>NC_086098.1:155572578-155888550 GCF_963921235.1 Mobula hypostoma | reverse complement strand
AAGGTGCCCCAGACACTTCCCCGGAGCGACCACCGTAAAGCCCCGTTGGTGGCCATCCACAGCTGCCGGAAGTGAGGCCTCCGCCACCGACCTCGGAAATCGAGCCCGAGGCTCGGCTGGAGCGGAGGCCACCGCAACCGCGACTCGGTTTACGGACTTGTTTCAGCCAGGAGCCCGGCCCTCCGGGATTAAGTGTCGGCTTCGGGGCCCGACCCAATCGACAGCCCGGGCCCCCGGCAGCTGGAAGTGGCAGTGGAGCCTCCCCCGTCACTCGGCCCGATCCGGAGCGCCCGACGACGCGACCCGCCGATCGATCCCCGCGGGACGCGTCCACCAAACTCAAAGAGCTGACAACAACACACTGCATCGATGGAGACCTGAAAAGATGCAATTATTTACCGAGGAAGGGTGGGGAAAGAGCTGGGCTGCTGGTCAGATTGAAGCTGAGGGGCTTCAGGGTCCCTATGCCCACCATCCTACTAGCTAATGTGCAAGCCATAGAGAACAAGGTGGATGATCTTAAAGGGAGACTCATCCACTCCAGGGAGATGCAGAACTGCTGCGTATTCTGTTTCACCGAGACCTGGCTCTCCGCTGCCACCCCCGACTGTGCCATCCGACCGGAGGGATTTTCGAGCCATCAGATGGACTGCACAGCGTCTTCGGGCAAGACGAGGGGAGATGGTGTCTGCCTACTGATCAACACTGCGTTGTGCTCGGACACAGTGGCACTGACAAGCTTCTGCAGCCCGGACCTGGAACACCTGTCGGTGAAGTGTCGTCCCTACTATCTGCCACGGGAATTCACCTCGGTCATACTGACAGCGGTCTACATTCCCCCCCGGCGGACGTGGAGTGTGCTCTGAACATACTGTATACCAACATCAGTGAACTTGAGACCAGGTATCCGGTGGCTTTGCTCATTAGAGCCGAGGACTTTAACCAGGCCAACCTCAGAAAGGCGCTGCCAAAGTTATACCAACATGTCTCCAGCCCCACTAGAGGCCCGAATATACTTGACCACTGCTACACAGCAGTCAAGAATGCCTACCGTTCCGTCCCATGACCTCACTTCGGAAAATTGGACCATCAGGCCATACTCGTCCTCCCGGCTTACAAACAGAAAAGCGGGAGGTCACGGTGTCAAAAGTAGTGTCGCGTTGGACGGAGGAAACAGATGAGGTCCTCCGTGACTGCATTGAATCAGTGGACTGGTTAATATTCAAGGACTCGGCAGCTAACCTCGACGAGTATGCCTCAGCTGTCATGGACTTTATTTGGAAATGCACGGAGGACTGTGTGTCTCGCAAGACGATCCGGATATTCCCTAACCGGAAACCATGGATGAATTATGAGGTCAAGTCCCTTTTAAAGGCTAGAGCTGCGGCTTTTAGGTCCGGGGATACCAGTCGCTACACGGAACCGCTACGGCGTGAACTCCGGAAAGCCATTAAGGGCGCCAAGAGGCAATATCGAGTCAAGTTGGAAGCACAGGCTAAACAGAGGGATGCCAGTAGACTATGGCAGCGTCTAAATGAGATCACTGGGCGCAAAGAAAAGGCTGGAAATATCAATAACTGTGGCGCATCTCTTCCTGACGAACTTACCGTATTCTACGCAAGATTCGAACAGAAGAGGAGCGTCCCGCTCCCTCCGGATGAACCGGACCTGGTGGCATCGAGATTCATCGTCACCGAGGAGGACGTTAGAAGGGCCTCCTGAAGATAAATCCAAGGAAGGCGACGGGTCCAGATGGCGTCTCGGGACGGGTTCTCCGCGCCTGTGCAAGCGAGCTAGCTGGGGGGACATCTTCAACTGCTCCTTGCTTCAGACTAAGATCCCCTCGTGTTTTAAGAAGGCAACGATAATCCCAGTGGCGACGAAGAGCAAGGTGGCATGCTGAATGACTCTCGACCTGTGGCTCTGACATCAATTGCTATGAAGTGCTTCGAGAGATTGGTTATGGCACACATCAACCACAGCCTACCGGTCAACCTTGACTATAGCTCTGCCTTTAATACCATCATTCCAAATAAACTGATTCCTAAGCTCTGGAACCTGGGCCTTAGCACTCATATCTGCAGCTGGATCTTCAACTTTCTCACAGACAGGACCCAGGCTGTAAAAATAGGGGACAAGCTCTCCTCTACAATCACTCTGAGCACCGGTGCCCAACAAGGCTGTGTGCTCAGACCCCTGCTGTACTCACTGTACACCCATGATTGTGTAGCCAAGTTTCCATCGAACTCAATCTGTAAGTTTGCCGATGACACAACAATTGTAGGCCGTATCTTGGGTAATGATGAGTTTGAGTACAGAGAGGAAATTAAGAACCTGGTGGCATGGTGCGAAGACAATAACCTATCCCTCAACGTCAGCAAGACGAAGGAATTGGTTGTTGACTTCAGAAGGAGTAGCGGACCGCACGACCCAATTTACATCAGTGGTGCGCAAGTGGGACAGGTCAAAAGCTTTAAGTTCCTCGGGGTCAATATCACAAATGACCTGACTTGGTCCAACCAAGCAGAGTTCACTGGCAAGAAGGCCCACCAGCGCCTTCACTTCCTGAGAAAGCTAAAGAAATTTGGCCTGTCCGCTAAAACCCTCACTAATTTTTATAGATGCACCGTAGAAAGCATTCTCCTAGGGTGCATCACAACCTGGTATAGAAGTTGTCCTGTCCAAGACCGAAAGAAGCTGCAGAAGATCGTGAACACAGTGCAGCACATCACACAAACCAATCTTCCGTCATTGGACTCACTTTACACCGCATGCTGTCGGAGCGGTGCTGCCAGGATAATGAAGGACACGACCCACCCAGCCAACACACTTTTCTTCCCTCTTCCCTCTGGGAGAAGGCTCAGGAGCTTGAAGACTGGTACGGCCAGATTTGGGAACAGCTTTCCAACTGTGATAAGACTGCTGAACGGATCCTGACCCGGATCTGGGCCGTACCCTCCAAATATCCGGACCTGCCTCTCGGTTTTTTGCACTACCTTACTTTCCATTTTTCTATTTTCTATTTATGATTTATAATTTAAATTTTTAATATTTACTAATTTTTACTATTTTTAATATTTAATATTTTAATCCAGGGAGCGGGAAGCTTAGAATCAAATATCGCTGTGATGATTGTACGTTCTAGTATCAATTGTTTGGCGTCAATACGGTATAAAATATTAAAGTACAATCTCTTCCAAATTGCAAGTGAATATTCCGGGAATAATCTCTACCTCAAGCAAATTCTTTACACTTTCCCAGATTTTCCTTTGCTCTGCTCAATCTTTTGCATCAAGTAATTAGCACTTTCATTTCTGCAGGCCGAGTTCAAATATTTGATAATTTCATGTCACCTCTCTGAAGAGACCTGAGCAGATAACGACCGAACTTACAGAGGCAGGATAAGTGACAATGTAAACTGAAATTGATGGAAGTGTTCAGCAGGTCAGACAGCACCTGTGGGACGGGAAACAGAGATGCGACATCAGAACAGAAACCTTACCTCTGTTTGAATACCCACAGTTGCGACCTGATTTGCTGAGATTTCCCAGCATTTTCTGTTTTTATTTTTGGTTTTGTGTTTTTGTAAATTTAGCGAAACAGCACCCCAACAGGCACTTGCCGCCCAGGAAGTCCATGCCGCCCAATTATGTCAATGTGACCAATTAACCTACTAATCCGTATATTGTTGGACTGTGGGAGGAAATCGGTGCACCCGGAGGGAACCTGAGCAATTACGCGTGAAAAATGCAGACTCCTTATTGTGCCATCCCAAACACCTGCAGTTCTTTTTAAAATAAATTTCGGACGGGATTAGATTCCAGGAGGAATTATGAATTTAAATAAAAGTGAGAAAAAATTGAGAACGATGACATTAACCTTCTAAAATTGTGGAATACCAGATATGCCACAGCAGACGACCAAAGATAGATATTATTTTAAGGAAAACAACAGGAAGAGTGAATCGGGTCACAATATAAGCAAGGAGGGTACTATTCACTGTAATCCTTATTAACGAACACATTGAAGACATGTTCGAGGAACTTTTGGACAGCAATAAAGTTACAAAGTTAGACATCTCAGTGCTGCAGACGGAGGCTCCTGCCTACTGAGTGTTCAACGGTTCATTTTATTGCCATGTACAATACAACTCTGATATTCGTCTTCAGATAACCATAAAATACAGAGAAACCATTTGGAATTGTTGAAAGAAAGGACACCACTCCTCCCCGCTCCCACCACACCCCTCCCCCGGCACGAAAAAGAAATAGAAACAAAACTGGAAAACCCCGAGCTTCCCTCCCTCACAGAGAAAATTCAGCGACAATAGCACCAAACCCCCGACCCCCTCTCTTTCCCACACAAACTAACAGATCGTTCACACAGAAGAACGCCAACAAGAAAATCGGACTCCAAATTCCCAGCTACACCCCTCACAAAAACTAACATATCACCCACCCGCCAATTTGCCACAAGAAAGAAAACACCGAAAATTTGAAGCAGACCAATATAAAGTAGAGTTCAACAAGCACATAAATCTCAGAATATAGAAAACATCTTCCCTCAGCATTCGAGGAGGGCGGCCGCATGAACTCAGTCCTTCCGTGAAGAGCGACCGCTACGGCAGTATCAGTTGAGTGGGATCGCTGACGCCCTTCGCCTTCGCCTCGATGATTCAATCTTCGTCGACGCTTCGAAATGGAGTCGTTCATGCCCCCGCGCCTCATCTCTGGCCTTTTCCACGAATCAGCTCGTGTTCTCGATCCTTTTCGCGACTCCGTCTCTGGTCCTGCCCACGAGGCAGCTCTCCGGACACAGCAGAGCGCAAGATCATTCGATCGAATTCCAAACTGCGTGTCATGGGCTCCGACAGTTTCCGTAACAGAATCAAGACAAATGAATAAGCAGAAGACGTAGAGGACGTGAAATAATTAAAGTCATTGGCTATCAGAAGGATGTCGCCGGAGGAATCTTTGTTCGCTGGCGCCATCTTGACCGGAAGAGTCAAGATGTTTCAAGTGTACTGCAATTCCATACTATTTATTGCTAAGAAATCGTGCTTTTTGCTTAAAATCTTCTCCAATCCTTCGGTAGTGTTGTTTATGTTTCATTTACAAAATTTGACCTCGATACTGTGACATTGGAGAAAAACGTTAACCGCACAGTACTGGTTCCTCAGTGATTTCGGAATGTGGTTTCTAAGATATCAAATATAACATTAGAATTAATGCTATCATTCCCAGTTCGTGCCCTGACAACAATATGTGAATAACGCGGTGTCGCATTTTCTTGGTTCAGTCTCTCGCGTATCTTGCGTTGGAAGAGATTTGTAGCGAAATGTTTCGTGCTTTCAGTCGACATCTGCTGTGCATAATTATTCTGACCACACGAAGCTCTGTCCTAGAAGTGATCATTCTGTAAAGAGTTTCAGGTAGAATTTCATTTTTATTTTTCATTAACAATGACAATGATGTCACGACAGAGTTTATTTTAAGAAATATTAGAAGACTGAAATGGCAAAGAAAACAAACAAAGCCTTGGAAAAGGCTTAAATAATTGAATATTGCATTAAATAATTTTTATTCGTTCTTTTAAGAACGAAAGTTCATAAGGAGGGCAGATATAGGAGCCATTCTACCTACATATCACACCCATGATCGAATTCTAGTCATACAAGATCATTTTGTTAGTGGGCTTGTCATCGTGCGTAGTTTGGGAGAACATTTGTTCTATTACCTGCTTAAGACTTTGCAATTAAGAAACAAACCAAAACCAAAACAAAAACAAAAAAAAAACTCTGGAGTCGATGTTCCGGGTCGAGACATTCCATCTGGAATGTTTTTCCCTTAACAGATGTTGCCGGAGCCACAAGTTTCCGCCAGCAGTTTGTTCATTTTTGTTGCAATAAAAAAGACACGCGCTGCGAAATGCCTCACCACCTATTATTAGAAACACAGAAACATAGAAAACCTACAGCACAATACAGGCCCTTCGGCCCAGAAAGCTCTGCCGAACATATCCTTACCTTAGAAATTATCTAGGGTTACGCATAGCCCTCTATTTTTCTAAGCTCCATGTACCTGTCCAGGAGTCTCTTAAAGGATCCTACCGTATCCACCTCCACCACCGTCGCCTACAGCCCATTCCACGCACTTACCACTCTCTGCGTAAAAAACTTTTCCCTGACGTCTCCTCTGTACCTGCTTCCAAGGACCTTAAAGCTGTGCCCCCTCGTGCTAGCCATTTCAGCCCTGGGAAAAAGCCTCTGACTATCCACACGATCAATGCCTCTCATCATCGTATACAAATCTATCAGGTCACCTCTCATCCTCCGTCGCTCCAAGGAAAAAAGACCTAGTTCCCTCAACCTATCCTCATAAGGCACGCTCCCCAATCCAGGCAACATCCTTGTAAATCGCTTTTGCACCCTTTCTATGGTTTCCACATGTTTCCTGTAGTGAAGTGACCAGAACTGAGCACAGTACCCCAAGTGGGGTCCGATCAGGGTCTTAAATAGCTGCAACATTGCCTCTCGGCTCTTAAACTCAACGCCACGATGGATGAAGGCCAAGGCACCATATGCCTTCTTAACCACAGAGTCAACCTGCGCAGCAGCTTTGAGTGTCCTATGGATTCGGACCCCAAGATACCTCTGATCCTCCACACTGCCAAGAGTCCTACCATTAATGCTATATTCTGTCATCATATTTGACCTATCAGAATGAACCTCCTCACAGTTATCTGGGTTGAACTCCATCTGCCACTTCTCAGCCCAGGTTTGCATCCTATCAATGCCCCGTTGTAACCTCCGACAGCCGTCCACACTATCCAAAACAACTCCAACATTTGTGTTATCAGCAAATTGACTAACCCATCCCTCCACCCATCCAGGTCATTTATAAAACTCACGAGGAGTAGCGATCCCAGAACAGATCCCTGAGGCACACCACTGGTCACCGACCTCCATGCAGAATATGACCCGTCTACAACCACTCTTTGCCTTCTGTGGGCAAGCCAGTTCTTGATCCACAAAGCTAGGTCCTCTTAGATCCCATGCCTCCTTACCTTCTCAATAAGCCTTGTATGGGTTCCTTATCAAATGCTTTGCTGAAATCCATATACAAGGATATGCAAAAGTTTGGGCATCCCTGGTCAAAATTTCTGTTACTGTGAATAGTTAAGTGAGTAGAAGATGAACTGATCTCCAAAAGTCATAAAGTTAAAATTGAAATATTCTTTTCAATATTTTAAACAAGATTAGTGTATTATTTTTGTTTTGTACAATTTTAGAGTGAAAAAAAGGAAAGGAGCACCATGCAAAAGTTTGGGCACCACAAGAGATTTGAGCTCTCAGATAACTTTTACCAAGGTCTCAGATATTAATTAGCTTGTTAGGGCTATGGCCTGTTCACAATCATCATTAGGAAAGACAGGTTACGCAAATTTCAAAGCTTTATAAATACCCTGACTCCTCAAACCTTGTCCCAACAAACAGCCGCCATGGGCTCCTCTAAGCAGCAGCCTAGCACTCTGAAAATTAAAAGAATTGATGTCCACACAGCAGGAGAAGGCTATAAGAAGATAGTAAAGCGTTTTCAGGTAGCTGTTTCCTCAGTTCGTAATGTAATTAAGAAATGGCAGTTAACAGGAACGGTGGAGATCAAGTTGAGGTCTGGAAGACCAAGAAAACTTTACAAGAGAAATGCTCGTAGGATTGCTAGAAAGGCAAATCAAAACCCCCTTTTGACTGCAAAAGACCTTCAGGAAAATTTAACAGACTCTGGATTGGTGGTGCACTGTTCTACTGTGCAGCAACACCTGCACAAATATGACCCTCATGGAAGAGTCATCAGAAGAAAATATTTCCTGCTTCCTCACCAAAAACTTCAGTGTCAGAAGTTTGCAAAGGAATATCTAAACAAGCCTGATGCATTTTGGAAACATGTGGATTGATGAAGTTAAAATAGAACTTTTTCGCTGCAATGAGCAAAGGCATGTTTGGAGATAAAAGGGTGCAGAATTTCATGAAAAGAACACTTCTCCAACTGTTAAGCACGGGTGTGATCGATCATGCTTTGGGCTTGTGTTGCCGCCAGTGGTACGGGGAATATTTCACTGGTAGAGGGAAGAATGAATTCAATCAAGAACCAGCAAATTGTGGAAGCAAACATCACACCGTCTGTAAAAAAGCTGAAGATGAAAACAGGATGGCTTCTACAACAGGATAATGATCCTAAAGACACCTCAAAGGCCACAATGAACTACCTTAAGAGGCACAAGCTGAAGGTTTTGCCACGGTCCTCACAGTCCCCTGACCTAAACATAATCGAAAATAGAAACATAAAAAAAATAGAAAATAGGAGCGAGAGTAGGCCTTTCGGTCCTTCGAGCCCGCACCGCCATTCATTACTATCATGGCTGATCATCCAACTCAGAACCCTGTACCAGCCTTCCCTCCATACCCACTGATCCCTTTAGCCACAAGGGCCTTATCTAACTCCCTCTTAAATATAGCCAATGAACTGGCCTCAGCTGTATCCTGTGGCAGAGAATTCCACAGATTCACCACTCTCTGTATGAAGAAGTTTTTCCTCATCTCGGTCCTAAAAGGGTTCACCTTTATCCTGAAACTGTGACCCCTCATTCTGGACTTCCCCAACATCGGGAACAATCTTCCTGCATCTAACCTGTCCAATCCCTTTAGAATTTTATATGTTTTAATCAGATCCCCCCTCAGTCTTCTAGATTCCAGAGAGTATAAGCCTAGTCGATCCAGTCTTTCAACATATGCAAGTCCTGCCATCTCAGGAATCAATCTGGTGAACCTTCTTTGTACCCCCTCTATGGCAAGAATGTCTTTCCTCAGATTCGGGGATCAAAACTGCACACAATATTCCAGGTGTGGTCTCACCAAGGCCTTGCACAACTGCAGTAGAACCTCCCTGCTCCTGTACTCGAATCCTCTTGCTATAAATGCCAGCATACCATTCGCCTTTTTCACCGCCTGCTGTACCTGCATGCCCACTTTCAGTGACTGGTGTATAATGACACCCAGGTCTCGTTGCACCTCCCCTTTTCCTAATCGGCCACCATTCAGATAATAATCTGTTTTCCTATTTTTGCCACCAAAGTGGATTACTTCACATTTATCCACATTAAATTGCATCTGCCATGAATTTGCCCACTCACCCAACCTATCGAAGTCACCCTGCATCCTCTTAGCATCCTCCTCACAGCTAACACTGCCGCCCAGCTTCGTGTCATCCGCAAACTTGGAGATGTTGCATTTAATTCCCTCATCCAAGTCATTAATATATATTGTAAACAACTGGGGTCCCAGCACTGAGCCTTGCGGTACCCCACTAGTCACTGCCTGCCATTCTGAAAAGGTACCGTTTATTCCCACTCTTTGCTTCCTGTCTGCTAACCAATTCTCTATCCACATCAATACCTTACCCCCAATTCCGTGTGCTTTAAGTTTGCACACTAATCTCCTGTGTGGGACCTTGTCAAAAGCCTTTTGAAAATCCAAATATACCTCATCCACTGGTTCTCCCCTATCCACTCTACTAGTTACATCCTCAAAAAAATTCTATGAGATTCGTCAGACATGATTTTCCTTTCACAAATCCATGCTGACTTTGTCCATGGATAGACCTCAAAGAGCAGTGCCTGCAAGACGGCCCAAGAATCTCACAGACCTAGAAGCTTTTTGCAAGGAAGAATGAGCGAAAATCCCTCAAACAAGAATTGAAAGACTCTTAGCTAGTTACAGAAAGTGTTTACAAGCTGTGATACTTGCCAAAGGGGGTTTTACTGAGTACCGAGCATTGGTGTTACTAAGTACTGACCATGCAGGGTGCCCAAACTTTTGCTTCGGGCTCTTTTCCTTTTTTTTTCTTATTTTGAAACTGTAAAAGATGGAAATAAAAAAAAGTAACCTTGCTTAAAATATTAAAGAAATGTGTCATCTTTAACTTCATGCCTTTTGGAAATCTGGTCATTTTTACTCGCTTAGCTATTCACAGTAACAGAAATTTTGACCAGGGGTGCCCATACTTTTGCATGCCACTGTACACTACATCTACTGCTCTGCCATCATCAATGTGTTTAGTCACATCCTCAAAAAGATCAGTCTGGCTCGTAAGGCACGACCTGCCTTTGACAAAGCCATGCTGGCTATTCCTAATCATATTATGCCTCTCCAAATGTTCATAAATCCAGCTTCTCATGATATTCTCCATCAACTTACCAACCATTGAAGTAAGACCCACTCGTCTATAATTTCCTGGGCTACCTCAACTCCCTTTCTTGAATAATGGAAAAACATCAGCACCTTCCAATGCTCCGGAACTCTCCCGTCCTCATTGATGATGCAAAGATCATCGCCAGAGGCTCAGCAATCTCCCCCCTCGGCTCCCACAGTAGCCTTGGGTCCATCCCGTCCGGTCCCGGTGACTTATCCAACTTGTTGCTTTCCAAGAGCTCCAGCACATCCTCTTCCTTAATATCTACATGCTCCAGCTTTTCAATCCGCTGCAAGTCATCCCTACAATTGCCATGATCCTCTTCCGTAGTGAATACTGAAGCAAAGTACTGATTAAGTACCTTTGCTATCTCATCCACTTCCATACACACTTTTCCAATGTCACACTTACGAATTATTTTCCTAAGTCTATTACCAGTGCCGCAATTCCATAATTTAACTCCAACGGTAATAAAGAAATAACGATAGATTTCCAAACCACAACGAGATGTGAATGTTATTTTCCACTTGAAGCGCATGTCCTCTTGGGCCTTTAGATTCTGCTGGTATCATATTCCTGGGAATGTTTTCTACGTTCTAGACTATATTTTCCCTGACTGTATTGGAATATGTTTTGAGTGCATCTCTTTATAAGGCGGGTTAATGCCTGTAGGATCCCAGAGGAATTTCTCCTAAGCAGAAGAATGCAACTTTTACATACATAAGGTTAACAACTAGGCAATTTGTGTTTAGTGGTTTGGTTTAAAGCAGAAATTTCCCAAAGCACAAACTAATTCACTGATGACCGTACAACACCCTACTCGCTTGTGGCGACAGCACATCTCACCAAGAGTCAGTTTAAAAAAGAAATAATCTTTGTAGCATCCTGGAATAGATCCAGAAGACTGGAAAATTGCAAATGTCACTCCTGTATTCAAGAAGGCAGAGAGGCAGAAGAAAGGAAATTGTAGGCCAGTTAGTCTGACCTCAGTGCTTGGAAAATTTTGGAGTCGATTGTTAAGGATGAGATCTCAGGGTCACCCAAGGGAATGGTTTCCTCAAGGGAAAATCTTGCCTGACAGATCTGTTGGAATCCTTTGAAGAATTAGTAGGGAGGTTATACAAAAGAGAATCAGTTGATGTTGGATTCTGGATTTTCAGAAGGCCTTTGACAAGGTGCCACACACGAGGCTGCGTAACAAGGTACAAGCCCATAGTATCACAAGAAAGATTCTACCATGGATAAAGCAAAGTCAGATTGGCAGGAGATAAGGAGTTAGAATAAAGGGAGCATTTTGTGGTTGGCTGCCGGTGACTAGTGGGATTCCACAGCAGTCCCTCTTGGGACTGCTTTCTTTTACGTTATATGGCAATGACTTGGATGACGGTATTGGTGGCTTCGTTGCAAATTTTTTAAACGATACGAAGATAGATGGAGTGACAGGTAGTTTAGTGGAAGTAGAGAGGCTACAGAAGGATTTAGACAGATTAGGTGAACAGACAATGAAGTGGCAGATGGAATACTGTGTCGGGAAGTGTATCGTCAATGCACTTTGGTCATCGTGGCTATCCCTCGAGGTCGAGGATGATGGTCTTCATTCTGAAGTGGCCCACGGAGTGAAGACGCCTGTGCGTGTATTTGTTTAACGTGTACTTGATGTTGCACTCCAAGAAGCACACGATACTTCACAAATCTACCAACTGATTCCAATGGCATGGAACCACGACGATTGAAGCTGATGGATTTCATGCAGCCTTCATCCGCCTTCACAGCCGTTCAGTTCGAAGTAACTTCATCCGCCTGTTCAACCGTTGAGGTCTTGGTTGGATTGTTCTTTGTCAGGGACCTTACCTTCGACCTTAGCGCCATGGGTGACCCTACTAGGAGCATAGCTAAATCACTTTGGTAGTGATTTTCTAATTGGAGAGAAATATTTAAAAATCTGTAGCGCAAAGGCACTTGGGGGTCCTTGTGAAGGATTCCTTAAAGGTTAATTTGCAGACCGAGTCAGTGATGAGGAGAGCAAATGCGATGTTGACTTTCATTTCAAGAAGACTAGACTATAAAATGAAAGATTTATTTAATGGAGGGGAGGAGAAGATGGCGGCGCGGCCCTCCGAATTGACATGGTATTTGTTAAATAGGGGCCGTGCACAATCCTGATTTGATGGAGACAGACGTGAGAATCTGAAATGCCTGCTTCGCTGCCACTGCTACTGTGCGATCGAGAATCTCCGGAGGGAAGGCCCCAAATCCTTGGCTTTGCCTATTGCCTGTTGCCGGGGCCAGGATCGAAGCGCTCGGCAGAGATGGTGCTCGGTGCTCGGTGTCGGAGGGCTGGTCGGAAGCTCGAAGTTTTTGGATGGACTCAGAGTCGGACTGTGGTCAGGTGCTTCCAGGATGCTGCATCGGCAAATTTGCGGCGCTGGAAGCTCATGGCAGGGAGAGCTTCTCCCTTAAACCGTCTGCGTGAGATGATGGGACTTTCGAGAGACTTTGAGACTTTTTTTTTACCGTGTCCATGGTCTGTTCTTCATCAAATTACGGTATTGCTTTGTACTGTTGTAACTATATGTTATAATTATGTGGTTTCTGTCAGTTTTTTTTTTAGTGTTGGTTTGTCTTGTGTTTCTGTGGTATCATTCTGGAGGAACAAATTGTATCATTTCTTAATGCATGCATTACTAAATGACAATAAAAGAGGACTGCGTGTCCTCATAATTTTACCTAATCTAATCTAATCTAATGATGAAGCTTGGCCTCACTTGCAGTATTGTGAGTAGTTTTGGGTCCCTTATCTTAGAAAGGATGTGCTGACACTGGAGAGGATTCAAAGGAGGATCACGAAAATGGGTCCAGGATTGAATGGCTTGACGTATGACGTATGACGTACAGGCCTCTTGGCCTGTAATCACTAGGGAGGGGGAACGTTGACTCAGACCATGAGAGGCCTGCGTCGGGCATTTTCATGCCTTACAAGGCACAGATTCGAAGTCTGTGTGGGGCACCACTCCTCGCACAGACACTAGAGCAATGTGTGCTTAAGTGCCTTGCTCAAGGACACAAACACGCTGCCACAGCTGAGGCTCGAACTGGAGACCTTCAGATCACTAGAGAACGCCTTGACCACTTGGCCACGTGCCCAACACACTAGAGTACAGAAGAATGATGGGGAAATCTAATTGGAACCTATAGAAAGTTGAAAGGCTTCGATAAAGTGGATGTGGAGAGGATATTTCCTATGGTGGGAGAGTCTAAAACCAGGGGACACAGCCTCAGAATAGAGAGGCATGATTTTAGAACAGAGATGAGGAGGAATTACTTTCACTAGACAGTGGTGAATCAGTGGAATTTGTTGCTACTGGGGGCTGTGGAAGACAATAATTTATGTATATTTAAGGCCGAGGTTGATAGATTCTTGATTGTTCAGGGCATGAAAGGATACAGGGAGAAGGCAGGAGATTGAGGCTGAGAGGATAAATGGATCAGCAATGATGAAATTGTAGAGCAGACTCGATGGGCCAAATGGCCTAATTCTGCTCCTATATCTTTATGGTCTTATGGTCAAGACCAATAGGAGTGTGGAAGAAAGTGTTCCAGTCTGATAACGGCATGGCTCCCAGGTGTGAAGATTCAGCCATGGGATTCTTTTCTCGGAGGTGTGAAAGCAAAATCAGCAAGACTTCAGCAGAGTCGAAAGGCGAGGACAAATTCAGACTCTTCCAGGTCTTCTGACTATTCCCACTGTTTCATTTTGGGCTTATCTTCCATTGTCGAAAGGCTCACCGCTAATATCAACTCTTTGCCACCCGTTCATTCAATGGAACTGAAGGAGAAAAGTGAGAATAAACTGATAGAGAAGGGGAGTGCTGGAAAAAGACAAGAAGTTTAGAAAGGGATAAGAATTTAACTTCGGGTAACATGGAATCACAATCGAAAAGGCCGCTCAATACGGGATTGCAGATGTTATACTTGAATGCAGGCATTATACTGAACAAGTTAGATGATCTTGTAACACAGTTAGAAATGGGCAGGTATGACATTTTGGGCATAACCGAGCAGAGACTGAAAGAAGATCATAGTTGGGACCCAAAGATGCACAGTTTATCGAAAGGACAAGCGGGTAAGCAGAGGGGGTTGGGTGGCTCTGTTGATAAAAAATAAATCAAATCGTTAGTAAGAGGTGACATAGGGTCGGCAAATGTCAAATCCTTGTGACTAGAGTTAAAAGAATTCAAGAGTAAAAAGATCCTGATCGGAGTTATATATAGGCCTCCGAACAGTAGTCAGGATGTGGACTACAAATTACAACGGGAGACAGAAAAGGTATGTGAAAAGGCACTCTAACGACAGCCGTTGGGGATGTCAGTATGCAGGCAGATTGTGAACATCAGGTTGGTGCTGGATCCCAAGAGAAGGAATTTATACAATGCACACCAGATGGCGATTTAGAGCTAAGGGTGGTTGAAGCACGAGGGAAAAGGCAATTCTGGATTGGATTAGAGAGCTTAAGGTTTATGGACCCTTAGGAAGCAGTGATCATAATATGAATAGAGTGCTGAGGCTTTATAAGGCACTGGTCAGACAGCACTAGGATTATTGTTAGTATTTTTGTGCCCTTTATTTCAGGAGGGATGTACTGGGATTGCAGAGGGTCCTGATGAAGTTCACGAGAATGAACCCTGGAATGAAAACGTTAACATATGAGGAGCGTTTCACGGCTCTGGGCCTATACATGCTAGAGTTTAGAAGAACGGGGGGGGGGGGGATATCATTGAAATTTATAGAATATTGAAAGACCTAGATAGAGTGGATGTGCAGAGGATATCTCCTATAATGGGGAGTCTGGGACCAGAGGGTCTGCACCCTCAGAATAGAAGGACTTCTGTTCAGAACAGAGATGAGGAACAGTTTTTTTTTTAGCCAGCGGGTAGTAAATCTGTGGAATTCATTTCCGCAGACGGCTGTGTAGGCCAATTCATTGGGTATATTTAAAGCAGAGGTTGATGGTTTCTTAATTAGCAAGGGAGTCCGGCTTACAGCGAGAAGGCAGGAGAATGGGGTTGAGAGTACTTTTCACTGAATGCAAGGAAATCGCTTATTGTATCAGATGGTCCCTGAATTACCTGAATTACACAATTATACATTATCCTCCTGAATCGTTTCATTCTCATACCTTTACAATAATAGTCTCAGAACGTTTTGGATTTCCTTTTATTCTGCAGATGTATCCATTTGAAACAATTTCTGTCTGGATTGCCCTTTCTGTTCCCCTTTCCAATTCTTTCTGCCCATTCCACTTAAAATTCTAATGTAGTTTGAATTGATAAAACCATTAGCGGATGTCGATTTTCAAGGTTTAATCGATGTTAGCTTTGCATGAAGTAAAAGATATATATATAAACTCCCTCACGCAAAACATAACACACCGTTCGTCTCAGTGCATTAATAACCCTAAACTGATCGAAGTTGTTTTTCTGGATTTATCATTACGATATTGCTTCCATTGATATTGGTGCTTGTAAGAACTTCACTCGGGAGAATGTCTGCATCCGGTTTGAAATGCCCACGCTCGTGCAGCCACGTCAAGCCCCTAAAACCGTAGAAGCAATTTCTCAGGTTGCAGGCTCCAGATCGTTCGCATGTTTGTTCACTTTTCCAGTACTCCTGTTGCAAGTGCTATATAAATGTCTCAAATTGCTATTAAAATCTGGAGTTACATTAATACTTCTCATGTAATCTCGGCTTTTACGCTCTTTAAAAAGGACGCGCCGTTTTCCTCTGTGATCCTCACTTGTTCTCCCTTTAACAAATAGAATTCCAAAAAGTTTCCTAGTATGACTTTTTGAACCTTTATATTTTGTCAGAGGGAAGGAGAGGATCCGCAATCATTAAGACATTACATCTTTTCTGTCACGGACCTGAAGGCGATTTTGCAGACATTGTTCTTTATTCCTCGTGCAGCGACGGATTTTTCTATTCAAAATTCACAATAAGACCATAATTACATAAGACATAGGAGCAGAATTACGGCATTTGGCCCATGGGGTTTTCTCCGCCATTCCGTCATGGCTGATTTATTATCCCTCTCAAACCCATTCTCCTGACTTCTACCCGAACCTTTGACGCCCTGACTAATCAAGAACTATCAATATACTCAATGACTTGGCCTTCACAATCCTCTGTGGCAATGAATTCCACAGATTCACCACCCTCTGGCTAAAGAAATTCCTCTGTTCTAAAGGGACGCCCTTATATCCTGAGGCTGCGCCCTCCGGTCCGAGACTCCTTCACTCTCGGAAGCACCCTCTCTGCATCCACTCTATCTAAACCTTTCAATATTCAACAAGTTTCACTGGACACCCCTCCTCCCCTATTCTTCTAAATTCCAGCGAGTACAGGCCCAGAGCCATTAGACACTCTTCATACGTTAACTCTTTCATTCTCGGAGTCATTATTGTAAACTTGCTCCCAATGCCAGCACATCCTTTCTTAGATAAAGGGTCTAAATGTGCTCGCAATAGTCCATGTGCAGTCTGAAAATAATTATATCAAATAAAAATAAAATTACATATCAATATATCTACCATTTAGGTCATCGTGTCGATTAAGTATATAGCCACACACACACAGCAGGTCAGACAGCATTTTGTGTGTGTTGCTCAGATTTCAGCAACTGCAGATTTCCTTTTGTTTGTGAGTAAAATGTATAGCCCCATTTTGACTGCTTTGAAGTGAATTGCAACACCATTTTGCTCTATGCAGTTGTTACTGCTGCTGTTCTTTGGGGAAAAAATCTTCTGTGCGTTCGTGTGGTTCACAGACAGCAGGGCCCTCCCGCAAGCAGCACAGACTGTACACAGAGATTCTCAGAACTGACAATTAATTGACAATCCTAAAACAATTCAAATGCAGCTTGGAGTAGTATATTAATCCTTCTCGTGCCTTCCATGCTTGGGCTTGGAAGGTTATGGAATTTGTGGTTTCTAAAATTACGAAAATTTACAAATTTCAATTGATAATGAAGAGACGGTTAATATTGTTCAATTTCTATTTATACTTAATAAAACATTAACGCATGTGACGATACAAAATTCATAAGCAAGTCTATATCTGCCGAATATACGAGGAATAGTTTAACTCAGCATGCATCTGGCAACTTCTGATTGGAGTCAAGGAACGTTCCGATTTGGCTGATTTGCATAAATAGACCTACACATGACGCCTCGTCACCCGATTTATAAGTGGGCTGGGGAAACATCTGAGAAGCGGTCGCCTGTCGGAGCTCCAGTCATCTAACAGCAATGTCTTACTGGATGCGTGTTTTCAGTGCGCTGGTGCTTTGCGCAGTTCGTGAGTATTTTACTTTCATCAGAGGCAGATATCTTGTCAGCACTATTCCATGGGTAGTCGTTACCATAGTTTACTACTGTATCAGTATCAGTACTGTAAGTGGACTTTATTGTTTTCTCTGATCTTCGTCTTTTTTTTTTCAGATTCAAACGCGGAAATCACAGTAAACCAGCCACCTTCGAAGTCCACCTCTCTGGGTCAGAACGTTCAAATCACCTGTACCATGTCTGGCGCCAGTTTAGGTAGCGACAATGTGTACTGGTAACGGCAGATTCCTGGAAAGATTCCCCGGCTTCTGATATACTATTGGTCCGGTAGTAGTATTTACAAAGGCTCGGGAATTCCAGACCGTTTCTCCGGCTCTGTGTCGGGCAACACTGCGACATTCACAATACCTAACGTTCAACCTGAGGACGCTGCGGATTATTACTGTGCCATGTGGAAAAACGGCTTATTCTTCGGCAAAGGAACGAGGCTGAGTATTGGAAGTAAGTAAAATACTGTTTCTTCATGCAAGATTGCTCCTAGTTCTTGTTTACAAAGATAAATAATAAACATGATTATTGACTAACACTCAAACAAGAGAAAATTTGCAGATGCTGGAAATCCAAGCAACACACACAAAATGCTGGAGGAACTCAATATTAGGCAATATTTATGGAAAAAAGTACTGTCGACGTTTCGGGCCGTGATCCTGCCGAAGGGTCTCGGCCCGAAACGTCGACTGTACTTTTTCCAATTGATGCTGTCTGACTTGCTGAGTTCCTCCAGCATTTTGTTTGTATCTATTGAGTGAAACTGATTTTTCTTACAATTTAGTTTTTCAAAAACCCAACTCTTCAGATGTCTCCCTCATCCCAAGGGCCATTTATGTTTATATCCTAGAAATTAGTAATTCGGAATCGAAACTTGGATAAGAATTTGGTTAGGCAGGTAGAACGCTTCAAGGTTTATCCATTTTAATTGGGTTCGGGTGCTGTTTTAGAAGTTGAGTACATCGAATTTAGGTCGATGTCTGAGCATGAAAAACTGCAGCAAAAAGGTTCTAAAAATGTTGAACACTCGCGAAACACAATAATATGTTAAGTATCTAAATAATTCGATTCGAGCTAATTATTGATCGTCGTTATCGACTGTTCTTATGGTAAATTAATCAGCTCGGCATGAATCGTGACGAACGACTGGATTCTTAAAAACATATTATGTGGTTTAATTTTATGCCTCTGAAATGGCGTTCACGGCGCAGGTGAAGTGGGCATGAAAAATGCAAATTTTGGAAATCTAAAAAGCAATGGGCCAGAAGGCTGGATGGATTGGTGAAAAGAGTAACTACGTTAATATTTCAGGTCGAACTCCCTTCGGCTGTGTGTATATGGATACACAGTATTAGTTGTCAGCGCCTATTTTCTCGTAATATGCTTGCTGCACTATACCGAATTCATTTCCGTGTTGATACCTTGTTGATACCTTGTTGTACAGCTACAGATTGGCAGGTATGATATTGTGGCCATCACTGAGACCTGGCTAAAGGATGCATGTCTCTGGGAGCTGAACGTCCAAGGATACACTGTGTATCGGAACGATAGGAAGGTAGGCAGAGGGGGAGGCGTGGCTTTATTGGTAAGAAATGATATTAAATCATTAGAAAAAGGTGATATAGGATCGGAAGGTGCAGAAACTTTATGGGTTGAGCAAAGGAATAGCAGGGGTAAAAGGACCCTGATGGCAGTTATTTATAGGCCTCCAAACAGCTGCAGGGACGTGGACTACAAATTACAACTGGAAGTAGAAAAGGCTTGTCAGAAGGGAAGTGTTATGATAATTGTGGGGGATTTTAACATGCGAGTAGATTGGAAAAATCAGGTCGGCACTGGATCTCAAGAGAGAGAATTTCTAAAATGTCTGCGAGATGGCTTTTTAGAACAGCTTGTTGTTGAGCCCACTAGGGGATCGGCTGTACTGGATTGGGTATTGTGTAATGAACCGGAGGTGATTGGAGAGATTGAGGTGAAGAGAACCCTTAGGAGGCAGTGATCATAACATGATTGAGTTCACTGTGAAATTAGAAAAAGAGAAGCTGAAATCTGATGTGTCGGTGTTTCAGTGGAGTAAAGGAGAGAGGAACTGGCCAAAGTTGACTGGAAAGAGACACTGGCAGGAAAGACGGCAGAGCAGCAGTGGCTGGAGTTTGTGCGAGAAATGAGGAATGTGCAAGACAGGTATATTCCAAAAAAGAAGAAATTTTCGAGTGGAAAAAGGATGCAACCGTGGTTGACAAGAGAAGTCAAAGCCAAAGTTAAAGCTAAGGAGAAGGCATACAAGGAAGTAAAAATTAGTGGGAAGACAGAGGATTGGGAAGTTTTTAAAACCTTACAAAAGGAAACTAAGAAGGTCATTAAGAGGGAAAAGATTAACTATGAAAGGAAGTTAGCAAATAATATCAAAGAGGATACTAAAAGCTTTTTCAAGTATATAAAGAGTAAAAGACGGGTGAGAGTAGATATAAGACCGATAGAAAATGATGCTGGAGAAATTGCAATGGGAGATAAGGAGATGGCTGAGGAACTGAACAAGTATTTTGCATCAGTCTTCACTGAGGAAGACAGCAGGGTACCGGACACTCAAGAGTGGCAGGGAAGAGAAGTGTGCGCAGTCACAATAACGACAGAAAAGTACTCAGGAAGCTGAATAGGCTAAAGGTAGATAAATCTCCTGGACCAGATGGAATGCACCCTTGTGTTCTGAAGGAAGTAGTTGTGGAGATTGCGGAGGCATTAGCGATGATCTTTCAAAAGTCGATAGATTCTGGCATGGTTCCGGACGACTGGAAGATTGCAAATGTCACTCCGCTATTTAAGAAGGGGGCAAGGAAGCAAAAAGGAAATTATAGACCTGTTAGCTTGACGTCGGTGGTTGGGAAGTTGTTGGAGTCGATTGTCAAGGATGAGGTTACAGAGTACCTGGAGGCATATGACAAGATAGGCAGAACCCAGCATGGATTCCTTAAACGAAAATCCTGCCTGACAAACCTATTACAATTTTTTGAGGAAATTACCAGTAGGCTAAACAAGGGAGATGCAGTGGATGTTGTATATTTGGATTTTCAGAAGGCCTTTGACAAGGTGCCACACATGAGGCTGCTTAACAAGATAAGAGCCCATGGAATTACAGGAAAGTTACATACGTGGATAGAGCATTGGCTGATTGGCAGGAAACAGAGAGTGGGAATAAAGATATCCTATTCTAGTTGGCTGCCGGTTACCAGTGGTGTTCCACAGGGATCAGTGTTGGGGCCGCTTCTTTTTACATTGTACATCAACGATTTCGATTATGGAATAGAGGGCTTTGTGGCTAAGTTTGCTGACGATACGAAAATAGGTGGAGGGGCCGGTAGTGCTGAGGAAACGGCGAGTCTGCAGAGAGACTTGTATAGATTGGAAGAATGAGCAGAGAAGTGGCAAATGAAGTAAAATGTTGGAAAGTGTATGGTTATGCACTTTGGCAGAAAAAATAAACGGGCAGACTACTATTTAAATGGGGAAAGAATTCAAAGTTCTGAGACGCAACGGGACTTGGGAATCCTCGTACAGGATTCCCTTAAAGTTAACCTCCAGGTTGAGTCGGTAGTGAAGAAGGCGAATGCAATGTTGGCATTCATTTCTAGAGGAATAGAGTATAGGAGCAGGGATGTGATGTTGAGGCTCTGTAAGGCGCTGGTGAGACCTCACTTGGAGCACTGCGGATAGTTTTGGTCTCCTTATTTAAGAAAGGATGTGCTGACGTTGGAGAGGGTACAGAGAAGATTCACTAGAATGATTCCGGGAATGAGAGGGTTAACATATGAGGAACATTTGTCCGCTCTTGGATTGTATTCCTTGGAGTTTAGAAGAATGAGGGGAGACCTCATAGAAACATTTCGAATGTTGAAAGGCATGGACAGAGTGGATGTGGCAAAGTTGTTTCCCATGATGGGGGAGTCTAGTACGAGAGGGCATGACTTCAGGATTGAAGGGCGCCCTTTCAGAACAGAAATGCGAAGAAATTTTTTTAGTCAGAGGGTGGTGAATCTATGGAATTTGTTGCCACGGGCAGCAGTGGAGGCCAAGTCATTGGGTGTCTTTAAGGCAGAGATTGATAGGTATCTGAGTAGCGAGGGCATGAAAGGTTATGGTGAGAAGGCGGGGCAGTGGGACTAAATAGGATAAAATGGATCAGCTCATGATAAAATGGCGGAGCAGACTCGATGGGCCGAATAGCCTACGTCTGCTCCTGTGTCTTATGGATATATATTTCCGGGAATAGCCGTCTTCGCAAAATTCGTTATTCCATGTACGTCGTGGTGATTCGTTATTACATGTACGTCCTGCTGATTCGTTATTACATGTACGTCCTGGTGATTCTCGGGGTTGTAGTTAGTTTTAATCCACTCATCCAGACGGAACAATCCAAATGGAAAGTTCTTGTGCCGCAAGACTTACAGAAGGGTGCCTTAAACCCAGCCGCATTTGACATTCTGATTCTGAAGTACAGGGTGGCACCTGCAGCGCACAAGCCAGCTCACTTGATTATAAAATCTCATGATTTAATTGGAATTGAAAAATAATTATTTTCTAGTGAAATATTGAAGAAAAGCGACCAATTTCTAACAAGAAGAAAGACAGCGAAGAATCGAACACATCAATTATGGCCGCATTATCAGAGTACTCCGTTTCACGGGCTTAGTTATTACGGTGGGATTCCCTGAGATGTCGCCTGATCTGTCCATCCCGTTGCTTCGTCTGTTTAATGGAACTGAGTTAAAACTTCGGTTGAAGGCATTTAGCGGCTTCATTAAATTGTCAAATTCCATGGAAATGCTTTCTCACTTTGACGTGTCAGAACCGAATCTTATTCTCATTGCTCTCTGATAAGACAGACTTGCCGGCAATAAAACCCTAAGTCGACCGGACTTTAAAGTTACTAAAGTTATGGCTCCCCTAATGAAACCCCCTGTTTCTTAACTTTTCAACCAATTCACTAATTCCGTCTGTTTGTCTGTCTGTCTGTCTGTCTGTCTGTCTATCTATCTATCTATCTATCTATCTATCTATCTATCTATCTATCTATCAATCAATCAATCATTTTCGAACATGAATTCCGTGACGGGGTCATTTTCCGTGCTTACCTTCAATCCATATCTCCCGGTGATCGCTGTCTGCTTAATCCGAATATAGAAATAAACTTGTAACGGTTAAATGACTATTGAGTTAGGATATTCTGTTGAATTAGTCGATAACTACACTCCAAGTTTTTTGTGAATTATGGAGGAAATATCCATAGTTGGTAGACTCTCAGCTGGTGACGAGTGAGATACGGAAACTAGTGGAATGGTGCCACAGCAAAAACCTGACACTCAACGTCAGGAAGACGAAAGAGCTGACTGTGGACTTCAGGAAGGGTAAGACGAAGGAATGCTTACCAATCCTCATAGAGGGATCAGAAGTGGAGAGAGTGAGCAGCTTCAAGTTCCTGGGTGTCAAGATCTCTCAGGATCTAACCTGGTCCCAGCATATTGATGTAGTCATAAAGAAGGCAAGACAGCGGCTATACTTTATTGGGAGTTTGAAGCGATTTGGTATGTCAACCAATAGACTCAATAACTTCTTTAGTTGTACCGTGGAGAGCATTCTGACAGGCTGCATCACTGTCTGGTATGCAGGGGCTACTGCACAGGACTAAAAGAAGCTGCAGAAGGTTGTAAATCCAGTCAGCTCCATCTTGAGCACTAGCCTACAAAGTACCCAGGATATCTTCAGGGAGCGGTGTCTCAGAAAGGCAGCATCCATTATTAAAGACCTCCAGCACCCAGGGCATGTCGTTTTCTCACTGTTACTATCAGGGCGGAGATACAGAAACCTGAAGGCACACACTCAGCGATTCAGGAACAACTTCTTCCCCTCTGCCAAATGGACTTTGAAGCTTTGGACACTACCTCACTTTTTAAAAAAATATATAGTATTTCTGTTTTTGCACATTTTTAAATAATCTATTCTATACTGTATACGTAATTGATTTACTTGCTTATTTATTATAATGTTTTATTTTATTTATTATTATTGTTTTTTTCTCTCTCTGCCAGATTATGTATTGCATTGAACTGCTGCTGCTAAGTTGATAAATTTCACGTCACATGCTGGTGATAATAAACCTGATTCTGATTCTGATTCCGAAATGAAATCAGTTCCGGAAGAGCAATTAACAGAAACAACATATAAAAAATGCTCAGCAGGAGTTCTAAACCAGTTTACACTGTCACCTTTTGAAAAACAATCGCAGAATGTGACTCCGTTTCTTCTCATTCCACCGCCACCCCGCCACACAATAGCTACATCGGTTCTGACGAAGATTCTTGTTCAAAGCAGTTATACCCCTTTCTGGTTATCGAATTGAACATATCAGTACGAAACGAAATGTATTTTGAATTGAGATGATGCTTTGGCTGAAGAAATTTACTATTTTTACTAATTCTTGATGTTTTATTATAAACAGATCCCCGTTTCCCCACTGTCTCTTTACTCCCACCTTCAGCGGTGGAGGTCACGGCTAAGGGTACAGCGACCCTGGTGTGTTTAGTGAGCGGGTTTAATCCCGGCAGAGTGGACATTGAGTGGACTGTCGACGGCAGTAAGAGAAAGAATGGAATTCAGACCAGTCCGATCCAGCAAGAGACAGACAACACGTTCAGTGCGAGCAGCTACCTGACTCTGCCAACCTCAGACTGGAACTCACACGAGCTTTTCTCCTGCGTGGTTAAACACGAGGCTCAGGCAAAGCCTGTCACGGCAAACATTGCGAGATCCAGCTGTATCTGATATCTGAAACTTGTAAGCTGTGCCGACGAAGTTTGGTTATCACTTTTTGTTCCTTTCACGTGGCAAAGAGGTAGAAATGTGTTAGATTCCGAATTTTAATAAAGAAGTTAAAACCTTGATTTTTATGACTTGTTCACCATAAATTCAGTTGACAGGTTGTTGAATTTTATCAAAGCCTCAAGATGGAACAATCTATCTTTTGTGCATTCAGTAAAGGTAACCATAGACAAGGAAATTGACATTATACCCTATATAGTCTTTGTAGCCGTTGAATAAAATTATTGAATTAATTTCAAATGTAATGCATTTCAATTGCTTTATTCCTGATCCATATGATGCTGACCCGAGAAGTCTTGTGTTTCCTCATAGATTTTCGCTATACACGTTTTCGTTTACTTTTGATCATGCATCAGAATTGTAGAATAGGTTCGAGGTAACACGGAGAATAGGTTAGAATCCTTACACTTCCTCCTTCACCAACATTCAGGGCCCCAGACAGTCCTTCTAGCTGAGGCGACACTTCACCTGTGAGTCGGCTGGAGTGATATACTGTGTCCGGTGCTCCCAATGTGACCTTCTACATATTGGCGAGACACGACGAAGACTGGGAGATCGTTTCGCTGAGCACCTACGCTCTGTCCGCCGGAGAAAGCAGGATCTCCCAGTGGCCACAGATTTTAATTCCTCGTCCCATTCCATTCTGATATGTCTATCCACGGCCTCCTCTACTGTAAAGATGAAGCCACACTCAGGTTGGAGGAACAACACCTTATATTCCGTCTGGGTAGTCTCCAACCTGATGGCATGAACATTGACTTTCCAAACTTCCGCTAATGCCCCACCTCCCCCTCGTACCCCATCCGTTATTCATTTATTTACATAGACATATTCTTTTTCTTTCTCTCTCCTTTTTCTCCCCCTGTCCCTCTCACTACACCCCTTGCCCATACTCTGGGCTCCCCGCCCCCTTTTCTTTCTCTCTAGGCCTCCTGTCCCATGATCCTCTCATATCCCTTTTGCCAATCAACTGTCCAGCTCTTGACTCCATCCCTCCCCCTCCTGTCTTCTCTTATCATTTCGGATCTCACCCTCCCCCACCGACTTTCAAATCTCTTACTAGCTCTTCGTTTAGTTAGTCCTGACGAAGGGTCTCGGCCCGAAACGTCGACTGTACCTCTTCCTAGAGATGCTGCCTGGCCTGCTGCGTTCACCAGCAACTTTTATGCGTGTTGCTTGAAATTCCAGCATCTGCAGATTTCCTCGTGTTATCGGGTTGTCAGGTAGACCAGCACGCTCTGCGGGAACTGGGAGAGTGAAGTAAATGCAGTTGTTAAAATTTAGAAAGGAGGGGTTCCATTAGACGGACACAGCATGGATTCAGAAAGGGCAGGTCCTGTTTGACAAGCTTACTGGAGTTCTTTGAGGACATAATGAGTGCAGTGGACAGAGGGGAACAGGTGGCTGTCGTACACTTGGAATTCCAGAAAGCGTTTGATAAGGTGATGCACAAGAGAGTTTTAAATAAGATTCGGATACGTGGAGTTGGAAGAAGTATATTGGCATGGATAGTGGATTGGATAACCAACAGAAGGCAGAGAGTTGGTATAAATGGATGTTTCTTCGGTTGGCAGTCGGTGGTGAGTGGGGTGCCTCAGGGGTCAGTGCTGGGCCTGCAGCTGTTTACCATTTACATTGATGATTTGGAAGAGGGGACTGAGAGTAGCGTAGCAAAATTTGCTGATGACACCAAACTAAGTGGAAAAGCAAATTGTAGAGGATATGGAGAGTCTGCAGAGGGATATTGATAGGTTAAGTGAGTCGGTCAAGGTCTGGCAGATGGAATACAACGTTGGTAAATGCGAGATCATCACTTTGGAAGGAACAAAAGAAGAGCGGATTATTATTTAAATGGTGAAAGATTGCAGCATGCTGTTGTGCAGAGGTACTTGGGAGTACTTGTTCATGAATCGCAAAAAGTTGGCTTGCAGGTACGACAGGTTATTAAGAAGACAAACGGAATGTTGGCCTTTATTGCTAGAGGGATTGTATTAAAGAGCAGGGAGGGCATGCTGCAACTATACAGGGTACTGGTGAAGCCGTACCTGGATGACTGTGAGCAGTTCTGGTCTCCATACTTGACTAAAGATATACTGGCTTTGGAGGCAGTGCAGAGGAGGTTCACCAGGTTGATTCCAGAGATGAAGGAGTCACCATATGAGGAGAGACTGAGTCGCCTCTGGAGTTCAGAAGAATGAGAGGGGATCTTAGAGAAACATACAAAATTTTGAAAGGGATAGATAAGATAGAAGTAGAAAAGTTGTTTCCATATGGTAAGTGAGACTAGAACTAGGGGATATTGCCTCAAAATTCAGGGGAGAAGATTTAGGACGGAAGTGAGGAGAAACTGTTTTTCCAAGAGAGTGGTGAATCTGTGGAATTCTCTGCCCAGGGAAGCAGTTGAGGCTTCTTCACTAAATACATTTAAGATACAATTAGATAGATTTTTACATAGTAGGGGAATTAAGGGTTATAGGGAAAAGGCAGGTAGATGGAGCTGAGTTTACGGACAGATCAGCCATGATCTTATTGAATGGCGGTGCATGCTCGATGGGCCGAATGGCCTACTCCTGCTCCTACTTCTTATGTTCTTATGTTTCTTATTTAAAGTCAATTCATGCTCTGATATTGGCCCTGCGAAAGTGTTTTGCGTCAGCCCGACAAAGTAAGGTGTGAATCCCAAATATAAATACAAGAATGACGGAAAGATGTTGAGGGCCAGGTGACATGAGTGGAGAGCAAAATAGAATCGGTAACCTGTCACGCCATCATCCCTATTGCCACTGACACCTGCACAAGTTTAAGGAGTCCAGAAATCCCCGTATGCTGTTTATTAAGTAGGAGGTGAGGA
This sequence comes from Mobula hypostoma, assembly GCF_963921235.1. NCBI lineage: Eukaryota > Metazoa > Chordata > Chondrichthyes > Myliobatiformes > Myliobatidae > Mobula > Mobula hypostoma. The sequence goes on along the minus strand of NC_086098.1, from coordinate 155,861,191 downwards.
AAGTTGCTCTGTTGAGCTTTATATGAAAGTTAAGAATGAGCGCACTTGCATTTTTTCCGGGACCCCCCATTCATTTAGAAAAGAATACCAGGAATCTGCAGAATGATAATCTGCTTCCGATCACTTCTTCGCACACCTCGCACCAATCCACCCATCGTCAAACTTTATTCCACAGAGGCGTCACATTCACCCTCAATGTTGCACTTTGTCCCAACCAACCGTCTGCTCTTGGCATTAACACTCATCCACAAGGCTGGGGAGGAGAGAGAATTGGTTCGTTGCGATATTATGCCACAGCACGGCAACAACGATGCTCTCAATGAAACAGGAGCAATTTATCCTGCAAAACTCCGTCAGTGCGGAACAACGGCATATACATAACATGCATTAAATCTCCCCCAATCTCTGACAACCGTGGGCCGCCTGCATTGATTGACGGAGAATCAATGTAATTATCCCCATTCTGTCTTACTATAGCATGAAAAGAAATCTGAAAGAAAGAAAAGGAAACAAAAAGGAAGCAGAGAGGGGACTTCATACAGAGTATGCGCATGGAAATTGATAGACAGCTACTTAGGTAGACACTGGAGAGACAGAGACACATAGATAGATATATACATACATACACAGACACACACACACACACACAGACACACACACACAGACATGATAAATCAGCTTTGAGTGTCCTATGGACTTGGACTCCAAGATCCATTGGATCCTCCACTCTGCCAAGATTCTTACCATTAGTACTATATTCCTCCATCATATTTGACCCACCAAAATGAATCACCTCAGATTCATTTGGGTTGAACTCCATCTTCCACTTCTCAGCCCAGTTTTGCATCCTATTAGTGTCCCACTGTAACCTCTGACAGACCTCTACACTATCCACAACACTCCTAAGCTTTGTGTCATCAACGTATTTACTAACCTCTACTTCCTCATCCATGTCATTTATAAAAATCACGGTCTCAGAACAGATCCCTGAGGCACACCACTGGTGATCGACCTCCATGCAGAATAGGATCCATCTACAACCACACTTTGCCTTCTGTGGGCAAGCCCCTTGCCTCCCTTGCCTCCTTACTTCTCAATAAGCCTTATCAAATTCATTGCTGAAATCCATATACACTTCATCTATGGCTCTACCTTCATCAATTTGTTTAGTCACATTCTCCAAAAATTCTATCAGGCTCGTAAAGCATATCCTGCCTTTCACAAACCCATGCTGATATTCCTAATCATATTATGCCTCTGCAAATGTTCATAAATCCTGCCTCTCAGAATCTTCTCCATCAACTTACCAACCACCGAAGTAGGACTCACTAGTCTTTAATTTCCTGGGATAACTCTGCTCTCTTTCTTAAGGGAACAACATCCTCAACCCTCTAATCCTCTGGAGCATTTCCCGTCCTCATTGATGATGCAAAGAACATCGCCAGAGGCTCAGCAATCTCCTCCCTCGCTTACCACAGTAGTCTGGGGTACATCCCATCTGGTCCCGGTGACTTATCTAATTTGATGCTTTCCAAAAGCTTCAGCACGTCCTCTTTCTTAATATCCACATGCTCAAGTTTTTCAATCCATTGCAAGTCATCCCTACAATCGCCAAGATCCTTTTCCCTAGTGAATACTGAAGCAAAATATTCATTAAGTACCTCTGCTGTCTCCTCCGTTTCCATACATATTTTTCCACTGTCTCACTTGATGGTTCCCATTCTCTCTCATCTTTTCTTCTTGTTCTTCACATACTCGTAGAATGCCTTGGGGTGTTCCTTAATCCTGTCGGTCAAGGCCTTCTCATGGCCCCTTCTGGCTGTCCTAATTTCCTTCTTAAACTCTTTCTGCTAACCTTCTAGATCTCTATCATCACCTAGTTTTTTGAACCTTTCGTGAGCTTTTCTTTTCTTCTTGACTAGATTTGCAACAGCCTTTGTACACCACGGTTCCTGTACCCTACCATCCTTTCCCTGTCTCATTGAAACGTACCTATGCAGAAACCCACACAAATAGCCACTGAACATTTGCCACATTTCTTCTGTACGTTTCTCTGAGAACATCTATTTCCAATTTCCTGCCTGATTGCCTCATGTTTACCCTTACTCCAATTAACCGTTTCCCAAACTTGTCTGTTCCTATCCCTCTCCAATGCTATGGTAAAAGAGATACAAACGTTTGTAGAATTGTGATCACTATCTCCAAAATGCTCTCCCACTGAGAGACCTGACACCTGACCAGGTTCATTTCCCAATGCCAGATCAAGTACAACCTCTCCTCTTGTAGGCTTATCTACATATTGTGTCAAGAAACCTTCCTGAACACACGTAACAAACTCCACCCCATCTAAACCCCTCGCTCTAGGGAGATGCCCATCAATATTTAGGAAATTGAAATCTCCCACCACAACAACCCTGTTATTATTACTCCTTTCCAGAATCTCCGTATCTGCTCCTCGATGTCCCTGTACTATTGGGTGCTCTATAAAAAACACCCAGTAGAGTTATTGATCCCTTCCTATTCCTAACCTCCACAGAGACTCCGTAGACAACCCCTCCGTGACTTCCTACTTTTCTGCAGCCGTGACACTATCGCTGAACAACCACCTTTTTTACCTCCCTCCCTGTACTTTCTGAAACATCTAATGCCGAGCACTTGAAGTAGCCACTCCTGACGCTGCACCATCCAAGTCTCTGTAAAGGCTACAATATCTGTAATGGCTGATCCACCCTCTAAGCTCACTCGCTTTGTTCATAATTCTCCTCACATTAAAATAGACACATCTCAAAACATCGGTCTGAGCGCGTCCCTTCTCTATCACCTGCCTATCCTCCATCTCGCACTGTCTCCAAGCTTTCTCTACTTGTGAGCCAACCGCCCCTTCTTCTGTCACTTCAGTTCGGTTCCCACCCCTCAGCAATTCGAGTTTAAACTCTCCCCAATAGCTTGAGCAATCCTCCCTCCCAGGATATTGGTTCCCCCTGGGATTCAAACTATCCTTTTTGTACAGGTACCACCTGCCCCAAATGAGGTCCCAAAGATCCAGATATCTGAATCCCTGCCCCCTGCTCCAATCCCTCAGCACTGTCACATGGCACAGGCAGTAATCCTGAGATTGCTACCTTTGAGGTCCTGCTTCTCAACTTCCCTCTTAACACTCTGTAGTCTATTTTCAGGACCTCCTCCTTTTTCCTACCAATGTGGTTGGTACCAATATGTTCCAGGACCACTGGCTGTTCTCCTTCCCACTTCAGGATATTGTGGACTGTCACAATGGCGGGGCATTGGGAGCACGGGTGGACCCAAATGCAAGACACATCTTGTGAGGTTACTTAGGTTTAGTTTATTGTACGATACCAGGAGAGCAAGACAGAAGTAGGAATAGCGAACAGGATAAGGACTCAGGACCTCGACTAGGCTGGGACCTAGGGTCTGGGCTAGGACTCGGAATTGGCTCCCAGAACTAGAGGAGACATGAAGAGGCTAGGGGTTGGACTCCGAGCCCGAGACTGGGCAAGGACCCAGTACCTGGTTCTTGCCTCGGGCACGGACCCCAGAACCAGGCATGGACATGACATGGGTTAGGGAGAGGAGGAACATAGAAAACAGAGCCTCGGTCTCGGGAGAGCAGGTACATGGAACCATGGATACATACACAGAACACAGAGTCAGGACCCCTCCTTGGGTACAGGACATAGGGCCGGGAATCATGTCCCTCCGCGGGGCAACGGCAAGACGGCCTGACTTACCCCACGGAGACCAGGACAAGACACGACAAGACATGACCCACCCCCCCCCACCCCCCGCGAGGCAACGACAAGATGGCCTGACTTACCCCACGGAGGCGAGGACAAGACAAGACAGACACGACTCGCCGCGGGGCAACGGCAAGACGGCCTGACTTACCCCATGAAGGCGAGGGCAGGACAAGACAAGACCAACACGAATGAACACCAGACAGTACCTATCTAGCTCCGGTGATGGAACTATACCGAACTGCAGGCAGGGGCTGCAGATGAGGGCCAGAGGCGAGAGGGGCAGAGAAGGGATTCAGACAGGGGGATAGGACAGGAATCACAGACTGCCAGGGCCAGGACTTGATTCGGAAATGGGATGCCGCCGGAGCCAGGACGTGGACGTGGCACTTGGATGCCGCCGGAGCCAGGACGTGGACGTGGCACTTGGATGCCGCCGGAGCCAGGACGTGGACGTGGCACTTGGATGCCGCCGGAGCCAGGACGTGGACGTGGCACTTGGATGCCGCCGGAGCCAGGACGTGGACGTGGCACTTGGATGCCGCCGGAGCCAGGACGTGGTGCTTCGGACCTCCGGGTAGTGCCGAGCTCTGGACTCGGCCCGGGAACAGTAGACAGCGGCTCTTGATTCTCAGCGGCGGGTTAACTGACGGGCCCACCTTGAAGAGGAAACTTTGCAGGCTCGCTCCGGTGAGGAAAGGCGAATTACCGGCACTCGATTCGGGCGGAGATAAGGCTTGCACCGGCCAGATGATATTGGCACGCCGTGACTTTGCAGACGCTCCCGCACTGAACGGCTGAAAGCCGGAGACTATAAACTACCGGTTCAGCCAAGCGTTAATTGCCTCTAATCACCAAAGTCGAGGGACACGGGAAAACAGGGAATCAACGGTCGGGATCGTAACATAAACAAGGTAAATTTAAAGGGATCCCGATCCGGACCATGACATGGACGTGATCAGAAACATCCCCGACGCTGGCAACTGGGAGGCAAACTGCCCTCCCCGTTTCTTTCCTGCGTCCACAGAACCGTCTGTCTGACCCCCCTAACTATAGAGTCCCCTGTCACTGCTGCCATTCTCTTCCTTTCCCTACCTTTCTGACCATAGGGTCAGACTCTGTGTCAGAGGCGCGACCACTGTTGCTTCCCCCAGGTAGGCCGTCTCCCCTAACAGTACTTAAACAAAAGTACTTATTGTTAAGGGCGACAGCCACTGGGGTACTCTCTAGCATCTGCTCCGGGATAACCTCCTGGAGGCTGGGAGTCTCCAGGACCTGCCACATCTGACACCGAGTTCAGAAAGCCAACCTCACAAACATAATTCCTGTCTGTATTCTACACGTACCTCTCCTCGTCCCTATTCGGCCCATCGAGTCTCCTCCACCATTCGATCTTGGGCTGATCCACATCATCCAGTCATCCCTATTCTCCTGCTTTCATTTCATACCCTTTGATGCCCTGGTTAATCAAGAACCTATCTATTTCTGCCTTGAATACACCCAGTGACTTGACCTCCACAGCCGCTAGTGGCAACAGATTCCATAGATTTACCGCCCTCTGACTAAAGTAATCTCTCCACATCTCAGTTCTAAAAGGATGTCCTTCAATCCTGAAGTCGTGTCTTCTTGTCCTAGGATCCCATATCATGGGAAATAACTTTGCCATATCTAATCTGTTCAGGCCTTTTAACATTTGGAATGTTTCTCTGAGATCCCCCTCATTCACCTGAACTCCAGGGAATGCAGCCCAAGAGCTGCCAGACGTTGCTCTCATTCCTGGAATCATTCTCGTGAATCTTCTTTGAACCCTCTCCAATATCAGTTTACTGTATCCTTTCTAAAATAAGGAGCCCAAAACTGCACATAATACTCCAAGTGTGGTCTCACGAACGGCCTTATAGAGACTCAACATCAGATCCTTGCTCTTATATTCTATACCTCTAGAAATGAATGCCAACATTGCATTCGTCTTCTTCACAGCCGACTCAAACTGGAGGTTAAACTTTAGGGAATCTTCCACAAGGGCTCCTAAGTCTCTTTGCATCTCTGCATTTTGAATTTTCTCTCCATCTAAGTAATAGTCTGTCTGTTTATTTCTTCCACCAAATGCATGGCCATACATTGTATTTCATTTCCCACTTCTTTGCCCATTCCCCCTAAACTATCTAGGTCTTTCTGCAGGGTCTCTGTTTCCTCAACACTACCCACTCCTCCACCTATTATTGTAACATCGGCAAATTTAGTCACAAATCAATTTAATACCGTAGACCAAATCATTGACATACATTGGAAAAAAGTAACGGTCCCAACAGCGACCCCTGTGGTACTCCACTGGTAACCGGCAGCCAGCCAGAATAGGATCCGTTTATTCCCATTCTCTATTTCTGCCGTCCAGCCAAGTAACCTCCTTGTAATTCCATGGGTTCTTATCTTGCTAAGCAGCCTCATGTGTGGCACCTTAGGGCCTTCTGAAAATCCAAGTGCACCGCGACTACTGCATCTCCTTTGTCTACCCTGCTTGTAATTTTCTCACAGAATTGCAGTCGGTTTGTCAGGCAGGATTTTCCTTTCAAGAAACCATGCTGGGTTTGGCCTATCTTGTCCTGTGCCTCCAGCTACTCCGTAAGCCCATCCTTCACAGTCTATTCCAACAATTTCCCAACCACTGATGTCAGGCTAACAGTTCTATAGTTTCCGTTCTGCTGCCTCCCACCCTTCTTAAATAGCGGAGCAAAAGTCAGACACATCGTGCAGTTTGTAGGCGATGTCTGTATTTAGGATATCATCCGCATTTTCTACTCAGCAAATTAATGTATTTTCATTGAGCAGAGGACATCATGGTGATGTTCATGTCGGTTGTTTGTAACCCACATAGTGATGTGGATTGCAGCTTCTCGTCTGCTGCGAGGAGGGTGTTTGTGGATGATGGCAGCGGTCATTTCTACATTTGGATTTGTCTGTTTTCTTAGATGGCATTTCAAAGTCCACCCAACTGTTATGACACGCTTTGTAAATGGTATTGAAAGTTACATCCCCTCCTTAGCACTTGTGAATGTGACCACAAGGGATAGTTTGAAGCCAAGGGTTATGAAACTTTGACGGAACTCGCACAAACTTTGTTTTCACTCTGAAGATGGCTGAACACTGGAATGATCTGCTGAGAAAGAGATCCGAATGACATATAAAAATGTTCAGATTAACGTCTGAAACGACATGGGAAGAAGGACAGAATCCGAGAGCTGGATATTGGGATCAAAACATAGGGAGACTCCTGTTGCGGTTCGTGGAGAGAGAGTCGAAATAGCGATTCAAGGTTTAATGACTCTACGACACCTTTTTTTTTGTGGCCTTTCATGGACGATGACATAATTTGGAAGGTGCCAGTCTAGGCGGGTGTGGCACTGGGTGTTTCTTCTCATGAAGTACAGTGTTGGATGTAACAGAGTCGTCTTGGACCGTGCGAGAGTCTAAGTAACTGTTTCTTATTCATACATGAAGCAGGTCTGGTAACGCAGTCTTTTTCGATACGTTATCGTGCCAAAATTCTGATCTATAGACAACTGTAAAACAAGATCTTGTAAGTAATAGCGGTACCCAGGATTAAACTGACCTTCAACACTGACATTCTCCGGTTAATATATTCATACCTTGCTCGGTCAAAACATGCACAATACACCGAATTCAATTTACTCATCTGAATGCCTAACCTGGATTAAATACATCAACTCATTTATTGCGTAATAAATTAGTAGCAAATTTTAGTTTTACTCACTTAATTCTAATCGCAGGCCTGGCTGCCCTGGTTACATGTATAAAAAAAATTACAGTCATTCAGAAAATAATATGAATGCCCCAGATTTAACACTTACACGCCCCCATCACGCATTTACTGTTGTTGGTCGATCCGTCCCCACTTCTACGCCCGTTTTTTTTTGTTCCTAGTTACTAGCTGTGCACTTTTATTTCTAAGTTCATTCTCAGTTCTATCATACTTGATTCCATCCCCCTGCTATATTAGTTGAAACAACTCCCAGATTGCTGACCTACTGGGCAGCAATTGTTTTGGTACTTTATTTTGTTTTACTTGGGCACTTAGATTATAGTAGTGGTCTTCTAAAGCAGGTGGTAACCACAGACTAAAGCAGGGAGAGGTCCCATTTATACAGGTCACACCTGCCCCAGAAGAGATCCGGATTATCCAGAAATCTGAATCCCTCTCTTCTGAGTTAATTCTTCAGCCACACATTTATCTGACACCTTATTCTATTCCTATCGGCATTGTCGCGTGACACAGCCAACAATCCTGAGATTACTACCCTTGAGGTACTGCTTCTCAACTTCCTTCCCAATTCCCTGTATTCTGTTTTCCTTTTTCTACCTATGTCATTGGTTCCAATATGCACCACGACTTCTGGCTGCTCACCCTCCTTTCTCAGGATATTATTGAAAGCGTTCAGAAACATTGCGGACCCTGGCATCTGGGACGCAAACCACCATCCACGTTTCCCTACTTACCATACCTAATTCCCAACACATTATTTGTGGATTAACCTTTCGTGCTGGTAAGGATCACAGCTAACACCAGTTTCTTTGTCATCCAATGGAACTGAAACAATAATCTGTGACACCTCGCAGTTTGCAGATCTTGTTTGCATTTCGTACACGATTAACCTGCCCTGCCTGTGGTGAGAAGAGGTAAGAGGCACCGTGGGCAGTAGAAGTGGGAGGCTTTGTTTACTGGAAGGAGAAATCGATATTCATACCATCAGGTCGGAGGCTACGCAGAGTGACTGTAAGGCGTTCTTCCTCCACCCAGGAGATTGGCCTCATCTTAGCACAAGAGAAGGCCATGGACCGAGATGTCAGAAAGGGAACGGGAGGCGGAATTAAAATGCTTGGCCACAGGGAAGTTCCGCTTTTGGTGGATGGAGTGGAGGTGCTCGACGAAGTGGTTCCCCCAGTTCACGACGGGTCTCATCAATGTAGAGGCCATATTCGGTACACCAGATACAATAGACTACCCCAGAAGATTCCAGCTGAAACGTTGCTTCACCTCGAAGGACTGTTTAGGTCCCTGAATGGAGGTAAAGGAGGAGGTGAATGGGCAGGTGCAGTAGTTGGGCTGCTTGCAGGGATAAGTGCCAGGAGGGATGAACGGACAAGGGAATCGGGAGGGAGCGATCGATGCGGAAAATAGAGAGTCGGGGGGGAGGGGAGGAATAGGGAAAGGTGTGTTTGTCTGTGGGATCCCTTTGGAGATGGAAAAATTGCAGAGGATGATGTATTGGATGTGGAAGCTCGCGGGGTGATAGGTAAGAACAGGAGAAACTCTATCACTGTTAATGCGACAGGAAGATGTGGTGAGCGTGGATGTTAGACACTGGAATGATGAAAGGGTAGAGCAGAGAGCAAAATGCATTAGATAGATGAAACCCCACTGTAGGGTGTGCGGACCATCAGAATTTGTGCCAGAGCTCCAGAATATAGCAATAATTTTGCCTGAAGACAACAAATTGACCCAGCTTGGGATCTCATGCTTATGTGGTAGAACCTGGTGACCCATATCTTGATCACAATGCATTGGGACATTATGCGTTCCTTCCAGGCACAAATGAGATAGTGCCCACACCAGTAAGCCCTAGAGGTACTAATGAAGCCTGGAGAACCGATGCTAGGGACCATGCTCTAGAATTTCTAAAAAGATTTACTATAGCCAGTAAATGAAGAATGCAGAAACAGGTTCCTGTATAGGGAGCTGCTGCAATTTGTCCAGAACAAACTTCCCATCGAATCTTTGGACCGTTGACTATTCAGAGGTTGCAGGCATTTATGTGACTCGTCTCCTGCTGATGCCGAAGGAATGCCAGAGGTTATAGGCCTTCTGGGTCAGACATACTTTCCTGCATATTCAGCAATTTTTATTCATGTTATTTCTCATAGCCTAGGCAACACCTCCACAACAGTGTGGAAATCCATGCTAGATACGTGCACGGATTTACAAACAAATAAATTGTGCCAATGTACCCAGAAGACAGTAGTGCATTGAGTAAAATAATCAAACCCAGGGCTCAATGACTGCCTGTAAGTCCAGAGAAGAAAGAACAACGGCAAACTCGGACCTAGTTCATTTTATAACCCTAGTGAAAGTCTGATCACCTCTGAGGAATCGCTGTTACTCAACACCCAATACATGAACGATTTCAGGCTGTTGAAGAGATCCTATGCACCCACATAGTGGAAGCAGGATTGACGGTCATACCTGTAATTGGACAAAGAGGAGCCGGCATAGAACCGTCCCCATTTCCCTCTAAAGGCAATTTAGGAGCTTAGGGTCAATAACAAAGTCATCAAATCAGCCTCATTCCACAGATCAATCGCATTCACAGCGTTCTGCTACACCAACATCTCAGAAAGGAAATGTAATTATCAAACTGAACAAGTTCCCTGGAGACCACCTGCCTTAGGAAGAGATATTCACTCTCAGGCTAGATTGCTAGACACTAGGTATAGGCCATTCCCTTTGGCCCCACACCTTTCTTTGCATAAGAAAGTTTTAGACCAAGATACTACTTCCTGGACAGAGGGAACAATCAGAGGCCAGAGCGTTATTATCGAGAATAGCGCAAAAATGAGTACATCCCAGTAGGCCCACTTCCTCTTTCACCCTCTAAATATGCAAATGGACGGGACCGATCACTAATATCCACTCCCTCCCCTGCAGTCCAGGGAAAGAAAGAGAAATGGAAGGGCCAATGTAATAAGAACTCGACAGGAGAAATTCAGCAACAACTCTAATCAAAATGTTCTCCCTGATGAATAGGACGCAGGCATAAATGGTCTCACATTTCCATATGCCAAAGATCGTTTTTTTGGGCTAAATTCGACCCTGTCATTTTAATACAACAACAGCCATTGCAATCTGCGCAATTAATGATTGGTCGGTATGATGTTGTAGGCTTCACTGAGTCGTGGCTGAAGGAAGGCTTTAGTCGGAAGATTAACATCAAAGGATATACTTTGCATCGAAAGGACAGGCAGGAAGGCATAGGCGCTGGTGTGGTTCTGCTGGTAAGAGATGGAATTACATCTTCAGAAAGATGTGTCACAGGGACAGAGAATGTTGAATCTTTGTGGATGGAGTTAAGAAACTGCAAGGGTAAAAATAATCCATTATGGGAATCATATATAGGCCTCCAAATAGTGGCCAAGAGGTGGGGTTGAGATTGCAAAGGGTTCTGGAAAGCGCATGTAATAAGAGTAACTTCACGATTGCAACGGGGTCTTCAATGTACAGAGAGATTAGGAAAATCAGCTTGGTGTCGGATTACAAGAAAGGAAATTTGTTGAATGCCCTCAAGATGGATTTTTGGAGCATCTTCTGGTTGATCCTACTCTTGGAAAGGTTATCTCAGATTTGGATGTTGTGTAATAATCCGGATCTTATTAGGGAACTTAAAGTAAAGGAACCCTTAGGAAGCAATGATCATAATATGATTAATTCATACATGGAGAAGCACGAGTCACATGTATCAGTATCGCAACCTATCGAATATTGAAATGACTAGATAACGTGGATGTGGAGAAGATGTTTACCATGGCGGGGGTATCCAGAACTGGAAGGAACAGTCTCAGATTTGAGGGGCGACCCTTTAGAACAGAGGCATACAGGAATTTCTTTCAGCAAAGAGTCTCTTTTTGGCTATCCATCCCATGGAATGATGATGGTTCCTTTCAGTCAGTTAGTGGAGTGGTACCCCACTCCTCGGAAAGGAACAGCGTGTGACTGAGTGGATTTTCGGTGAGTAGGGGGTTGCGCACGTCCAGACCCACCCTCTCGACATTCCCTCCCGGAACTGGTGGGGTCCAAGACGGCTGGGGGAAGTTCTGTTGCAGTGAATGGCCAGACCAAGCTTCGATGCAAGGGATGCCCTTTCTACTCCTCACAGCACGTGTTTGCCAGATGGCTGTTGACCCTACGAGAGGGTTCATTCACCCTTTGACAGGTCTTGTTTTTCGCCCTGCGGATGTCTAGCCACCCTCCTCACCAGGCAAGCCTGGTGGGAGAGCCAGTTCAGTCGCCGACCACCCGACCATGCGACAGGTAGTACTGGGTTACATGGCACCAGTAGCACTCAGTCGAGTGACCTGAACAGAGAAGTGAATCTGTGGAATGTTCTTCCACAAACTGCGGTGGAGGCGAAGTCTGCGAGTACTGTTTAAAGCCGATGTTGATCACTTCCTGTTTGGTCAGTGCACCAGTTCTGTCTTTGCTCTGTCAGTACTTTGGTTTTGTTTTCATTAAGGAGGACATGAATAATCTTCCGGAAATAGTAGGGGACAGAGGGTCCAGTGAGATGGAGGAACTGAGTAGGCAATGACCAGTGGGGTACTGCAAGGCTCAGTGCTGGGACCCCAGTTGTTTACCATATATCTTAATGACTTAGATGAGGGAATTAAATGCAGCATCACCAAGTTTGCGGATGACACGAAGCTGGGCGGCAGTGTTAGCTGTGAGGAGGATGATGCAGTGTGACTTGGATAGGTTAGGTGAGTGGGCAAATTCATGGTAGATGCAATTTAATGTGGATAAATGCGAGGTTATCAACTTTGGTGGCAAAACCAGGAAAACAGCTTAATATTTCTAATACTATTTTTATTTCCATGACTATTACTATTTACTAATAGTAGTATTACTATTATTATTTCTATTACTATTTATTATTTATGCTGCAACTGTAACGAAAACCAGTTTGCCCCTTGATCAACAAAGTATGACTATGACTATGACTATGAATGGCGATTCTAAAAATGGATTCCCGAGACTAGTAAGAGCATATGAATAGTGTGCATGGCTTATGTTGAGCCGAGTTTATTTTGAGCGTCCTTCTATGTCCCCGGAAATATCGAACATACTAAAGCCTTTTATACAATTTGCAATCTTATTGCCATCCCTTGTCAAATAATTAGAATTAATTGGTTTAGGTTCAATTGGGATTCTCAAGGGGTTGCGGGGCGGTGCGGAATAGAAAGTGCCTATTCGGCGCTGTATCTCTACATAAATGGAAATCAAGAAATATTTATGCTGGTTAGGTTGTAACCGGTGCCATCCGATCCCAGCCGCTGCGCGCAGTCGTTGTTCCCGTTGTCTTACAATTCAAAATCTCAGTTGTAATGAAAGCTGTCTACTTCGGACGAAACATAGAAATCAACCCAACAGGAGTTTGTGGCACCAAGAAGAATCGAATACATGAAAGAAATGAACTATAGAGGATGATTCCATTCCTGAGCGACCGCGTACACACAGTTAACATATAGGATCTCTAGAGAGCGAAATTAGGCTACGTGTTCTGTCTACGATACTTCAGAACTGGCCTATTATATTTCGTCCGTTTTTCTTTCCACATGTAGAGTGTATAAAACTGTTGAGTGATCCCATCACTTTTAGACTTTATTTCAGATTTTCCGTATCTGCGTTTTCCTCGTATATTTTCACAACGGGATTTATTTTTTATCACAGGTTCAGCTGTTCAAGGTCATTTTGTTCAATATTAAAGCTTAACATTAACAATTTAATTGCTTTATTAAGTTAGGAAAAGATTCTACCACATCATATTACTAATTTGAAAAATCTACTTCCAGCTTCAACAGGTTTTCAAACTAAAGCACGAAGGGAGATCAGAACTGATAGCTTTCAAACATTAAACGGAATTACAGAAGGTTTAAAATTTGGAATATTGAATCAGTACAGCTCACATTTCACAATTTTATGTTTCTACTTAACTATTTAGCATCGCACTTCTTGAACTTTAGGGTTCCCGAGGACTAATTGGTTCTTCTGCGTGAGAAAGCTACGGAAATAGAGAACAATTACCTTTGTACAATTATGCGCTTCACAAATTATGTCGTTCTCTCCTGTTTATTAACCGTGAGAATGCACTGAAACAAGTAATTCCTGTCGTAGTGTTGGATTCATTCCAACAACCTTAATGAAAATTCTTGTGGTATCTAAACAGTTGGTATGGATTTCTTATTCTGAAAGGGGTAGAGAAAAAAACGTTCTGGTTAATTGCATTGGAAGTGTCAGTGCTATGTGAAATCGTTTGTTTGGCCTTTACTTAACCGCCCCGGTTTTTTTAAACCAGATCCTCGGCCCCCAGTCGTATCGGTCTTGCCCCCTTCAGCGGACGAAATCAGGGTGAAGGGAAGCGCCACCCTTGTGTGTTTAGTGAGCGGGTTTAATCCGGGAGCTGTGGATATTGAGTGGGCTGTGGACGGCAGCGCGAGAAGGAACGGCGTTGAGAACAGCCGACTGCAACAGGAGACGGACAACACGTTCAGCGTGAGCAGTTACCTGACATTGAAAGCCTCAGACTGGAACTCACACGAGCTTTACTCCTGTGTGGTAAAACACGAGACCCAAACAAACCCTCTACGGGCAAATATCGCAAGATCCCGCTGTACTTGATGTCATAAACTTGTCAGCCGAGCTAAGAAAATTTCTTTGACAATTAGTTTCTTTTATTCTTTGGAATGTTATTATTTTTTTTTAAAAAATACGTCCTTTGCAGCAGAAGCTTCAGCTTTTACCATTTGTTTCCTGTAAACTCTGTTCTGTTGACAGAAAGCCAGTGTTGATTGAAGACTCCAGATTAATTGAAAGTTGTTTCGGTGCATTAAATAACATAACTAAAGCCAGGATGCAACTATTGCATCTTTGTAGTGGTTCAATAAAGTCAGCAAACTTATCTCAAATGCAAGGTTATTACATTCTGATGGGGGAAAATTGACTGGAAATTTGAGAAAAATTGATCATCGGACCTCTTTTTTCTCTGTGGAAATTAATCCCTCTTGGTTTCGGTCATGAATGGCAATTCTGTAACTGTAATGGGTATCAACTGGTTTTCAGGTTCCACGACGCGGCTCATTTGGCACAGGGTAATGCAACGAAAGCAACTGGCGTAGTTAATCATTTTGCAACACCGATTTGATAGCTGTCCTGTCAAGAGCTTTTGCATCGTGGCAGGTAAACCACCGTGTGTACCATGCAGGGCACACTTGGTCTGACTAGGAAGTGGAGGTATAACCTCAGCGTTCTTACTCGTACACTGTTTTACTCTGTATCAGAGACTCGTTTGTACACCAAACAACCTTAAGTAAACTTCAAATAATGTTCCCGACAGACGTCCTTTTAAAATAATCAATTTGTTCATTGACTTTGAATAATGAGTCTAGACTTAATAAAAATCATGTAGTAGATTCAATTGCATAGAAAAGGTCAACTTACAGAGCAATAATAGAAAACAGAAAATCCATGCAAGGTTCACGAAGTTTCGTCGCCGTAGTGTCAGGGTTATCATGATGCTTTATAGTACCAGCGAACCAGGTTCATTTCTCATCTCTGCCTGTTAGGAGTTTGTAGTTCCCTCTATGACCGCGTGGGATTCCACCGGGTGCTCCAGATTCCTCCCTCAGGCCAAAAACGTACTGATTAGAAGGATAACTGGTCATTTTGATTTGTACCATGATTAGGCTAGGATTAAATCGGGGGATCACTGGGTCTATTCCATACTCTATCACATAAACAAACAAATAAATACATAAGCGAGCAAATAAATGAGGGCAGCATAATTTCTCTAAAACAGTGAGTGCAGTGAGCGTACAATTTTTCTGCGCAAGTAGACAGTCAATTAGTTTTAGCACTGTGGTCTGAAACGCGACAGAACATTGAATTAAGCCATCGCTGGCACCCTCACTAGCTACGAGGTTGCTGCACGCACCTTAAATCAACGATAGCTTGCTTGGCTTAACCTTAGGTTTCAAAGAGATTAAATACTTTCAATTCACTTCTACTTTCGCAGTACAGATGTCTTTAATGTTGGGTATGTTGCTGATTAGAGATTCGAGTTTTTATTCCGTATTTCAATGCACTGCCTCGGTAAAACGACAAATTTCACGACATACACCTATGATTTTAAACCTGATTCTGATACTGACATCTCGTTTCATGAGTGATTTTTCTGACACGTTCAGCAAATCTTCCACTTATCATAAAAAGATTATTTCAAGTAAGAGAAAGACCTTCAGTTATTTATTGTTTTACAGGTTCACTCAGTCCACCCAGGAACCAAATTCTATGGTTACCCAACTAATTTTGTACTGTAGTCACCTCACACTATAGCAAATCTGGCAGGTAGTTTTCACGGATCAGACTCCAGTGAGGGTACCAATTGGCCGAGACATATTTGCGTGACGCACATCCAACCACTGACGAAATCATTGCACACTACATAGCACGAAACTCCACGCTTTCCACTCAGTGTGTGTAACCGGTAAGAAAGGCTGAAAGCCAGTAATTTCGATGTGACCACTTGTCTGTGGATTGATGTTTATCAGTTAACGTCAGAAGTCCTCAGATGCAGATATCTATCAAAAGGGGGATCTTTTAAATTAAGACCCAGGGCTTACCGTGCTGGGATTTCGGTAGTAGAGGTCAAAGTAGGTGAATTAGGCAGAGCCATTGACCTATAATAAGGTAGTAGGCCTGACCCGCCACATGGAGCGGAGACAAGTATATAGACGGTACAACTTTCCAAGTATCTTTTCATTTGTTATGGGCCCCCAAATCCTAAGAACTTTCTGCAGGCGCACAATTGAGAGCATCCTGACTGGTCGCATCACTGCCTGGTATGGGAGATGTACTTCCCTCAATTGTAGGACTCTGCAGAGAGTGGTGCGGACAGCCGGGCGCATCTGTGGTCATCTCACTATTCAGGACATTTACAAGGACAGGTGTGTATAAAGGGCTGGAAGTATTATTGGGGACCCGAGTCAACCCTAACACAAAATGTTCCAGCTGCTACGATCCGGGAACCGGTACGACACCATAAAAGCCAGGGCCAAGAGACTCAGGGACAGCTTAGCCACCAGGCCAATCAGACTGATTAATTCATGCTAATGTAATTATATTTCTATGTTATATTGACTGTCCTGTTATGAATACTACAAACCCTCAACGGGCAAATATCACAAGATCCCGCTGTGTTTCATGTCATAAACTTGCTATCTGATCTAAGAAAAGTTTTTGACAATTTGTTTCTTTTATTCTTTGGAATGTTTTTTTTAAAAAAACAAACATGCTTCGTAGCGGAAGCTTCAGCTTTACGAGCTGTTTACCGTAAACTCTGATCTGTTGACAGAAAGCAAGTGTTGATTGAAGACTCCAGATTAACTGAAATTTGTTTCGGTGCACCAAATAACATAGCTAAAGCCACGGTGTCACTATTGCATCCGCATCACTCTTTGTAGTGTTTCAATAAAGATGGCAAACTTATCTCAAATGGAACGTCGTTTCGTTTGTTTTCTGATGGGGGAAAACTGACCGGAAATTTGAGAAAAAATGGATCATCTCACCTCTCCTTTCTTTGCGGAAATTGCTTCCTCTTGATTTCGGTCATGAATGGCAATCCTGTAACTGTAATGGGTATCAACTGGTTGTCAGGTTCCACGGCGCGGTTCATTTGGCACAGGGTTACGCAACGAAAGCAACTGGCCTAGTTAATCCTGACTGGCCGCATCACTGCCTGGTATGGCAACTGTCTGTCCCTCAATCGCAGGACTCTGCAGAGAGTGGTGCGGACAGCCCAGCGCATCTGTGAACTTCTCACTATTCAGGACATTTACAATGACAGGTGTGCAAAAATGGCTCGAGGTATCATTGGGGACCCGAGTCACCCCAAACACAAACTGTTCCAACTGCTACGATCCAGGAGACAGTACCAAAGCATAAAAGCCGGGACCAGAGGCTCCCGGACAGCTCAGCCACCAGACCAGTCAGACTGATTAATTCCTGCTGATGCAATTATATTTTTAAGTTACATTGACTGTCCTTTTATAGATACCGTGTATTATAAATTACAATAAATTGCACATTGTACATTTGGACGGAAACGTAATGTAAGTATCTTTATTCCTCATGTATATGAAGGATGTAAGAAATTAAGTCAATTCAATTCAAAATTTCTGGCTGCTATATGTAAGAATAACCTACTGCACCATCGATCGCCATCTTCACCGAGACTAACCTGCCTGTACGGATGACGATTGCGGCGAAGTTTAAACGCTTTATCTTTAAGTCATATCGTGAAACAAGTATTAATTTCCTCTGACATTATTCAGTCCGGCATGGAATTCCAGTTTCAAATGATATCATTGTACTTAACATTAGATGGGAATAACACGAGAATTATTGGCAGTGGCGAGTGGCGCGGTTACAAAGCTAGCAGGTAATTGCATTTACAGTGAAGATTTTCCATTGCCAAACTTTTTCATGGCATAGGAGAGATAAGTGGCATAAGGCCTCCAAACGGTAATTCCAGTCTGCCAAAGAGACAGCAATAGAATCGATTGTTGGACTTAAGTAGAGGCGAACATGTGCCCGTTTCCTTGGAGGAAGAACAAAACGGGCGTTTAAAGAGTCTTTGACGGTTTCCTGTGAATTATGTCAAAACTTAATTCTGTGGTTTAAGGCCAAATTCTAACGCCATTGGCTCCTGACTCCAGTGAAACGCCAGTGTTCTCCGGTTATTGATCTTAATTGTGGCGAGTAACGTCCATGCAGACAAATACAACCTCAAGAAAATATGCTTTGTTCCAACGTGTCACTGAATTCTATTACTGGAACTACACTGAAGGAAGTCAGATTATCACCAGCGTTAATTTGCGTTGACCCTTGCACTCACGTCCGGATTGTCTTGGCAATTTGCGTACTGCTGAGAAAGCCAGCGGTCACTGGCCGTTTTTAATTCGCCTTGAAGGGATAGTTGTGAGCCGATCTTCTCCAGCGCTGTGCTTCTTCTGTTGACCGGACTCCCTCAGTATTATTGACGGGGAATTGCCATCGCTGGACGTAGTGAAAAAAAAAAGGGAAAACAGTTTTTTTTTTCCAATTTAGGTTGGATTATAGTTGTTGGCGCTGCTGTCGGTGTCCCATGTACTTGGAACAATTGTCTTTCTTGTTGATAAAAGTTGCCAGTTTGGCAGGTGTGTTGTGATTATTGGTTAACTGCAAAGAATTTAATAGATTATATACATTGCAGCCATTATTCTTCAGCGGTTTGCATTGGTTTATTATTGTCACATGTACCAAGCTACAGTGAAAAGATGTCTTGTATAAAATTTAACAGTGTTAAAGCTTACCACTGAAGGGGAAGGCTTTTTTTCGCTAACAACACCGTGCTTTTTGAGTGTAATTTTAAATAAAGGATTGGGTAGGGCATTCAATTATACTGGACATATGTCATGTAGTTGGTGCTATGGATTTGTGACCTCCACAGGGCCCACGGTCTCTACTTGAATTGATTACCTATGTTGACTTGAAAGAACAAGTTATTTTTATCGCTTTCCAGAATTCAATCGTGACTTTATTTACTAAAGTATTTGCAACAAATGCATATCTTCAAACTTGTGTCAGGAAATCGCCATTTTTTGGGATATCTCAATACTGTTCCAAGGACAGTTTATATACTCTCCCAAAGTGCTTCATACTTTGTTTTGTTTTCCACCGCACATTCGCACCAGCACAGTCAGTTACTCAACTCGACTGGACGGTAAGTATCTCTATTCATGATAAAATCACTTTTCATTGCGGATATAAAAAGAAAAGAACACATCTAAATGATGATAATCATATATTAGCCGCATTGTCACGAAGCTTATATGACTCATTATTGCACGTTAGGGGATAAATTCTGCCATCCGTACCCAGTTAGGCTTATATATGACCCCAACCTTACAGTAACTGGACAATTAACTCGTTTCCGTTTTAAGATGGCTCTGGTGAAGCACAACGACGACTTGATGGCAGAAAACACGATTAAGGACTACTAGTCACACATTTTTTCTTGATAACGATCACTAAAATCAATAGCCTGTAATTTTTGTTTTGGAGTTCAGCCTTTGAAATGGCTTTGCGACTTGGCATTTTTGAGGTGTGATCTGAAGACTGGAGCGTGCAGATCGGTTGCGACGTGCTGTGTTCAGGCTGAATTGAGGAGGTGAATCCGGAGCAAGAGAGAGGAAAAGAGCCAATGTTTTGATGTTGCTGGAGCGGACTTGGAACCTATCGAAGCGGCAGGGCCCGGGAGTGCGATCGAGGAACAACCTAAGATTAAGCCAATTTAAGCGCCAGGCCGGAATGAAAATACCAGGGTGTCAGGGAGGCGATGGGTGCACCGGTATGCCGCTCGCTGCTCCACGATGTTTACTCGTCTCTGCACTGAACTGTGAGGCTGTGGCCTGCAACTAACGGTCTCCTGAACCAGTCGAGGTGACGACTGGCTTCGTGCCGGTGGGCTCACTTACGCAAACTTCAGTTCTGAATGTCATTTGCTTACTTTGATTGTTTGGACGCTTTGTTTTTTTTACCCCTTGCACTCTATGTGTTTGACGGTCTTCGTTTTTAATTAATTTTATCGGGTTTCTTTGTTTTGTGGTTTCCTGTAAGGAGACGAATCTCAAAGTTGCATATAGTATACATAATTTGATAATAAACGTTCTTTGAAGATCGAACTCCGAATTGTCATCAGCTGTACAATACAGAGCTATCTCTCTGTCCCCCCTTCTCACTCTCTTGCTCTCTCACTAATTCGCTTTGTCACACTCTCACTCTCCCTCTCAGTCACTCTCTCTGAGTCTCCGGCTAAACTCATCGCAATTCATTGATACTACGGCTCCATTATAGAAAGAAAGGCTCGTGCTAAGCCGCTTCGAGCAACTGGAGCCCCTTTCGTGCTGTTACTGCTAATTATATACAATATCCTAAGATTTAGCCGAAGCAATATTAGACAGACGGCAACGTATTTCCCAGACACCGTGACTTGAATATTAAATTGCAATCTGCGATGTTGACCTGCTGTCCATGTCCGTTTGTCTACAGGCGTTCTGCTGGTTATAAACTACGTAAGTGACAGGACGAACTTTTGGAATGAAGCATGGTGAAGGTACAATCAGTATACGGTATAGTCTAAGTATTGGAACAGCCAAAGATCGCAGACCAAATAAGCAAGCGGAGCATGGAAAGAGGCAATAGCAACAGCCTAATTGTACGGGGTAACTTTCGTATCCGCAACATTAATTGCGACTTTTTGAAAGACGAACGGTTTATTGGAGCATAATTTGTTGAATAAATTGTGCTAATTTGTGAAATACTACTTGCAGCAGGCACGCGGAGAGTAGATAGGGAGCGGTTGTGGTCATGTAACTGCACACTTAACAAGTGAGAGCTGTTTCACGGTCAGAAATCAAGACCTACGCAATCCTTTAAGCATCAAAGACAAGGATGGCAAGGCAACAAAACTTTGGATGATGAGAGATGTTTCAAATTTGGTGAAAATGGAAAAGGAGGCATATGTAAAGTTTTACAACCTGTAATCGGACGGGAAATAGAAGAAAATACAGGAAGTAAGAGAGAAAAGCAAGAATAAAAGGGGCCAATAAATGTCCTTGCCTATTGGAATTGAGAATTTCGAAGCAGTTTATACATGCGTTGAAAAAGAGAGTCGCAAGAGAGACACTGGCTACTAAAGGGAAAAGTGGGGAATTTATATCGGGAGCCACGGAATGTGAATGAGGTGGTAAACGTCCAACAACCACCTACTCTGCTGGGGGTCTATGCGGCTCCGCAGTTGGGCTGCACAACGGGTCGGCAATTTTGCTCATGACAAAATTGTTGAGACTCGACTCAAAGCACAGCAACGATACGCTGCCTGCGCAATCTCCTTCCTGTCCGGAAAAACAGGACAACCCTTTAGACTGACGCTGGAAAGGAGCGGTAGTTATTTAGTATTGCAGTATTGCTTCCAGCCACATTGGTGGAATTTGACTTTCAGTTAACGGCCCTGTTGGCATGGCGTTTATTTTTTTCTTTCCTCTTAAATTCTGTAACAGTTCTCGACCCGCTTCAGTCTCTCTCTCTCTCTCTCTCTCTCTCTCTCTCTCTCTCTCTCTGCCACACTTGGACCATATAGGAACGTTCTGACTGTGAGACCCGCCAACAAAAACAGATACAGTAGAGAGAAAGCAACTCACCTTGGCCCTAAGATTCATTGACCATATAGGGTAGAAGTTACAGGTGATCGAATCTGTTTGGGAGAAGTGACTGAAGTAATGCAGCAGATAATCGCATTTCGCAAGCTCAGTCTCAATTGTGGGAACAGATGTCATATCTCGCAGCAATAATTCAGCGGCAAACCACGGACAATCGAATCAGATGTCTGTCATTTCTGCTTTAACAGCTACAGTCCATGAACTTCCAGTGCATAACTAGCGTTAGCTGACAGCGATTAGCGCTCTCACAGACGCAATTTAGCAGCCTTTTACCACGTATTCCCCCGAGTATTTAATTTTCCACGCAACTCTTCTAGCTTTCCGAATTAATATAATACTGATACGGCGAACATTCAAAAAGCTGGAGGAACTTTGCTGGTCCTTCTAGCATCTATGGAGAGAAATGGACAATTGACGGTCATGTCTATAATTGGGCAACGAATTGCCAGCACAGAGACCTCCCTATTTACCTCTAAAGGGAACTTAGGAACTTAGGGTCAATAACAAAGTAATGAAACCAATCTCATTCCTCAGATCAATCACATTCACAGCGTTCTGCTACACCAACATCTCAGCAAGGAAATGTAATCATCAGACTGCTCACGTTCCCTGGAGACCACCTACCTCAAGAAGAGATATTTACTCACAAACCAGATTGCTAGACGCTAGGTATGGGCCATTCTCTTTGGCTCCACAACTTTCTTTACATAAGAAAGTTTTAGACCAAGATACTACTCCAAGGACAGAGGGAACATTCAGAGGCCACATCATTATAACGGAGGAGAGCGTGAAACTGAGTACACCTCAGGAAACTCACTTCTTCCTTCACCCTCTAAATATAAAAATGGACAGGGAACCTCCCTAATGCCCACTTCCCCTCCTGTAGTTCAGGGAAAACAAAAGAGAAGGGGAAGGGTAACGTGAGTAAGAACGTTACAGGAGAATGTCAGCAGCAACTCTAATCAAAATGTTCTACCTGGTGAATAGGGTGCAGGCTTATTTAGTCTCACCTTTCCAGATCCAAAGGTCGCTTTGTTTGGCTAAATTGGACCCTGTCATTTTAATACAGCAACAACCTTTGCAATATGCGCAATTAAGAATTGGTCGGTATGATGTTGCGGGCATCATTAAGTCGTGGCTAAAAGAAGGCCGTAGTCAGAAGCTTAACATCAAAGGATGTACTTTGTATCGAAAGGACAGACAGCAGGCAGGAGGGTTTAGGCGCTGGTGTGGTTCTGCTGTGAACAGATGGTATTACATCTTCAGAAAGAGGTGGCACAGGGACAGAGAATGTAGAATCTTTGTGGGTGAAGTAAAGAAACGGCAAGGGTAAAAGTAATCCATTATGGGAATCATAGATAGGCCTCCAAATAATGGCCAAGAGGTGCGGTTGAGATTGCAAAGGGAGCGGGAAAGGACATATAATAAGTATAACCTCACAATTGCAATGGGGGACTTCAATATACAGAGGGATTAGGAAAATGAGCTCGGTGTCGGATTAAAAGAGAGGGAATTTGTTGAATGCCCTCAAGATGGATTTTTAGAACAGCTTGTGCTTGAGTCTGCTCTTGGAAAGGTTATCTCAGATTGGATGTTGTGTAATAACCCGGATCTTATTAGGGAGCTTAGCGTAAAGGAAACCCTAGGACGCAGTGATCATGATAGGATGAATTCATACTGCAATCTCAGTGGGAGAAGAATGAGTCACATCTATTAGTATCGCAGTGGAATAAAGGCAATTACAGAAGCATGAGAGAGGAGCGTACTCAGGCAGATTGGAGGAGGATACTGGCAGGGATAACGGCAGAGCAGAGGTGGCTGTAGTTTTTGGAAACAGTTCACATAGCGCAGGATAGATATGTCCCACAGAAGAAGAAGTTCTCAAGCAGCATGGGCAGGCAAATGTGGCTTACAAGGGATGTTGAGGACAGCATTAAGCCAAGGAAAAGGCACGTAAGGTAGCAAAAGTGAGTCGGAAGCTTTTAAAATCCAACAAAAGGCAAATAAAAATCAGTAAGAAAGGAAAAGATGAAATATGAGGGCAAAGTAGCCAATAATATAAAGCAGAATACTATTTTTTTCAGCTACACAAGGAGTAAAAGAGAGGTGAGAGTTGATATTGGGCCATTGGAATGTGATGCTAGTGAGGTAGTAGTAGGGTTGGAAGAAATGGCAGATGTACGTAATGAGTACTTTGCATCAGTCTTCACTGTGGAGGACATTAGCAGTGTGTGAGTGTCAGGGAGCAGGAGTGAGGGTCATTGGTATTACAAAGGAAGAAACGCCAGGCAAACTGAATGGTTTTAATGTAGATATGTCATCTGGACTAGATGTACTACATCCTTGAGTCCTGAAAGAGGGTGCTGGGAAGATAATGGATCACTTGATGATGACATGGTCCCGGAGAACTGGAAAATTGCAAATGTCACTCCACTGTTTAAGAAGGGAGAAAGTCAAAAGAAAGGAAATTATAGACTAGTTAGCCTAACCGTAGTGGTAGGGAATATTTTGCAGACTATTATTAGTGATGCATTTTCGGGGTACTTGGAGACTAGTGATAAAATTAGTCAGCCAACATGGCTTCTGTAAAGGGAAATCTTGCTGACATATCTTTTAGAGTTCTTCGAGAAAGACACAAGCAGGATCGACAATAGAAAGGTAGTGCATGTCATTTACTTGGATTTTCAGAAGGCATTTGAGAAGATGACATTCGTGAGGCTGCCTAACAAGATAACCTCCCATGGCGTTACAGGAAAGATACTGACATGGATAAAGGAATGGCTGACAGACAAGAGGCAGTGAGTGGGCATATAGAGGACATTTTTTGATTGGCTGCCAGTGACTAGTAGTGTTCCTCAGGCGTCAGTATTTGGACCTTTACTTTTCGCATTGCTTGTCAATGATTTAGATAATGGTGAACTCAGCATCTATAGGAAGAGGTGCAGTCGACGTTTCAGGACTAACTGAAAGAAGAGATAGTAAGAGAGTTGAAAGTGGGAGGGGAGGGGAAGATCCGAAATGACAGGAGAAGACAGGAGGGGGAGGGATGGAGCTAAGAGCTGGAAAGATGATTGGCTGGAGAAAGGAGAGGATCATGGGACACGAGGCCCAGGGAGAAAGAAAGGGAGAGAGCCCAGAGGATGGTCAAGGAGTGATAGTGAAAGGGACAGAAGGAGAAAAAAGAGAGAGAGAGAAAAGGGGAAAATCATCATCATAATAATAAATAAATAAATATATAAATAAGGAATAGGGTACGAAGTCGGCTGGGGTGATATACTGAGTCCGGTGCTCCCGATGCGGCCTTCTATATATTGGCGAGACCCGACGCAGGCTGGGATACCGTTTCGGTGAACACCTACGCTCTGTCCGCCAGAGAGAGCAAGATCTCGCAGTGGCCACATATTTAATTCCAGGTCCAGTTCCCATTCTGATATGTCCATCCACGGCCTCCTCTACTGTCAAGATGAAGGCACACTCAGGTTAGAGGAACAACACCTTATATTCCGTCTGGGTAGCCTCAAACCTGATGGCATGAACATTGTCTTCTCTAACATTAACTTCCGCTGATGCCCCATCTCCCCATCATACTCAATCACTTATCTATCTATCTATCTGTTTATTCATTCATTTTATCTATGCATTTATTTATCTATCTATCTATCTATCTATCTATCTATCTATCTATCTATCTATCTATTTATTTATGATGATGATTCCCTCCCCACTTTTTCCCTCTTTCTCTCTCTCCCTCTTTTCTCCCGCTGTCCCTCTCACTATAACTACTTGCCCATCCTCTGGGCTCTCTTCCCCCATTCTAGCTCCCTAGGCCTCTCGTCCCATCATCCTCTCTCTTCTCCAGCCTCGTATCCCTTTTTCCAATCATTGTTCCAGATCTTAGCCCCATCCCTCCTCCTCCTGTCCTCTCCTATCATTTCGGATCTCCCCCTCCCCTTCCCACTTTCAATTCTCTTACTATCTCTTCTTTCAGTAGGTTCTGACGAAGGATCTCGGCCTGAAACGTCGATTGTATTTCTTCAGATACATGCTGTGTTCACCAGCATATTTTGTGTGTGTTGTTTGAATTTCCAGCATCTGCAGGTTTCCTCGTGTTCGTGTAGATAATGGAAGTGATGAATTTGTTGCAATGTTTGCGGGTACGAAGATAGGTGGAGGGGTAGGTGGTGCCGAAGAAGCCATAGGATTGCACCAGTGATCAGACAAATTGGAAGAATGGGGGAAAAGGTGGCAGTTGGAATACAGTGTTGGAAAACGTATGATAATATATTTTGGTAAAAAGAAATGATAGTGCAGTCTATTATCTAAATGGGGAGAAAATTCAAACATCAGAGGTGCAGGGGAAATTAGGAATCCTCGTGCAAGACTATCAGAAGGTTAAGTCACAGACTGAGTCTGTGGTAATGAAGACAAATGCAATGTTGACATTTATTTCAAGAGGAATGGAATATAAAACGCAATGAGATAACGCTGAGGCTTTATAAGCCACTATTCAGGCCACACTTGGAATATTATCAGCAGTTTTAGCCCCCAAAACTCAGAAAAGATGAATTGTCATTGGACAGAGTCCAGAGGATGTTCCCGAGGATGATTCCCGGAATGAAGGGGTTAAGATCTGACGAGCGTTTGGCAGCTTTGGGCCTCTACTCACTGGAATTTAGAAGAATGCTGGGGGATCTCACTCAAACCTACCGAATGTTGAAATGTCGAGATAACGTGGATGTGGAGAAGATGTTTACCATAGCGGGGGTATCCAGAACTGGAGGGCACAGTCTCAAATTTCAGGGGAGACCTTTAGAACAGAGGCACACAGGAATTTCTTTCACCAGAGAGTAGTGAATTTGTTGAATGTACTTCCACAAACTGTGGTCGAGACCAAATGCACAGGCATCGCTTAAAGCGGATGTTGATTGTTTCTCGATTTGTCAGGGCGTGAACGGATATGACGGGAAGGCAGGTGTATGGGGTTGACTGGGATCCAGGATGAGCCATGATCCAATGGCGGCATAGACCCGATGGGCGGAGTGGCTTAATTCTGCTCCTATGCCTTATAGTCTCATGCTCTTATCCTATCCATCCATCTACCTTCCTGTTTGAGTTCCAAACATCAGGCAGGAGACTCCGAAGCATAAAAGCAAGAACGTCAGGATGGGAGAGAGTCTCTTCCTTCAGGCCATTAAGCTTCTGAACTCACAGCCGCATCACATTCGAAGTGTCACCGGTTAATCTGTTCTCTACCTTACAATATTTAATTTATGCGCAGTTCTACTGTAGATTCTATCCTTACTCTCCTAAGTTAGTGTGCGTTATGTGTCTGTTATATTTGCTACCGTGCTTTTACATCCTGGTTCAGAGAAACGTTGTCTCGTTTGACGGTATATATGTA
This sequence comes from Mobula hypostoma, assembly GCF_963921235.1. Taxonomy (NCBI): domain Eukaryota; kingdom Metazoa; phylum Chordata; class Chondrichthyes; order Myliobatiformes; family Myliobatidae; genus Mobula; species Mobula hypostoma. The sequence goes on along the minus strand of NC_086098.1, from coordinate 155,833,933 downwards.
CAAATGACAATAAACCTGACGTGACAAGGCAAGTTACACAATCAGAGAGTGGGTGACTGGACAACACTTTATGGTGAAGTGTTGAAAATAAATACAATAGCAACGCTTAAGCGGCATTTAGACAGACACGAGAACAGGCAGGAAGCCGAAGGTGCTTCTAATTTGTAGGAAGATTCAAAATGACATTAGCACTCTCCTGCAGTCTAGAAAAAAGTAGCACCGTATTACTTTATGATCCGTTCTTCCAGGGCGCCTCAACCGTACATGTTTTAAATCCTGGCAACAGACGTCGCTGCCGCACGTAAGAAATCCGAAGAACTTCTGAACATTACTGAAGCAACTCTTATAACAGCAGTTAATTAAAAAGTAGAAATTAAATTTCGGAATCTGAGCACAGTGAGCTGATGAGTTACATGGCGCAACTTCTGTCATTGATTCAGGGCTAATTTCTAATTTTCATTGCTTCTGCACCGAGAGAAATTGTCTGGTGTTATACAGTATATTGAATATGTACCAATCATATGAAATCCTGATACTTGATGCTGCTCCTGATTGAATGATACTATACGCGGATGTGATGAACCGCTTAAAACAGAGCAGCAGGTTTTTGTTTGCAACATCCCGATGAACAACGACATTTTGTTTTTTGACGTTAATCACTTTGTACGTTACCATCACCGGGTCGGTTAAGCTTATTTGTGCCTTCACCAAATTCAAGTGCAATGAACCTGCTGATTTATGATTTATGAACCTGCCCGGAGCACCGATGTTGCTGCCGTGTGCTGGGGAAAAGTTTGTGGCACAGCCCCGACAGCTCACTCAACGCAGAGAATACATTTCATTGTAATTGCCTTCCTGAACAACAACCCAGAATTTATTTCCTGTGAAACTTTTTCATCGGTTTAATGTTGTTCTGAAGTTAGCCTACGGCTCCCATGCAGGAAAATGGGATTAATATAGAGGTAGGTGGGTGTATACTTGACCTGGTATGGACTTGGTGGCCTGGGAGATCTGTTTCTTTTCTTCATTACACTTAAGATTCTACATCTTATATACATAATATGCAGCGCTGCCTCGTAGAACGTCTCTGATCACAATAATCCGATTAAGAAATTCTGTTTTGTTTTATCCCAGTTGAAGAGTCCTGAATAAACTCGTGGAAAACTTATCTGGTATTGAGTACCGTGCAAATAAGCGTACAGAATCCAAAATTAAACGACCGTTCTTTCATGTAATGTTTGCTTGTAATATTTAAAAATACATCGAAATGATCAGAAATACCGAACTTAAAACTATTTCTGGCTTGAATGGGGACACACGGAGAAGCTGACAACTTCTGATTGGCCAAAGGAACGCCATAATTTGCATTAATGAGGTGACACTTTGCAACATACTTCATAAGCGCGTTGGCAACAAGTTTACAAACCACTTCATCCAGAAATTGTTGCCCTGCCCGACTTAATTCGGTCATTTACAATGTCTTACTGGATCCGTGTTGTCAGTGCGCTCCTTTATCTTGCGAATTGTAAGTATTTTATTTTCCGCGATATTAGATTTCTTCTCAAGGACGATTCACCGGAACGTTTCCCTCACGTTTTTCATTATAAACTATTGTTATAAATATGTCGCATTTTTTTCAGATTTACGCGCAGAAGTTACAGTAACTCAGCCGCTATCGAAGTCGATCAGTCCGGGGCAGAACTTACAATTAAGCTGTACCATGTCCGGGGCCAGTTTAGGGAATTATGACGGTGTGTCCTGGTATCAGCAGATTCCCGGAAAGACTCCCCGACTTTTAGTCTATTATTGGTCCAGCAAGGGAAGCCCTGGACGAGGTCCGGGAGTTTCAGAAAGGTTCTCCGGTTCTCAGTCGGGCAATACGGGATATTTTACAATATCCAACGTTCAATCGGAGGACGCAGCGGACTATTACTGCGCCATGTGGAAAAACGCCTTAATATTTGGAAAAGGAACAAGGGTGGCAGTGGGCAGTAAGTAAAATTTCTTCTTTCTAAGGCACTGTGTGAGTTATTGTTAACGTTCTAAATTAATTGCATAATCTAACTTTAAATCTGCCGAGAATATGCAACCATAATGAGTTTGTCTTTATCGAATCTTGCTCTCCTGTTCTAACGTTAACCACATCGTCAACATCACCACCCTCACCCGCCCACAACCCCTCACTGCCTGCGCACGTTTCCCCCTCCCGTTCGAACGGTTGAACAGAACAATTGGAAATGAAAGTTAATAGTTTCCTCCAACCTTTCATGAAATAGCTCTCAATTTCAAAATATAAAAGAAAAGTAGCACCCAGAGCGTTTGCAGCTGACAATGAATGATCGTTTTGTTTGTCAGTTGGTACTGTGTTACCGCGATGCAGTGTTCACAGCGGTTCTAAAAATGGATCCCTGACAGTCTTAATAGGTACCCTCACGATTTGCATGGCTTATGTTGAGCCGAGTTTATTTTGTGCGTTCTTCTATTTGCCCAGAAACATCGAACATATACCATTTTATACCTTTTATACCAATTGCAATCTTATTGCCGTCTCTTGTTAAATAATTAGAAGTAATCGGGGATTCTCAAGGGTTTGCGGGCGGTGCGGAAGAGGAAGTGCCTTTTCTGCGCTGTATATCTACATAAATTGATATCAATAAATACTTATGCTGGTTAGGCTGTGACTGGTACAATCCAATCCCAGCCGCTACGCAAACAACAGGAATTCTGCAGATGCTGGAAATTCAAGCAACACACATAAAAGTTGCTGGTGAACGCAGCAGGTCAGGCAGCATCTCTAGGAAGAGGTGCAGTCGACGTTTCAGGCCGAGACGTCGACTGCACCTCTTCCTAGAGATGCTGCCTGGCCTGCTGCGTTCACCAGCAACTTTTATGTGTGTTCCCAGACGCTACGCGGAGTATTTGTTCCCGTGGTCGTAAAATTCAAAATCTCAGTTGCAATGAAAGCTGTCTACTTCGGAAGTAACATAGAAAGAAACCCAACAGGAGTTTGTGGCACCGAGAAGAATCGAATACAGGAAAGAACGGAAACATAGAGGCTGTTCGTATTCCTGAGCACCCGCGTTCTCACAATTACTATATAGGATATCCAGAGAGCGAAATTAGGCCACGTGTTCTGTCCACAATACTTCAGAAATGGCCTATAATATTTCGTTCGTTTTTCTCTTCATATAGTATAAAAGTATAAAAAACTTTTGGGTAACCCACCATTTTTAGATTTTATTTCAGAAATTCAGTATCTGCATTTTCCTCGTTTCTTTGCATTACGGGGTATCTTCTTCATCATAAACTGTTAAAGATCATTTTGTTCAATATTAAAGCTTAACATTAACAATTTGATTGCTTCATTCAGTTATGAAAAGATTCTAACGCATCACATTACTAATTTGAAAAATCTACTTTTAGCTGCAACACGTTTTCAAAATAAAGCACGACAGGGAGAACAGAACTGATAGCTTTCGAATATTAAACTGAATTACAGAAGGTTTAAAATTTGGGATATTGAATCAGTACAGTTCAAATTTCACAATTTTATATTTCTACTTAACTATTTAGCATCGTACTTCTCGAACTTTAGGGTTCCCGAGGAGTAATTGGTTCTTCTATGTGAGACAGCTATGTAAATAGACAATAATTAACTTTGCACAATTATGCACTTCACAAATCATGTCGATATTTCCTGTTTATTAACCGTGAAAATGAACTAAAAGAAGTAATTCCTGTCGTATTGTTAGATTTATTCCAACATCCTTAATGAAAATTATTGTGCTGCCTAAACAGTCGGGATGGATTTCTTATTTGGGAAGGTGTAGAGATAAAAACGTTTTGTTTAATTACATTGAATGTGTCAGTGCGATGCAAGAACGGTTCTATGGCTTTTTCATAACCGCCACTGTTTTTTTTAAACCAGATCCTCGGCCCCCAGTCGTGTCGGTCTTGCCCCCTTCAGCGGACGAAATCAGGGTAAAGGGCAGCGCCACCCTTGTGTGTTTAGTGAGCGGGTTTAATCCGGGAGCTGTGGATGTTGAGTGGGCTGTGGACGGCAGCGCGAGAAGGAACGGCGTTGAGAACAGCCGACTGCAACAGGAGACGGACAACACGTTCAGCGTGAGCAGTTACCTGACATTGAAAGCCTCAGACTGGAACTCACACGAGCTTTACTCCTGTGTGGTAAAACACGAGACCCAAACAAACCCTCTACGGGCAAATATCGCAAGATCCCGCTGTACTTGATGTCATAAACTTGCCAGCTGAGCTAAGAAAATTACTTTAGCAATTTGTTTCTTTTATTCTTTGGAATGTTATTTTTCAAAAACAAAAATTCCTTTGCAGGGGAAGCTTCAGCTTTTACGAGTTGTTTACTGTAAACTGTGTTATATTGACAGAAAGCCAGTGTTGATTGAAGACTCCAGATTAATTGAAATTTGTTTCGGTGCATTAAATAACACAACTACTGCCAGGGCCCGACTATTGCACCGGCAGCACTTCTTGTAGTGGTTCAATAAAGTCAGCAAACTTAACTCAAACGCAACGTCATTTCGTTTGTTTTCTGATGGGGGACAAACTGACCGGAAATTTGAAAAAAAAAATGATCATCTCGTCTCTCTTTTCTTTGTGGAAATTACGCTGCACGTACCTTAAATTAACGATAGCTTTCTAGGCGTAACCTTAGGTTTCAAAGAGACTAAATATTTCCAATTCAGTACTATTTTCGCAGTACAGATGTCTTTAATGCTGGGTACGGTGAAGATTCGAGAATACAATACAATTTACACGTACTCACATCGTACTGTAACTTACAGTTTTTAAATGTATTTCAATGAACTGCCTCCGTAAAACAACAAATTTCACGACATACGCCTATAATTTTAAACCTGATTCTGAAACGGATATCTCCTTTAATGAGTGATTTTTTTCTCTGACACGTTCTGCAAATCTTCCACTTAACATAAAAAAGATTATTTCAAGTAGGAGAAAGACCTTCACTCTTTTATTGTTTTACCGGATCACTCAGTCCAACTAAGAACCAGATTCTATGGTCACCCAAGTAATTTTGTACTATAGTCACCTTATACTATAGCAAATCTGGCAGGTAATATTCACATATCAGAGCTCCAACGAAGGTACCAATTCGCCAAGACATTTTTGCGTGACGCAACTCCAACCACTGACGAAATCATTGCACACTACATAGCCCGAAACTCCACACTTTCCACTCAGGGTGTGTAACTGGCAAGAAAGGCTGAAAGCCGGTAATTTCGAAGTGACCTTGAGTCTGTGGATTGATGTTTATCAGCTACTTTCAGAAATCCTCAGATGCAGATATCTACCGAAGGTGGGGTTCTTTTAAATTAAGAAAAAGGCTTACCGTACTGGGTTTACGGCAGTAGCGGTCAAAGTAGGTGAATTAGGCAGAGCCATGCACTTATAGTGAGGAAGTAGTCCTGAACCGCCACATGGAGCAGAGACAAAGTATCTAGACAGTTGAGTTCTCCAAGTATCTTTTCATTTGGTATAAGACCATAAGACCATAAGACAAAGGAGCAGAAGTCGGCCATTCGGCCCATCGAGTCTGCTCCGCCATTTTATCATGAGCTGATCCATTCTCCCATTTAGTCCCACTGCCCCGCCTTCACACCATAACCTTTGATGCCCTGGCTACGCAGATACCTATCAATCTCTACCTTAAATACACCCAATGTCTGGCCTCCACTGGCAACAAATTCCATACATTCACCACCCTCTGACTAAAAAAAATTTCTTTGCATTTCTGTTCTGAACTGAATGGGCGCCCTTCAATCCTTAAATCACGCTCTCTCGTACTAGACTCCCCCATCATGGGAAATAACTTTGCCATATCCTCTCTGTCCCTGCGTTTCAACATTCACAATGTTTCTGAGGTCTCCCCTCATTCTTCTAAACTCCAAGGAATACAGTCTAAGAGCGGACAAACGTTCCTCATATGTTAACCCTCTCATTCCCGGAATCATTCTAGTGAATCTTCTCTGTACCCTCTCCAACGTCAGCACATCCTTTCTTAAATAAGGAGACCAAACCTGTCCACAGTACTCCAAGTGAGGTCTCACCAGCGCCTTATAGAGGCTCAACATCACATCCCTGCTCCTATACTCTATTCCTCTAGAAATGAATGCCAACATTGCATTCGTCTTCTTCACTACCGACTCAACCTGGAGGTTAACCTTAAGGGTATCCTGTACGAGGACCGCCAAGTCCCGTTGCATCTCAGAACTTTGAATTCTTTCCCCATTTAAATAATAGTCTGCCCGTTTATTACTTCTGCCAAAGTGCATAACCATGCACTTTCCAACATTGTACTTCATTTGCCACTTCTTTGCCCATTCTTCCCATCTATCCAAGTCTCTCTGCAGACTCTCCGTTTCCTCAGCACCACCAGCCCCTACACCTATCTTCGTATCGTCAGCAAACTTAGCCACAAAGCCATCTATTCCATAATCCAAATCGTTGATGTACAATGTAAAAAGGAGCGGCCCCAACACAGATCCCTGTGGAACACCACTGGTAACCGGCAGCCAACTAGAATAGGATCCCTTTATTCCCACTCTCTGTTTCCTGCCAATCAGCCAACGCTCTATCCATGTACGTAACTTTCCCGTAGTTCCATGGGCTCCTATCTTGTTAAGTAGCCTCATGTGTGGCACCTTGTCAAAGACCTTCTGAAAATCCAAATATACAACATCCACTGCATTTCCCGTGTCTAGCCGGCTGGTAATTTCCTCAAAAAATTGTAATAGGTTTGTCAGGCAGGATTTTCCTTTAAGGAATCCATGCTGAGTTCTGCCTATCTTGTCATATGCCTCCAGGTACTCTATAACTTCATCCTTGACAATCGACTCCAACAACTTCCCAACCACTGATGTCAAGCCAACAGGTCTGTAACTTCCTTTTTGCTTCCTTGCCCCCTTCTTAAATAGCGGAGTGACATTTGCAATCTTCCAGTCGTCCGGAACCATGCCAGAATCTATCGACTTTTGAAAGACCATTGCTAATGCCTCCGCAATCTCCACAACTACTTCCTTCAGAACACGCAGGTGCATTCCATCTGGTCCGGGAGATTTATCTACCTTTAGACTATTCAGCTTCCTGAGTACTTTCTCTGTCGTAATTGTAACTGCGCACACTTCTCTTCCCTGCCACCCTTCAGTGTTCGGTATACTGCTGATGTCTTCCTCAGTGAAGACTGATGCAAAATACTCGTTCAGTTCCTCTGCCATCTCCTTATCTCCCATTACAATTTCTCCAGCATCATTTTCTATCGGTCCTATATCTACTCTCATCCGTCTTTTACTCTTTATATACTTGAAAAAGCTTTTAGTATCCTCTTTGATATTATTTGCTAACTTCCTTTCATAGTTAATCTTTTCCCTCTTAATGACCTTCTTAGTTTCCTTTTGTAAGGTTTTAAAAACTTCCCAATCGCCTGTCTTCCCAGTAATTTTTACTTCCTTGTATGCCCTCTCCTTTGCTTTAACTTTGGCTTTGACTTCTCTTGTCAACCACAGTTGCATCCTTTTCCCATTCGAAAATTTCTTCTTTTTTGGAATATACCTGTCTTGCATCTTCCTCACTTCTCGCATAAACTCCAGCCACTGCTGCTCTGCCGTCTTTCCCGCCAGTGTCCCTTTCCAGTCAACTCTGGCCAGTTCCCCTCTCATGCCACTGTAATTTCCTTTACTCCACTGAAATACCGACACATCAGATTTCGGCTTCTCCTTTTTAAATTTCACAGTGAACTCAATCATTTTATGATCACTGGCCCCTAAGGGTTCCTTCACCTCAATCTCTCTAATCACCTCCGGTTCATTACACAATACCCAATCCAGTACAGCCGATCCCCTAGTGGGCTCAACAACAAGCTGTTCTGAAAAGCCATCTCGCAGACATTCTACAAGTTCTCTCACTTGAGATCCAGTGCCGACCTGATTTTCTCAATCCACTCGCATGTTAAAATCCCCGATAATTATCATAACACTGCCCTTCTGACAATCGTTTTCTATTTCCTGTTTATAATTTGTAGTCCACGTCCCTGCTGCTGTTTGGAGGCCTATAAATAACTGCCATCAGGGTCCTTTTACCCCTGCGATTTCTTAGCTCAACCCATAAAGATTCTGCACCTTCTGATCCTATATCACCTCTTTCTAATGATTTAATATCATTTCTTACCAATAAAGCCACGCATCCCCCTCTGCCTACCTTCCTATCCTTCCGATACACCATGTATCCTTGGACGTTCAGCGCCCAGAGACATGCATCCTTCAGCCACGTCTCAATGATGGCCACAATATCATACTACGGGCCCCCAAATCCTAAGAATTTTCTACAGGGGCACAATTGAGAGCATCCTGACTGGCTGCATCACTGCCTGGTATGGGAGATGTACTTCCTTCAATTGCAGGACTCTGCAGACAGTGGTGCGGGCAGCCCGGCACATCTGTGAGCTTCTCACTATTCAGGACACTTACAAGGGCAGGTGTGTATAAATGGCTGGAAGTATTATTGGGGACCCGAGTCACCCCTAACACAAAATGTTCCAGCTGCTACGATCCGGGAACCGGTATGACACCATAAAAGCCAGGGCCAAAAGACTCAGGGACAGCTTAGCCAACAGGCCAATCAGACTGATTAATTCATGATGATGCAATTGTATTTCTATGTCATGTTGACTGTCCTGTTATGCATACTGTTGATTACATATTACTATGAATTGCACATTGCACATTTAGACGGAGACGTAATGTAAAGATCTTCATTCCTCATATATATGAATGATGTAAGAAATTAAGTCAATTCAATTCAATTCAAAATTTCTAGCTGCTATATGTAAGAATACACTCCTCCACCACCGATCCCCATCTTCACCAAGACCAGTCTGCCTGTAGGAATGACGAATGCGGCGATGTTTAAACGCTTTAACTTTAAATCATATGGTGGCACAAACATTCATTTCCTCTCGCACTTTTCAGACCGGCGTGGAACTCCAGGTTCAAATGATATCATTGTACTTAACACTAGACCGGAATAGCCCGAGAGTTATTGGGAGTGGCGAGCGGTACGGTTACAAAGCTCGCAGGTAATTGCATTTACAGTGAAGATTTTCCATTGCCAAACTTTCCATGGCATAGGAGAGATAAGTGGCATAAGGCCTCCAAATAGTAATCCCAGTTTGCCAAAGAGACAGCAATAGAGTAGATTGTTGGACTCCAGTAGAGGCGAACATGTGCCGGTTTCATTGGCGGAAGAGCAAAACGGGCGTTGAAAGAGTCTTCGATATTTTTCTTTCATAATGGGAATGCGTTGGCAAAGGGGTTAGATTAGTTTTACATGAAAGAAAGTGTTCATACAGGAATTTCAACCTGCACACGAAACAATGATTTTCAGACCCTTAAGACAGAAATCCATTCCTCTTCTTCTTCAACACATCAACCCCACAACAGCACAGGCCGCTGAGAGTAGCTCGGCAGAGGCCTCAGTCCTGGGCCGAAAGATGATTGGCCCTGTGGATTCCGCTTTCACCACACGACTTCATACGTCTTTTAGGCGAAGATCATTCCTGCCGAGGGATGTGGTCTTTAGGGCTTCTTCTGGCGTTTCCGTGGCTCAGGGTTTTTACAGGTTGTGGTTGCTAGCCTCATGTCCAACCCTCCGCCTCTCGCAGACGAGTGTGGGACTGTAATGGTTCATGTAATGCTTTGAGGAGATTATACCACACATTTTTTTCTAGTCTGCTCCAGGAACTCTACGTCTTTGATCGATTTATGTCAAAATTTAGTTCTGGGGATTAAAGACAATTTCTAACGCCATCGGCTCCTGACTCTAGTAAAACGCTCTCATTTTCCGGCTATTGAGCATGATTGTGGCGAGTTACGTCCAAGCAGACAAACAGAGCCTTAAGAAAATATGCTTTGTTCTAACGTGTCACTGAATTCAATTCCTGGAATTACACTTAAAGAAGTCAGATTATCACTAGCATTAATTTGTGTTGACCCTTGCACTCATGTCCCGCTTGTTTCGCTGATTTGGGTGTTGCTGACAAAACCGGCGGTTATTGGCCGTTTTTAACTCGCCTTGAAGGGACAGTTGTGAACCGATCTCCTACAGCGCTGTGGTTCTTCTGTTGACCGAACTCCCTCAATATTATTGACGAGGAAAAGCCATCGCTGGACGTAGTGAAAATGAAAGAGGGAAAACAGCTTTTTTCCCAAATTAGGATGGATTACAGTTGTTTGCGCTGGTGTTGGCGTTCCCACGTACTTGAAACAATTGTCTTTCTTGTTAGTAAAAATCGCCAGTTTGGCGGGTGCGTTGTGATTATCGGTTAACTGCAATGAATTTTATAGATTATACACTTTGCAGCCATTATTCTTTAGCGATTCGTATTGGTTTATTATTATCACATGTACCTAGATACAGTGAAAAAGCTTGTCTTGTATAATATTTAACAATATTAAAGCTTACCACTGAAGGAGAGGGCTTTTTTCGCTGACAGCACCGTGGTTTTTGAGTGTTACTTTAACTAAAGGATTGAGGAGGGCATTCTATTATACTCGACATATGCCTTGTAGTTGGTGGAATAGATTTGTAACCTCCACAGGGTAAACTGTCTCTACTTGACTTGACACCCTAAACTGACTTGAAAGAACACGTTAATTTTATTTCTTTCCAGATTTCAATCATATGTCTTTATTTACCGATGTACTTGCCAGAAATGCATATCTCTAAATTTAGTGTGAGGAAGTCGCCATTTTTTGGGATATCTCAATACTGTTCCAAGGACAGGTTATATTCTCTCCCAAAGAGTTTCATACTTTGCTTTGCATCCAGCCGCACACTCACACCAACACAGTCACTTAATCAACTCCACTGGACGGTAAATACTGCTATTCATGGTAAAAGAAAAACTTTTCATTGGCGATTTAAAAGTAAAGAACACATCTGAATGATGATACTCTTATATTCACCGCATTGTCACGAAGCTTATATGGCTCATTATTGCACGTTAGTGGATGAACTCTGCCATCCTTACCCAGTTAGGTTTATATATGACCCCAGCCCTATAGTAATTGGGCTATTGACTCGTTTCCGGTTTAAGATGGCGCTGGCGAAACACAGCGATGGCAGCAAACTGGATTAAGTACTTTATTTTTTCTTTTCTTTTTCTTTTTCTTGAAAACGATCACTGAAGTCAATTGCCTGTAGTTTTCCTTTCGGAGTTCAGCCTTTGAAACGACCTGGCATTTTTGAGGTGTGACTTAAAGACTCGAAGGTGCAGGACGGTGGCGGTGTGCTGTGTTCCGGCTCAATGGAGGAAACAGATCCCGATCCCGAGAGCCATTGTCTAGCCATTGCTGGAGCGGACTTGGAACCAATTCGAAGCGGCAGATCCGAGGCGAGGCAGAGAGGAGACGGCGGGGCACGGGCTCGAAAGGGTATCGACGCGGCAGGACCGGGGTCCGTGATCAATGAACAACACAAGTTTTGGGCAATTTAAGCGTCGGCCCGGTTTGAAAACGCTAGGGTTCTCCGCGAGGTTTACTCGTCTCTGCACTGAACTGTGCGGCTGTGGCCTGCAACTAACGGACTCTTGAACCGGCCGCAGTGATGACTGGCTTCGTGGCGGTGGACTCACTTACGTAAAGTCCAGTTCTGAATGCCATTTGCTTAATCACATGTCAAATCTGAAGTTTTTTGCTTGTTTGGACATGTGCAAGCTATATAAAGGTCAGAAATCAAGGATATCTTTAAGGATCAAAGACAAAGGTGGCAAGGTAACAAAACCCTGGATGATGAGCGATGTTTGAAACTTGGACTAAAAGGAAAAGGAGGGACATGAAAAGTTTTACACCCTGAAAACTGGTGGGAAATAGAGGGAAATACAGGAAGTAAGAGATAAGTTAAACACAGTTGTGTTGGGCAAGTGGCCAAGTGGTTAAGGCGTTCGTCTAGTTATCTCAAGGTCAGCTAACCTCAGCTGTGGCAACGTGCTTGTGCTCTAGAGCAAGGTACTTAATCACATATTGCTCTAGTCTGTGCGAGGAGTGGCGCCCCACACAGACTTCTAATCTGCGCCTTGTAAGGCATGAAAATGCCCGACGCAGGCCTCTCATGGTCTGAGGCGACGTTCTCTCCCCTCCCCTAAACACATAGTCGGGAGGAATGTAAGGGGCCAATAAATGTACCTATTGGAATAAAGAATATGGAAGCTATACAATATAGAGCGCTCTCTCTCTCTCTCTCACACACACACACACACACACACACACACACACACACACGCACTCTCTCTCTCTCTCTCTCTCTCTCTCTCTCTCTCTTTCTCTCTCCCCTTGTCACTCTCACCTCACTCTCTCACATTCTCACTGAGTCTCCGGCTAAACTCATCACAATTCATTGACAGGGCGGCTGCATCGGAGAAAGAAAGGTTCGTGCAAAGCCGCCTCGAGCAACTGGAACCCCTTTCTTGCTGTTACTGATATCGTGCCGGATATACTAAGATTTAACCGAAGCAATTTTAGACAGACGGTAATGTATTTCCGAGACACCGTGTCTTGAATATTAAACTGCAATCTGCGAAGTTGTTATGTACCCGCTGTCAATGTCCGTTTGGCTATAGGCGTTCTGCTGCTTATATACTACGGAAGTGACAGGGCGAACTTTTAGAAAACGATGGACGCTGCAGCTATGACATCATTGAAGACTCATCCTGTGAATCTCTATGGGTAGCAATGAAGCATAGAAAAGGTACAATCAGTATACGGCATAGTCTAGGTATTACACAGCTGAGGAGAGATCATGGAGCAAATAAGCAAGCGGAACATGGAAAGATGCAAAAGCGACAGCTTAATTGTAGTGGGTGACTTTGGTATCCGCAACATTAATTGGGACTTCTTAAATGCCAAAGGGTTAGATGGAGCATAATTTGTTAGACAAATTGTGCTAAACTGGGAAATACTAGTTACTGCTTAACTTCGGAGATGGAGCAGAGTGATGATGAGGCTAAACGGCGGCTCCTGTCGTGATTTTACAAATGACCAGGAGACGCAGAAGATTCTTCAAGAAGTTTTTAAACTTTAATTTGCAAATCAAAGCTGAGACAGTCAGTGAGCTAGTCGCTAAATGCCCGCCCATCTTTTTACACAGCGTTCTTTATAGCCCCCTTTTGGCTTAACTGCGTTAGCGTACTGTTGTATGTTTCACTCTAGCTAATAAATAAACCACCCTTATCTTTCTACTTGGTTACATTGTTCTTTCTCATGGGGTCAATAGTACACAGGTTTCATTCTAGCTAATAAATCAATGGTTACGTAGTAAAATACCGTAGGAATCCCCTACGTACTCAATAACAAACGCTTAATGCGTAGTAAAGGCACAGTAAACACCTAAGTAAAGACTTGATGGGCAATAACAGCATAATAAGTACTCGAGTAAACACTTGATATGTAGTAGAAGCACACTTGAGTAAATACCTAGAAAACAGTCAGTGGTTTCACTATAGTGTTACAATGTTTTCCAATATAATTCACCCTTGAGATCCACAGGGTCTAACACAGAGAGAGGAAACTACGAGTCCACGCACAAAAGCTCAAATAAACTCCAGTATTTACTCCCAAATCTGGGTCAAACTATAATTTTTTGTGCTTAGAACTCGGTGTTCTCTCCCTACCTTCCTAGGCCACTGAGCCAAAAACCTGTCTCTTTGTGTCTGAGACAGGAAAAAAGACTCTGGAGCCTTTACAGTCTATTCCTACATTATCATTTCCCTCCTGTACATGTTGCATGTCGTGTAAGCTGTAAGAGTACATCATCGGTACTTCTCTTTCCACTGGTCTTGATTCAGCAATTTTCAGGAGCATTGGAAAACGTCCTATTGTGGCCCGCACTATAAGGGACTGGAGACACGGAAGAAAACAGCACAAAACAATCGCACAGCTTACCAATACAATACCTACAGTTATCGCTAACTTGGTTAGCCATGCTCCCCATCCCCCTAGTTTACTATCTAACCAGCCAAATAGCTGATGTCCGAGCCCTGCATTCTGTCTAACTTCTCTTCTCAGACTTTTCAATTTGTTCATTGCTCTAGTAAATGATCCCTCCGGACTAGTGTTATTTGGTATAAAAGTACAGCACTGTTCTCCAAACATTACACAAACTCCTTCTTTTTCTGCCAACAGCCAGTCTAACACCTGTCTATTCTGCCACGCCATTCTACTAGTTGCATCCAACTGTTGTCCTAGTGCCTCCAGCGCATCGTTGGTGTAGTTAATGAATCTCTGTTGATTATAATATATATAATTTATCCACTCAACGTTTTTGCTAGCCCCTATTACAGGTATAATTGCTTCCCAGCTAGCAGAAATCTCGTTTCTTACCATAAACTCGTTAGGTATACCTCTCGGCTGTCCTGTACTGTCGATTCGGATCGTTGGGTCAGGTTCATATTTTCGCCTCTTCCACCGCAGTGTCTGCTGCTCCGGATGTCAAATTATACTTCAGGGGATACTACAACTTCTTGAATCAGCATAACCCGTGTACATGTACCTGCCCAACTAAGAGGAAGCGTCGATCTCAGGCCTTCCTCCATTCCGCACAGCCACCAAGTGTCTGTTAATGGGATGTTCTGGACATCCAACGCACCTTCGGGTGGAGGGGTACCTACTATGTATCTTCGGCCTGGGGTTACACCCCAAGTCCAGACGCAGTTACCCCTAAAATGGCCAACCGAAAAAGCACCTATCCGTGTAAAGCATTCATAATTCAAATGATCCTGCACTATCAATTTTCCCACTGTGGGGGTCTGACTTCTTTTACTGATGGCCCAAGGTCTGCTATAATTACATTTAGGGGCAAGCACGTTTCGATCGAATTGCGAGGAGGCTTGGGATAGCATACACCAATAAGGGAAATAAGGGGTGTTGTCAATACATTTCTGATAACAAGGATCCGTCCCGCTACAGATTCCCATGTTGCAAGTCTTGACTACACTTGGACACTGCTGCGCACACTGCCCCCTCCGCTCCTTTCGCCATTGAGTGCAGGTGGAGGAGTTATAAGGCTTGGGGGCTACGTGTTGTACGGGCTTCGCCCTGGAGCACAGATAACAATTCTGTCTCTCCATCATTCCTGCTGTGTATTGTGCCCATTGGTACCACTGGCTAGTACGTGTCTGTTGCCACTGCAAAGAGGTAACTGTTGCGCTCCGCTTACTCCTTTCTTTTAAGGTTTGCGGAGTTCTAACATTCCCATGCCATATCTGCCAAATTAGTGGTTTCCAAGTCCGTATAGGGGTTTGTGGGTGTTTCATCCCAAGGGGCAAGACTGGTCGCTCCCAAGTTATCCTCACTATCTGAAGGAGTACTACTATCCACAACACCATCCTTAGGGTCGTCAGACCTGTTCTCAAAACCAAAAACTTCCCTTATCGTCCGATCAAACTCCTGTGGTGCAGTGACAGCTTCTTGTTCCTCTTGACTGTCCCCTGCTATCCGTTCCTCTTTACCACTTACCTCGGGCTCCACACCTGGCTGTACCTGCGGGACTGCTCTGTTGCAGAGATTGAGATGGTACCAGGTGGAGCGTCCCTCTACTTGAACTGCGGTGGGTGGCGCCTTGGTTACCGTAAATGGCCCTTCCCTTCTTGGTTCGTTCGACTTTCTTCGAAAAGCTCGCACAGAGACCTGATCTCCTGGCTTGATTGGTCCTTCCCTTTGCACGATCTCCGGTTCTTTCCGTTTTTCCTGTGCATAGATAGACTTATGTATCATGGTTAGTTGCTGCATGTATTGTTTTACTTCTACTTCCAATTGTTCCAAGTTAGGCCCTTTGTATGGTCCTCTCCACTGGGGCACTGGCATGGGCCTTCCGGTTAGACACGTCACTCGATTAGTTTGCATGCCGTAACTCATTAACGCTAGCGGCCGCGCGTCGATCCAGTTGAGTTTAGTACCCGCACAAATTTTATTCAGTTTGGTTTTTAGCGTCCCGTTAATTCCTTCCACCATGCCCTGCGACTGAGGGTGATACACGCATCCAAACCTGTGCTTTATTCTTACTGCTTGCAGTACTAATTTGACCAGCTTTTGGATGTACGCTTAACTATTGTCTGAGCTGACTTCTGTAGGTATTCCGAATCTTGGGATCACCTCGTTTGTCAGGAATTTTACTACTGTTCCTGCCCCTTGATCTTTCGAGGGTGCCGCTTCTACCCATCTACTGAATCTGTCAATTACTACTAACATGTATCTTTTCCCTCTTACTGTCGTTATCATGTCTACGTAGTCAATGACTAAATGTTTAAATGGCCCTTCGGGCAGGGGTATATGACCTATTGCGGTTGTAATTCCTTTCCAAACATTATTCTGTGCACATACCTCGCACTGCGACAAAACATGGTCTACTGAAGCCTGTAGATAAGGCGGTCAAAACCCGTCCTTTTTTATTTTCCTTATCACGTCCCCCCTTGCACAATGATCCACCCCATGCGCTTTTGAAATCAGGATAGTCAACACGGGGTGGGTGCTACCAATAAACCGTCCTCCGTGCTCCACAGACCGTCTGGGTTCTGCTTGGCCCCCCTTCGTCTCCACATTGTCTGCTCTGCCAAAGTTGCCTTACCTTGTATTTCAATCCGGTCCTCTACCATAGGTTCCGGGTCCAAGCTTACCTGGGGCGCAATGATGGCCAACGTACATCCAGATGCTTTCCGGCCTGCTTCGTCTGCAGCTTGATTTCCCTTGGTTATTACATCGTTTCCTTTTTTATGTGCCTGACACTTCACTATAGTAAGCGCTTTGGGTTTCATCATCGCTGTTATTAAATCTAAATTTTGCTGACAGTGCTGTATGGGATCTTCATTACCCTTCTTAAAGCCTCTCTGTTTCCACACTGCCCCAGGCAAATGACACACTCCATGTGCATATGCCGAATCAGTATGAATGTCTACTTTCTCACCTTCCATCATTTCGCACGCTGTTGTCAGGGCTTTGACTTCCGCAAACTGGGCTGAACACGGTTGGGGGCAAGCTTCCATTCTAATAGTCTTAAACCTTGTCTGATCCTGCTGCACTACTGAGAAAGCTGCATGATTTCCTTCATAATCCCTATAACAGGAGCCATTTACAAAGAAAATCTTGTTATCTTCATCTTCTAGTGGTTCGGATCGTAAATCCGCTCTTAATTTGGCAAATACCATTGCCTCCCTTACACAGTCATGGGGTTCTCCTTCATGACCCAAGGGGACATAATCAGCTATGTTACTGGTGGTACATCTCTGTATAGTTATATCTGGAAATGTCAATGACATCTGATATGCTGCTATTTTGGCTGGTGTCAACACGAATTTACCTCTTTCCAGTAATTCGGCTACCTTGTGGTGTGTGTACAGGATCACAGGGTAGCCCATGGTCATGGATGATGCCTTTTCATAGGCATAGTACAATGCTGCCAGTCTCTGATAGCAGGGTAGGTACCCCTGAGTCACTTCATCCATTTCGCACTATAGTGTGCTATTGTCTGTTTTGCTTTTCCTGTGTCCGTCTCTTGTGTCAGAACCACTGCGACAGTGCCCTCCTGCTGGTTGGATACATACAGATGGTAGTCCCTCCCATAGTCGGGCAAAGCTACCGCTGGGGCTGACTGCAATTCCTGTTTAATAGTATTAAACGCTATTTCCGCCTCCTCATTCCACTGTAGGCCATTCTTCAAACTTGTATGTCCTGCTTCCTTCACTAGTTCCCTTAATGGCATTGCGATTTCAGTATATCCCCCAATCCAGTCTGAACTGTATCCTGGTAATCCTAAAACCTTCATCATCTGCTTTACTGTCTGGGGTTTAGGAGCTTTAGTTATTGCCTCAATTTGATCCGGCGCTATCACCTTCATTCCCTTGGAGATTACCCTACCTAGGTATTCTACCTGTTGCTTACAGAATTGCAACTTCTTTTTGGATACCTTATGTCCTCCTTACGCCAGTCTTTCTCAAAGGGTTATGGTGTCCTGTTCACGCTGCTCCTCACTTTCGGAGCAGATTAACAAATCATCCACATAAAGTATCAATGTACTTTCCAACGGTACTCCCTGTAGGTCTGCCTTTAATACTCGATTAAAAATGCGCGGTGGGTGCTTAAATCCTTGCGGCATTCTTGTATAGGTATACTGGTTTCCTCTGCATGTAAATGCAAGTAGATACTGACACTGATCGGCCAGAAGAATGCTGAAGAAAGCTGAGCACAAATCAATCACTGAAAAATAACTTGATTCCGGCGGAACGTTAGTCAAAAGCGTGTGCGGGTTGGGGACTACCGCTAGCCATTCCTCCACTACCTCATTTACCGCTCGTAAGTCATGTACCAGTCTCCATTTGGATTTGTCCGCTTTGAAGACGGGCAGCAGCGGGGTATTACATGGACTATCTACCCTCTTAAGTACGCTTGCTTCGAATAACCCCTGTATCGTGGGTGCTATTCCCTCCTCTGCTTCTGGTCTTAGAGGGTATTGTGGTCTCCAAGGTGGAACTGCTTCCTTTTCCAGTTTTATTTCTACCGGACTGGCTGTTTTTCTTCTCCCTACGTCCGTGTCATATTGCGACCACAGAATAGATGGTAACCTATTCAGCCTGTTATCTTTTTCCTGATCTTTCCCCTTTTCCAATAGTGACATGTGCAGCTGAGGAATTACTTCGACCTCCTTTATAGTTCCTGTCATATCAATATCTACCATTATTTTAATGTAGTTGTTGTCTCCCGATGCCCATACCTCCGGCATGATTTTCCTCCAAACCGTTACGGTTCCAGCACGTTTTACTAAGGGTTCTAGGTCTTTAGACTGGTATCCTTCATTCACCAGCAACGTTATGTGGGGCACAGCCTCCGGTATTCTATACCATTTCTCCAAGAAGGTGTTTCACCTGACTTGTAGGGCTGCCCCTTGCTTTCCAATTATTATAGCCTCTCCTCTTAGGTGCTACCGGGTACATGTCCCCTCGTGCCATCTCTCCTCTAACTTCTCACTCTGAGTCTCGTCAAAAATTACTGTGCAATGTAACTCAGACTTGGGCGCTACCGCCTTGGGAAATATAGCCTGCACGCTCGTTTTCCATTTTTCCCAGGTTTCCCAGATCTGATCTTCTATGTCTCCTATCCAGGAAACATTAGCTTTCTTGATTTCCCGCACTACTAACTGAGTATTCGCTCTTTCCACACTCAACCCATTTCTAGTGCATTCTAATTTTAATTCTAGTTTTAATAGGGCATCTCTGCCTAGCATATTAATCGGGGTTCCTTTGGACACTAGTACTGGCAGAACTATTCTTTTACTGCCCATCCCCAACCGTACTGGAGCTGTGCATTGTTGTTAACTGTGTTTTCCCCGAGAACCCTACAGTGTTAATAAATTTTCCTGACTGGGAAGGCGAAGGGCATACTGCGGCTGTACACAGGTATACGTGGTTCCAGTCTCTATCATCATGGGTGTCATTGGCCTTCTAACATAACCTGAACAATGGGTTCCTCTTCCGCCTCCCTTGTTATCACTGGGTAATGTCCCTTCCCACCTGGGTTCTCTGGGCACCCCTAGCATCTTGCATAAGGGTTCACGGGTCCACCTGAGCCTGTGGGGGCTGGTCCTTGTCTAATCTGCGGTTCCCTTCTCATCGGTCCCTGCTGGTAAGTAACGGATAATGACCTGAGTGACAGTCTCTTCTCATGTGTCCTGGCTGGTTACAGCCCCAGCTCAGTCTCTCTATCTCTCTCTCCCCTTGTCTCCTCACTGGCCCTCTTTGTCCATAACCTCTCTGTCCCCCTGCTTGGGATTTCCAGTCCTGTCTGGGCTGCTGTTTAAGTTTACTCTGTTCCTGATAGGGCATTCGTGGGAATGCTCCTCCAAAGACGTTTATTATTGGCATGGGGTTTTCTGGCCCCTGTCTGACAGCGCGACCGGTTCCTCCATACAGTGGTGTTTCATTCATTTCAACGGTTGCACTCAAATCGGGTGCTACTAGCAGCATCTTTTTTCCCTTCTCTTTTTCCTTCTTTTTGAGTTCTTAAGCTGCATTTGCATTAGCTTTCTTTGCACCTCTTCCTGCTGCTCAATCAGCTTCCGTTTGTCTTTCCGATATTTCTCAACCGCATGGAGTACGTGGTCTCTAAATTCATGTGAGTTCATTGACGTCAGTCCGACCACTTCCTCCAGTTTAGATTTAACTTGCGGAGGCATTGTGTCCAAAACGATGGTTCTGAACAGTATGCTCATAAACGAGTTGCCTTCCACTTCTTGCTCAGTCTCCAGTCTCCACCTTTTTAACTGATTCTCTACATAGGCTGCTGGATTCTCAATGTCCCCCAGCGGATCCCCTTTCAGACTTTGGGGTCCACTTTGGGTGGGTAAAACTTCCTGAGGGCCTTCCATATCTTCTGCCTCACTTGGTCAAAGCTGTTCCCGATGAACGCATTTAATAGTCCAGCCGTTTCCATCAGCTCTTTTAATTTGGAGGTTCCCATCAACCTTATCAGCAGTGCCTTCAAATCTCCCATAGCCAATAACCGTCCCGTGGTTTCTTCTTCAAATGCTCTAATCCACCTCCCTGCTCCTTCATGTAAGCTAGGCACGGTGTTTCTCAGCCCTTCCAGGTCCTGGGAGCCCCAAGGAGCATACTGTATTTGTCCCGATCTTTTTACTAACAACGGCATCACTTTTTCCTTCTCTCCCCGTATTCTGATTTTCCTCCTCAACCGACTCCTCATCTCCTTCTGACCTTGTTCTTACTGGCTGCCACACAAATCTCTCCGGGGTTTCCTCTCTCCCTTGTTTTCCTATTTTCTCTTGACATCTTCTTGGAGTCCTCCCTTTCTGATTCGGGCTAGCATTTGCTCGGGTCCTCGTGAATTCCTCAAACTTTTGTTGGAAACCCAGTGGGAAACCCAATTCCCGCTGTAATATCCTACACTCTTTCTCCGCTTCTCTTAGCTCCCTTTCCACTCTCTCTTTTTCCTCTTCAAGGCTATCCTCTTCTATCCCCCGTCTACACTCTCTTGTTCCCTCATATTCATTACTTGACTCTTGCTCTTCTGATAAGTCATCTTCTCTTCCAGCCTGTTGTGTCGCGTTCCTGTAACAGGAATTCCTCCGGATTTTTCCTCAGTCTCCATTCCCACAACTCTTTAATACATTCTGTTATTATCTCACTTTCTCGTTCTACTTTTTTCTTGTCTTCCTGCATCTCCTTCCACAGTGCCTCCCTCTCCTCCTCAGATTTTCTTCTTTCCTCCTCGGTATCCCAGACTTTAAACTCTCCCCTGAGTTCTAGTTTTCCTGATAATACAGGGCATTGTTTATGAGTCTCCTTCTCGTAATTGGGGGGGGGGGCGGGGGCGGGGTGCAGTGGTTTCTACATTTCTCAGGTCTGGGTATAGAGTCGGCTCCTTATTCTGTTTCTCCTGTGGTTTACAAGACTGCTCTTCTTGTTTCTCAGTGTCTTCTTTACTTACTACTGATATTCTTCCTTTCTTTCTC
Source organism: Mobula hypostoma (assembly GCF_963921235.1). Lineage (NCBI taxonomy): Eukaryota > Metazoa > Chordata > Chondrichthyes > Myliobatiformes > Myliobatidae > Mobula > Mobula hypostoma. The sequence goes on along the minus strand of NC_086098.1, from coordinate 155,812,372 downwards.
AATCTTTCTCCCTCCATCCTAAAGAGTTTTAACACTTCTGTCTCCTGTTTTCTTTTTTACTCTCCTTTCTTGGATTTATCTCTTGGTTTGTGATTTTTAATCAGCGCCTCCATTTCCTCACATAAACTTACATCAAATGTTCCTTCTTTCGGCCATTTCGTGTGCAGATTTGTGGTTCTTTTTTCCAATTTTTCTGAAATTTCCGCGATCTTACCTTAACACACCGGGAATATTTTGCTCAGTATTTCTACTGCCGTTCCTTCCCCTGTCATGTTGTTCTTCCCCTTTTTAAGGTATTCTTGGCGTCTCACACCTTGGTAATGCTATTTTCTGTAACCTCGTTCTCTATCTAGCCTTATGGTTTCTTCTCACCCGCGTCTAAATTACCTACTTAAGCTATCCTTATCTTCTGTTCTGTTCTGCCCGTGCAGACCCCTTTCTCGGGCGGTATCGGCAGAACTTTCTTTTTGTACCTCCTCTATTCAGACACTTACTTTTCTTAAGCCGGTATTCACGAGAGTTTTCCCTTCTTTTCTTTCTTTTTCTGCCCGTTCAGACCTTCGTCTCGTACGAAGCGGTATCCACAGGGACTTACCAACACTACGTGGAATTTCTCTTACTTAACTTCTCGTTACCTTATTCATACTCACCCCCCACTGCAGTGCTCTTGCTCAATCCTCCGAGCCTCCTTTTAACCCTCAATTCTGCCAGATTCTTTGGATGGGAGAGACTCTTCGGCAGTGGTTTCACACTTCTGATTCCCCGAGATCTCCCCAAAAACCGATAGAATTCTTAGTCCAAATTGTCGTTAAAACGCGCTTACCTTTGTTTGGGTGCACCCTTAATTCTGTTAGCTCTGTGGAAATCCCCCGGGGACCGGGAAGCGCCCTCAATCTGCCGTTTCCTTCTTCCACGGGTCTCTTCCCGATCCCACCGACTACGTCAGTTTTGTCGCCATTTTACAAATGACCAGGAGAAGCAGAAGATTCTTCAAGAAGTTTTTAAACTTTAATTTGCAAATCAAAGCTGAGATAGTCAGTGAGCTAGTCGCTGAATGCCCGCCGATCTTTTTTACACAGCGTTCTTTATAGCCCCCTTCTGGCTTAACTGCGTTAGTGTACTGCTGTATGTTTCACTCTAGCTAATATATCAACCACCCTTATCTTTCTATTTGGTTACATTCTTCTTTCTCATGGGGTTAATAGTACACAGGTTTCATTCCAGCTAATAAATCAATGGTTACATAGTAATATACCGTAGAAATCCCCTACGTACTCAATAACAAACACGTAATGCGTAGTAAAGGCATAATAAATACCGGAGTAAACACTTGATGTGCAATAAAAGCATAATGAATACTGAATAAACACTTGATATGTAGTAAAAGCACACTTGAGTAAATACCTAGAAAACAGTCAGTTGTTTCACTATAGTGTTACAATGTTTTCCAATACTGCTTTGCTTGCATCTTCGGAAACAGCTCTCCATCTTTAGAATTTTTATTTTTCCCTTTCAGGGTTCTTTTGAAGTCTCTGACCCGGCATTACACGCTGACTGCTGTTCTTTGCGGGAATGCGACCCGCTCTCGGAGTTTCATAACCGGGCGTTGCTGTTCGGCACCCCAAAGGCTCGGCCTAAGTGTCCGGCTCGGCTTTGGAGGCCTAGCGTGTCGGGGCTCTGGAGAAGGGCGGATCGAAGGCCGGTGTCACGGCAGGGGATCAGTGTGTCGTCTGGCAGTGGAAATATCTACGGCTGTGTGCCCAGATGTATGGGCACAGAGATCAGAAAAAAACGGATCGTTACGGACTTTCAATACCGTAATCCAGCGGGTTGTTTGTTATGTCTCCCCGCTTGCTGTGAAAACGGAGACATCTCTCTCTCCCAGAGAGCGAGAGCCTGCGGTATGTCGTATGCCGGGTGAACGCGTAGTCTTTGGGGTACTGCAAGTCTGTGTCTTTGCTGTTGCTCTGCTCACGCTTGAGTGCTCGGTGTCGGGTGCCGATGCTTTTTTTTGCCGGTGGAGGTGGGGGTGGATCGATGCTTGCTGCCGCTTACATGCGGGAAGGAGGGGAGCCGGGGGGTGGAATTTGGGGTGCTATCAGTTAATTATCGTTCATTCTTTGGGGAAGCCCTCGGTTTTCATGGATGGTTGCGAAGAAAAAGCATTTCAGGATGAATACTGTATACATGTTTCTGACATTAAATGTATCTCTGAGATTTTGAAACGCAACGTTTGGTCTACAAATGTTTCAGGTAAAAGTTTCTGTCATAAGGGGGGCATTGGTGGCGGACCCAAATGCAAGACACAGACATTGAAGTACTAGGAACAGGACTCGGTGTGTCAGGAATGCAAGGGAAGTGGGGGAGAATGGACGCTGGTCATTGACACAGGCCCTGGGCGAGACTAGGATGCAGGACCTGGGCTAGGACATGGACAAGAAACACGGAACCCGGACAAGGAACTAGGAACAAGGAGCCTTGACTAGGGACACGGGACTCCGGAACTAGAGCCTGGACAAGGACCAGAACCTGGGTTTTCGTTAGGACTAGGAACCTGGGTCTTGACTTGGAACCGGAATCCGGGTTTAGGCTAGGACAAGACGTAGCTACCGGACAGGACGAGGGACTCCTGGACAGGACGAAGGAACTCCAGCACAGGGCTCGGCGGGCACTCCTGGGCTGGGCAAGACACGTGGACAGGACGAGACACATGGACAGGACGAGAACACGAAGCCTTGACTTGGTCTTGGGAGACAGGAATCTCTGAGCATTGGACTTGGAACTCAGTGTAAGGGGTTTCTTCTTTGTTATATTAAAATTAAAACGGTTTCTTTGTTATGTTAATCTTCTATGTTGATGCGTATGTGAAATAAAATGGCTTCAATGTTATGTTAAATGCTAAGAAAGTCTCTAGCTAGCACTTTGCTTGGGTTATAACAGATAGCAGATGTACTATGAGCCAATGGGTGTCCATGTTATTCTTTCTTGGGGTGATATGCTGTCTCATATGACTGGGAACCAGGGGCTTTTGGCGGGGAGTTGGAGGAGAGACCGCGAGGACGACGGACGTGCGGGAAAGCTCAAGTTGATCACTCCAGGTGGTCCCGAGCTGCGAGTCGAAGGGGTCAGAGTGGTCCCGAAGAGGTCCCCGAGCTCCAACGTGTGCACGAGGAAATTGAACTTTGATAAGTCTGGCCCCTTTTCCATTGCTTTTTTTTTGCATTGAACTACTATTAATCTCATAGACTTAGCAATATCTATAAAGTGTAATTGGTAAAACGTACATTGTTTGCTGGCCGATGATTGATGTTTGAAGCTGAATCACGTGGCAGTTGTACAGCAACCAACATAACCAGGAGACAAGGTGGGCAGCAGACGGGTTTCCCCTAGATAAATACGAGCCAATATAGCTGAGCGCTACATCAGGAACCTCGGAGCCTTGGATTTGGAACGCAGGAACCTCGGAGCCTTGGATGTGAGCACGGGAAACACGGAACCTTGGACTTGAACACAGGAACATGGAACACAGAGCCGGGACACCTCCTTGGGAACAGGACCAAGGGCCGGGGCTCTTTCTATACACAGTACACTGAACACGAAGAGACAGTTCTTCACTCAGGGTAGCGGCAAACGGCCGGACCTACCTATCGAAGGCGAGGACACAAAGAGTCAATTCCAAACAATGACTGACTGTTCCCTATCATGACACAGCAAGACCCCGGTCTTGCTCCGGCAGTTGAACTTGACGGCGTTACAGGCGAGGACGCAGGCGAGGTTGTAGGCGATGGTTCAGGCGAAGGTCGCAGGCAAGGCTTTAGGTGGAGGTTGCAGGCAAGGCTTCAGGCGAAGGTTGCAGGCAAGGCTTCAGGCGAAGGTTGCAGGCAAGGCTTCAGGCAAGGCTTCAGAAGGAAGGGGAAGGGAAAGGAACAGTCCAACAAATGAAGCTGAACCCAGGAGCCAGCCCAAAATGTGAATCAGGTGCCTCATTTGAGAGACCCTAACAGAACAAGGGAAAACTGGAAAACCCGGAATAAGGATCGATGGACCAGACCGTGAACCGGAATTCAGACTTCACGGACCAGACCATGACAAATTCTGGCTCTTCTATTCCTTGGTTAGAATTGGCGTGAAACAATGCAGAGATAATTAAAATGTCTTCAGGTCATAGTGTTAGGTGGATCACTTGAGTAAAGGAATGACAGGACTCAGACAGTTACGAAGTTCAAAAACTTACAAACTTAAAACTAAAATGTATTATCAGAGTACATGCATGTCACTACACACAACCATGAGATTGTTCTTCTGTAGGCCATTTTTAGCAAATCTATAGAACAGTAACTCTGAGCTGGATCTGTAAACTGTAAACATCAGGAACTGTAAACTGTAAACAAACTGTGCAAATGGAGATAATAAATAAATTGCAAGAAATAATGAGCATGAAGTAACACGATAAAAGAGTCCTTAAAAGAGTATGGTTATCCCCTATTGTTCAAGAGTCTGATGATTGAGGGGTAGTAGCTGTTCTTAAACCTGGTGTTGCGAGTCTCGAGGCACCTGTACCTTCTACCTGATAGTAGCAGCGTGAAAAGAGCTTGGCCTGGGTAGTGAAGATCTCTGATAATGAATCTCTGGGGTAATGTTTCAATTTGATCTGGTCAATGGTTGGGAGGATTTTACCCGTGAGGTACTGCACCGAATTCACAAACCTTTGTAGGATTTTCCACTCAAATGTATTGTTTTTCCCATACAAGGCAGTAAAGCAGTCAGCACACTTTCCACCAAACATGTATTGAAATTCGCCAAGGTTTTCGATGACATGCCGAATCTCTGCAGACGCCTGAGGAAGTAGAGGCGCTGTCGTGTTTCTTCGCTTATATTTATATGATGGAACCAGGACAGACCTTCTGAAGGAGGGGTTCCTTCATACCTTCGAAAGAAATGTGCTGGTAGAATTGGAATACACCTTTGAGCTGTCATTGTCATTAACGGACGTTAAAACGTAATCAGATAAAAATCTTTCAGTGCATCTGAAATGATAAACTTTGAGCCACACACACAAATCATTGCTAGATCCCAGCAGGTCAGATAGCATCTCTGGAAATGAATAGACGGTCACAACACGCTGGAGGAACTCAGCAGGTCGGGCAGCATCCGTGGAAAAGATCGGTCGACGTTTCCGGCAGGACTGTAGAGGGAAGGGGCAGAGGCCCTATAATGAAGGTGGGGAGGGTAGGAAGGAGAAGACTGGTAAGTTCCAGGTGAAAAACCATTAAGGGGAAAGACAAAAGGGTGGGGGAGGGGAAGAAGGGAGGTGATAGGCAGGAAAGGTGAAGTAGGAATAGGGGAAAACACAATGGGTAGTAGAAGGAGGCGGAACTATCAGGGAGGATCTTTTACACAGATGCTGTCCGACCTGCTGAGTTCCTCCAGCGTATTGTGAGTGTTGTTTTGACCCCAGCGCCTGCAGATTATTTTGTGTTTATGAATACACGGTCGACATTTAGGATCGAGATCTTTCTTCAAAACTGGGAATGAAAGAAGGAAATCGCCAGAATAAGAAGATGGGGGAAGGGGAAAGATGAAGACATGGGATGGGAAAGTTAAAGGGTGAGAGAAGAAGGAATCTGATAGGAGAGGAGAATATCCCTTAGGAGAAAAGGAAGAAGGAGGGGTACCACGGGAAGTGATAGGCTGGTGAGGAGAAGAGGCGAGAGGCCTGAATGGGGAAGAGGGGGGAAGAGGGAGGGAAAATTACTGGAGGGGGAATCGATGCTCATGCAAGCAGTTGGGGGTTTCCGAGTCAAACTATGGGCTGCTGCACCTCCACACTGAGAGTGGCCTCGTCGTGACAAAAGAGGAGGCCACTGACCAACATGTTTGAATGGGAATGGGGATAAGAATTAAAATGCTTAGCTACTGGGAATTTCTGCTTTTGGCGGATGGAGCAGTGGAACTCGAGAAATTTGTCTGACAAATCTAGAGAAGGCCGCATCTGGACTACCAGATACAATAGCGACACCAACAGATTCAGAAATGATGTGTTGCCTCACCTGGAAGGACTGTTTGGAGCCCTGAATGGAGGCGAAGAAGGTGCTGAATGGGCATGTGTAGCATTCATCTCTCTCGGATTGCTACAAAGGTACGTGCCAGGTGGGCGCTGAGTGGGGATGGAGGAATGTTCAAGGGACTCGCGAGGGAGCGATCACTATGAAAGCGGGGTGCCGGCAGCGGATAAAGATGTGGTTGCTTGTGGTATCCCGTTGAACATGGCGGAAGGTGCGGAGAAAGATGCGATGGTTGCGGTGTCTCATGGGGGATAGGTCAAGCCAGGTGGAACACTATCGCCGTCAGGGTGGCGGGAAGACGGAGTGAACGTAGATGTCCGAGAAATGGAGGAGTACAAACTGTTGGCTGGAGTTTTTGCAGTATCTAGTGTCCTCATCTATTTCTTGTTCTCACGTGGACTGAATGGAAGTGAACAAAACCTGGCGTAAGCAAGGGTGTGGTCGGAGAAAAATGTACGGTCCACTAGGCAAGTTTGACCATACAATGTTCGGGGTATTGCAACGTTCTCTTCAGCATCCATAACAGACGACACCATGGTTGAGGATGACCATGTTCTATAACCACCAACCCGTCATCTTAGCTCTTTAAGTGGCATAACCAGGCATATCTATGGTGAAAGTAACAGGATTTCCAAAAATTGATCTAATATGCTGGTTGTGGCATCGTTTGCTTTTCTAGGGCATAGACCGTTGAACATTGAGGAATACAGTAAAAGGACAGATCATTCGGCCCAGAATATTGTGCTGTACCAACTAATAAGTAAATCAAAAACGCCGACACACGAATCACTTCTACCGACACCATGCCCATATCCCTCAATCCTCTTTACATCCATGTGCCCATCCAAACGTCTAGGGGCCTCGAATGTATTTGCCTCTACCATCATGCCAAGCAGCGCATTCGAGGCATCCACAACTCTCTGAGTAAGTAACTTAACCCTCACATCCTCCTTGAAAATACACCATCTCACATTCAATGCATGCCCTCTTTTATTAGAGACTTCAGCCCCGGGAGCCTCTGCGCTCCAGGGAAAATAGCCCAAGTTTATCAAAACACTCGTAATAGCACATGCCCTCTAATACAGGCAGTATCCTGATAAAGCTCTTCTGTACCCTTTCCAAAACCTCAACATGCTTCCTATCGTGGGCCGACCAGAACTGTATCCAGTACTCCAGAAGTGGCCGAACCAGAGTTTTATAAAGTTGCAATCTGCTGATTTTTAAACTCGGTGCCTCTAGTAATAAAAGCAAGCATTCCACAAGCCTTCTCAACCACCCTATGAACCCGTGAAGCCACTTCCAAGGAGCTGTGAACGGTTCCCAAGACCTCTCTGCTCATCAACACTGCTACGGATGCTGTCCTTAACAGTGTACTGTCTCCTTACCTCCTACCGAGATGCAACAACTTACATTTATTCGGCTTAAGCTCCGTCTGCCACTTCTCAATCACCCACAGCTCCACCAATCTTGGCAACATCCTCAAACTTACTAAAGCAACCATCTACATTTTCATCCAGGTCATTTATATACATCAAAAACAGCAGACGTCGCAGCTGAGGTCGCTGAGAAACTCCACTAATTACAAACCTCCGGCTCATGTAAGTCCGCTCAACCACTACCATCTGTCTTCTATGCGCAAGCCAGTTCTGAATCCAAACAGCCAATGGACGCTATGATGTCTAATCTTCTAGAGTAACCTGCCATGAGGGACTTTGTCAAAAACCTTACTAAAATCTATGTAGACGACATCAACTGCCCTATCCTTATCAATCTCTCTCGTAACCTTGTCAAAAAAGCTCCATCAGTTTGGCAAGGCACGAGCTGCCACGCACAAAGCTTTGCTAGGTTTCCTTAGTTAGATTGCGCGTTTCCAAATGCTAATATATCGTATCCAGAAGTAATTTTCCCAGCAATTTCCTTTCAACGGACATCAAGCTCACTAATTCCTAGGATTTTACCGAGTTCCCTTCTTAAATACAGGTACAACATTAACTATTCCCTTGTACTCCGGGACCTCGCCTGTGACTAGAGCGGGCATGAAGATACTGGTCAAGGCCCCAGCCATCTCCTTTACTGACTCCTTCCTGTGGTAACTTCCAGCAGACCCTGGGGCATCCATCTTAATACTCATTAGGAGGCCCAATACTCCCTCCTCCTTAACCTCTAAATGCCCTGATGTGTTTATACAGTCAGCATTGTATTATTTTGAAAAGATGGCTTCATTTTTGTTATTTTGCATACATGTAATGTTACGTTGGCCTTCTCTAGCTTCACACGTCATAGTCGTCTGTCCGTCTGTTTAGGTACCACATCCGATGCGGACTTTGGTGACCGTGGTTTTCCATATAGATCTATCCTTCGTTTTTTGGGTGACTTCCATTTCGTCGACTTGTAGCCACCTGGCTATGCTTTTGATGTACATAAGCCGAGGTCTTCCTCTAGGTTTGCTACTCTCAATCTTTCCAGAGAGTATGAGTTTTTCTAGTTCATCTTTCGGCATGATGTGTCCTAGGAATCTGAGTTGTCTTTCTCTAATTGTTGGTATGAGTGATTGAACTGCTTGGGCTCTTCTGAGAACTTCTTCATTTGATGTGTGTGTGGTCCATGATAATCTTAACATTCTCCTGTAGAACCATAATTCAGCTGCTTCTAGTCTCTTTTCCATTGCTGGGGAAATGGTCCAGCATTCACCTCCATAAGTCAGGATAGAATAAATGTAGCACTGCAGTATTCTGTTTTTAGTGTATGTGCTCATCTTTCTGTCTATTAATATGGTCTTCATTTTTTGGCAAGCTTCTTTTGCCATTGCTATTCTGTATTTGATATCTGTGTCGCACCTGCCATTACTTGTAATTAGGCTGCCAAGATATTTGATATCATGGTCGTACGGCAATCAAAATAAAAGTCAGGTGCTAGAAATCTAAAGCAAAACGGAGCATCCTGGAGACACAGCTGCTCAAGCAGCACCTGTGGAAGAAGCAGAGTTTACATTTCAGATCCCACACCTGCTATCACAGTATTCTGATGAATTAAATTGTCAGTAATGCCCCCTCTTCCACATAGGCTCCCTGCCTTGATGAGTGTTCCCAAAATTTTGTGATTATGCTTAGCTGCACATTTACAGCTCCGAGCATGTATTTTGACATTTATTCTGTTCTCTCTACCTTCCCTATTCCCTGTACTTAAACTATTTGCACTTTCTGATGAAAGGGCATTGAATTAAAATGATAGCAGTTATACGGAAAGATGTCTGACTTGTTCAGCATTTCTTATCTTGATTAAATCTTTTTGATGACATGCAATTTGTATATTACGCAATTTCAAGCTTTGAGAACAATTTATTGAAAACGATCTGCATGCTGGTCAGTTTTCGTTGGAGTACCAAATACTGCGCTGCACGAACCTATAGCAGAACCAAAAGGACATCAGCCAGCATTACACTGTTCAATCTGCCTTGTATCTTGGGCCAGGTTCACCCTTACAAAACACTGGAGACACCATTGTTAGTGAGGAGTATGGAAAAGATGAGTTGTATAAACGGAAGGATAAAATGTTTAAATGTGGTTTATTTTAACTTATTATTTTAACTATTTGTATGTTTACCTGTTTCAGGAACTAATTTTAATTAAAACGTTAGTTTAATTGTTTAAAAACATGATCCAATTTCAATATATTTTAGAATTTTATGTGGGAGATTCGGTAATGTTCTTGCTTAAAGCAAACTAGGCGTCGGCTTCTTGAAAGCTGAGATGCCAAAGAACAGACCACGAGAAAGATAAACGTTACTTGTCATGAGAAAATTTGTGTGTAGAGATGATGACGTCGTTCTCTGCTTTTGCTACGGCTGTTGAAAAAGATGGAAGGATTTCAAGAAGTATTCAACAGACCAGTCCTGAATTCGCCAGCTGAGAAAAAAAATTACGTAGTCGGACACTGTTTACTCCAGAACTTCCGAGAATGAGGGGATATCTCGATGAAAATTTAAATCCCACCAGGACTTAACGTGAAGAGAAGATACTTTCCTAGATGAGGAGTCCACAATCATGGCTCCAGTCTCCTTGAGCGGTCGCTACTTGGGTCTGAAGTGAGAAGAATTCGGCGTTTTTCCCCATAGATGGCGGCTCACTTATGCACTTAATGGGTACTCGATGGTGGAAATCTCCGCCCGTTGGAGTCATTAAATTCATTCAATGCTAAAACCGACGGATTTCTAAATATTAAGACAGAAAGCAGGTCGAATATCAACCAGAACTTGATGAATGTCTGAACATGTTAAAGGGATAGAATGCCTTATTCCTCCTCCCTGTTTTACGGTTAATAACCGATACAACCAGAGTCACGTTATCAACTGTCCCCCTTCTGGTTATATTCCACCCTTAACACACAAAATATACGTTGCCAAAAGAATAAAAGTGTTTTTTGCCATAATGTAAATATATTTAAAGTTCGATTGTGAAAAAGCCACTTACAAACAGAAGGGAAACAATCGTGGAACGTTGCTGTGACCGACCGTAAATAACAGCCCGAACCCAGCCGGCCGGCTCCCCCTTACATGCAGCCTGATCTCTGGATGCTTCGCTTCCACAGAGACTCGAGTTTCACCCCACAAGTGTACTTTTCGTGTGAATTCCAACCGGAGGTGGTCAGGGCGAGGTAACTGCTGAGGTGGTAGCTATCGCGGACGGTTCGTGGTGTCAGAACACCAGCCTTCACGTTATTGTTGTTCATTTTCCATGAAGCCTCCACCGAATCAGGGCAAAGATAATTGACGAGACACACCAGAATCGCCATCAGTCATTCAGTGATTTGTTTGAACGTGGCTGAAAGAAGGGTAACCGAGGGGGTGGACAATTTTCCACCTAGAATGAAAAATAAATGTCCACATTAAAGAAAGATAGCGAAACATGTGTGAATCATCTAATACTTAGTGGCTTGAAGTGCGGCCTCTCAGATGGCAAGTTGCGGGTTGAAGTCCAACAACGAAGACGTATGAAACACGTGGACTGAGATTGTATAGCGGTGCCGAATGCGCGTTAAACCATCGGCATTAGATAGGTGTGGTGACGGTATACGACTTTTGATAGGAGAGATTATTGTTCTAGACAATGTTTATAAGTCAAAACAATCACAAAACAATTACTTAGCTACATTGTAATTACTGAGCCATACTGAATAAGGGGTCTTCTTGAGCTGGACCCATTCCCCTGCATTTGCCAGTATCTCTTTAAACATATCCTATCCTTGCGCATCTCCAAACGGCTTTTAAAATTCGTCATTGTTGCAGCACCTACCGCATCCTTTGGCAGATGTACCACCTACTCACTACTTTTGTCATAAAAACTTACCTAGAAACTTACCCTTTCATTTTCCCCTTTCGCCGTAAGCCCATGCCTTCGAGTTTCAGGCACCGCGACAAAGAGAAATAGACTTTGACCATTCATCCTATATATTCCCGTTACTATTCAATGAACCTCTAGAACGACATTGCAGTGTTCCTGATCATTCCTTGCCTATCCATATGCATGTAGATACGACATTGCAGTGTTCCTGATCATTCCTTGCCTATCCATATGCATGTGGATACGACATTGCAGTGTTCCTGATCATTCCTTGCCTATCCATATGCATGTGGATACGACATCGCAGTGTTCCTGATCATTCCTTGCCTATCCATATGCATGTGGATACGACATCGCAGTGTTCCTGATCATTCCTTGCCTATCCATATGCATGTGGATACGACATCGCAGTGTTCCTGATCATTCCTTGCCTATCCATATGCATGTGGATACGACATCGCAGTGTTCCTGATCATTCCTTGCCTATCTATATGCATGTGGATACGACATCGCAGTGTTCCTGATCATTCCTTGCCTATCCATATGCATGTGGATACGACATCGCAGTGTTCCTGATCATTCCTTGCCTATCCATATGCATGTGGATACGACATCGCAGTGTTCCTGATCATTCCTTGCCTATCCATATGCATGTGGATACGACATCGCAGTGTTCCTGATCATTCCTTGCCTATCCATATGCATGTGGATACGACATCGCAGTGTTCCTGATCATTCCTTGCCTATCCATATGCATGTGGATACGACATTGCAGTGTTCCTGATCATTCCTTGCCTATCTATATGCATGTGGATACGACATTGCAGTGTTCCTGATCATTCCTTGCCTATCCATATGCATGTGGATCCTGTCTGACAGAATCACCTGTAGTTCCCTAGCTTATCCTTGAGGATTTTCTTAAATAAAGATGCAACATCAGCCAACCTTCGGGTTTTCGAAACCACAATGATACCAAAATCTCTGCAAAGGTCCTAGCAAACTGTTACCAAGCTTGCTACACGTTTTTAGAAGTAGATAATAAGATCCCAGGATTTATTCACCGTAATGCTCCTCAGAAACACTAACTGTCCATTTTGTGTAATATCATCTTTCAAGGCATCACTGTGCTCGTCCTTGATTTTGCTAGCTTTCAAGACTCTTCCACTTGAAGTAGAGTAGAAGTATTCATTTAAATTCTCGTTTGTCTCCTAAGGATCAACACTTCAACGATCAATTTAATTCCTCAGTGGCCCTTCTCCCTTCCCAGCTGCCTCTCTGTTCCTTATATATTCAAGGAATCGCTTAGGATCAACTTATCTGCCAAGGTTATCTTATGACCCTATTTCCCTCCTTGATTTCTTCATTAACTGGCTTTAGCTGTCGTTATTTTCCTAACAGCGTTTGCTTAATCAGCTCCATTAGCCTGCACTCCTTAATCCTACCTATTTCGCCGTTCACGCTGACAGGAATATATTTGCCCTGAATTTTCTGCATCTGATTTTCAAAAGCTTCCGATTTGCCAAACGTCACAATGATTGCTGACAGCTTCTCTGAATTGATCTTTGAGAGTTCGATCTAATCCCATCAAAAGTTGTGTTTCCAATTTAGGCCTTTAACTGATCAACTACTAAAATCTCTTGATCAAATTTCTTCTAAAAGCTAACGGAATTATGGTGACTAGTCCCAAGACGCTCCTTCAGTTACTTGCCAAGCTCATTTCCAAAAAGGAAATCGACTTTGATGCTGGAAAAGAAACTCTGGAGCACCTAAAGTAAATTCTATATTCAGTTTCAGGTCACGGTGCGACTACAGAATTCTCATCATCTATTGACAATTGCTACTCACTGACGGGTAATGTAGCAGTTTTTCTTTCTATCTACCTCGCGCTGTCCTGGCCCCGCCAGTGTTTATCGCGATATTGTTAGTGAAATCAACCTGTTTAACTCATCATACTCGCATCGTTGGTGTATTTAAAGGAAAACGTGCAGGAATGAATTTTACTATTGCAAACTCGGAGAGATAATACTGGGAAAAAGAAAAAGAGCTTTACTCTGTAACAAATCCGTGCACTATCTTCTTCTGTTTTGCATGAAACATTCACAGACAGGTACCTCAAGAATTAAATACAAACTAAATATCCTACCACACAGCTCTGTAAAAATACTCCGAGGTCCGAAACAGACGTCGGGAAAATAACTTGAAACCTGCGGCATCGATTACTTTTAGAAACATATTGTGATTCTATAAAGCAGAGGGAGGATGCTAACCATGTAACCCTCTGCAGCAGTTAATGCCTCCAAATAATAGTCCAAATCCAGTCATTTGCCCTTTCAAGATTACTGCATGATGATTGCTAAATTAGTTTAGTGCAAATCATATAATATTCTTGCAGGCTTATTATAGTTTGAGCCTCCTTTGTTGCCTCGGGACCAGGACGGCTTTCCAGCATTGTTAAAACTATGAATTTGGAAATGTACCGGCAACGTCTACAGGACAATGTCCGGGTATCTGTCCGTGAACTGAAGCTCAATAGAAAGTGGATCACGCAGCAAAACAGCAGCCCTAAACAGACAAGTCAGTCTACCAAAGAATGGTTAAAGCAGAATAAATAGGTTTTGGAATGGCCGAGTCAAAGTCTTGACCTTAATCCTATACAATTGTTGTGGAAGGGCCTGAAGCAAGCAGTTCGTGCAAAGAAGCCCACCAACATCCCAGACTTGAAGCAGTTTTGTAACGAGGAATGCCCTAAAATTTCTCCAAGCTGATGCGCAGGACTGATCAACAGTTACCGGAAACGCTTGGTTGAAGTTATTGCTGTACAACAGGGTCACACCAGTTACTGAAAGCAAAGGTTCACATGCTTTTTTTTTCCAACAAATACATGAAATATTGGATCATTCTTCAATAAATAAATGAACAAGTATAATGTTTTGTGTTATTTATTTAATTGCGTTCTCTGTATATAGCTTTAGGACTTACGTGAAGATCTGATCACATTTTAGGTCATATTTAGGCAGAAATAGAGAAAATTCAACAGTGTTCACAAACTTTCTAGCACCACTGTATTCTAACTGCCCTTTTCAATTTCATTGAGTCAAGCGTCCTCTCTTTTTATGCCCCCGGAAATGACAGTAATCTACAGAGTTTGTTCTGAAAATTTTTGGGAAATAAAGGAAAGCCCTGGAATAGCACAACAAAACCCGTGGCTTAAATATTTGATCTAAAATTCCTTGTTCTGTTAACAGCTCCTCACGTCCCAAACTTACATATTTTTAAGATGGGTGTGTACGATAGTTCGACTATTATTAAGATCCCTGAATTATTTCGCTGTTCAGTACTTGGCTTGAACAGCGAGACTAACAAAAATAAAGTTTTACTTACAGAATGCCTACCTAATTCACCTAAACAGATCAACAGCATTATTTGCAATATTGTATGGCGTGGGCGATCATGGTATTATCCATGACATTATTGTTTTTCGCATTTTTTTCTACAGAGGTGGTTTGCCATTGCCTTCTAGCGGGTAGTGTCTTTACAAGTTGCGTGAACACAGCCATTATCAATACCCTCCAGAAATTGTCTGCCTGGCATCAGTGGTCGCATAAGCAGAACTTGAGATATGCACCAGTTGCTCATCCGCCATCCACCACGAACTCGCATGGCTTCATGTGACACTGATCGTGCGACTAAGCAGGAGCGACGCATTTTCTAAGGGTGACCGCAGGCGAGCGGTGGGAAGGAGCGCCTCAAACCTCCTGTGGTTATATGTAAAGATAATTCCCCATATTGGCCTAAGGTTGGTAGAATTTATAGTGAACCAGCCTCGGCAGCAGCTGAATCATTTGATTCACTTTTAATTACTCACAACACGGAATAAGCTGTCTGGTCGATTCAATATATTTCTCAAAATTCCTTGCTGAATAACTTCAGTAAAGTGAGTGATTAGAGTGTTGCTGGAAAACATTATTGCAAACCGGTTACATCCCTTTGGCAACAAGTTTTCTAAGATTACACAGACAAGATGTTCGGAATGTATCCGTCAATAACTACAAGAAATTATTTTTTCATCTTTTGCTTTCAAAGATCTCAGATACACCATCTTTGATAATGGTGGGAGCTGAGGATCTTCGCGAATTTGAAAAATACTGTGCAATTGAAGGAGCAAAAGGACAAGTTCTTTATCTACAATACAATGGCAAAATACACAACGCGGAACCAAATATTTATCTGACTAACAACTTGAAAATAATTTGACACTCGAAAAAGTTGGCAATTTCTGACTGGTGTTAATGTGCCACTCTGCTTTATCTGATTTACATAAATAGGGAACACGCAGTACCAGCTCGTCACTTAATTTATAAGCGAGCGAAAAGGTTCAGACGCCACTTAACCGTAGCACATTGTGTGAGTTTCACAAAGTTAATTACAATGTCTTGCTGGGTTCGTCTGGTCAGTACGCTGGGGTTCACTGCGATTTGTGAGTATTTTCTTTGGACATTATTTTGAATCTCGAATACCTTGAATGATATTATTCTCGCACTTCTGCTGTTACTCGAATATTAATCTCGGTACATTGTTTCTTCCCACTGAACTTTTCTAGATATCAACGCGGAAGTTGCACTGAATCAGCCACCTTCGAAATCCACGACTCTGGGGCTTAAAGTTCAAGTGCCCTGCACCTTGTCTGGAACCTCTTTAAGGAGTAGCAATATTTACTGGTACCAGCAGATTCCCAGAAAAGTTCCTCGGTATCTGTTCTACCATTATTCGGGGAGCAGAATGAACAGAGGCTCCGGAGTTCCGAACCGTTTCGGCGGCAACACGGCAACATTGACAATATCGAGCGTCCAGTCGGAGGATGCGGCAAACTATTACTGTGCTGTGTGGAAAAATGCTTACATCTTCCGCAAAGGAACGAGGGTGGAAATTGGCAGTAAGTAAAATATCAATTCAATGCGCTTGCCTTTCTGGTACTTAAGTGAAAAATATTTCTGTTGTCATCTAATAGTTGCATCGAAACAAATGTTTTTAAAGGCGGCATTTTTCAGATATCCAACCACGATTAACGGTCCTTTGGCAATTTATTAGAGCTCACGCGCCCGAAGCGCCAAACGTTCCGATATTTCTTTTTAAAATGTATGTTGGTTTAGTACAAGATGAACTAATATTTTCCAAACCAGGTTAGGAATATTCTGGTCTTTCGTAAATGAGTATTATCCTGAATTCCCGAATTTAGATTGCATCTATGACCCTGCTAGTGGCGTAGTGGCATCAACATTGGACTTCGGGACTAAAGGTCCCGAGTTCGAATCCAGCCGGCTCCCCTACACGCTTTCCAACTGTGCTGGGTTACGAACTGGTGATTTCTTTGGAAACTCACCCGGCAGAAGGCAAACCACTGCTGTAACTTTCCTCTTATTGGTTCCCCGTTACGTCAGAGAGGCGTGGAGGGAAATCGTCCGCTAACTGGAGAAACCCCGGGTGCGACGTACCTTTCCTTTCTATGATTTTATCAGTGGATACACCTGTGCTGATGACACCACTTTGTGTTGATGCCCGTCAGAACCATAAGATATCTGCTAGCCATTGATCACTGGACTCTGGAGGGTTCCTTAAAATCATAAACGTGCAGAGATGAAGAAAGAAAGATGACCGAAGAGATTGGTTCCACTGCAATAACTTATACTATTTCCAAAAACTCAACAGTATCTAGTTATTGTCTGGCGCAGTAAACGTTTGAACCAATTATGTAGAGAACCTTTATTAAAGACGAGCACAGGATTGAAACTTCTGTAACAATTCATGATTTGATGATGTTTTCCCTGATGTGGTCCTTGGTGTAGCGAAGGAAGGCGTAAATGAAAAAGACAAACAAAATTTGAATCCTGTTTGCAAAGGGTTCTACACCCTGCGGGAGTTATCTTTGTGTCTCCTTACATTTTCCTAAAAACAACAGAACTATTACTATATTTTCCACCTGACACATTGGTGATAATATACACAGCAGTGAATGGAATTCTTTAAGCGTCCGGAGAAACAGAATGCAGACAACAGCGGATTTAACTCGTCCATCGATTCTAGGGAGAGTTTTTAGATGTCACTGAGAAGATTAACTGCTAGGTTAATCCTTGTCCAATTTTATATTTAAAAGCTTTTAACGCCAGTTTGAACGGTTAAATATTTGTATTAAACCACCAAGGGAATATTCCTCGAGTGTTTTGCTGTATAGAATTCAATTTGAACTTGAATAAATTCTGAAACACTCGCCCCATTTAAGACCATAACGGGCTTCGAGGAGAAGCACGTAGATCTTACAATGGAAATTCTCAATCTTTATTAGCAGACGCCTTTTAGTATTTTATGTTTTCAACTGTTGGTATTATTTCTCGTTCACTTTGAAATGTCAATGTGTCCAAACATAGCAGACAGTCTTTTCTACCAATTTTAATATTGAAATTATTTTGTAGTTTAAAATCGTGATGCATTTGGGTCACCGTGTGGAAATAAACCTCCAATAACCTTAACGTAGGAATTGGAGACTCAATGACCCGCAGAACTATATTGCTAGATTCAGGCTTTGGCTCTTGGTCGGGTCAACCATGCCCAACAAGGGTAGGGGGCAGACTAAGAGTAGTCCATCATGCATCCAAAATCGGGAGTTCCGTTCAGAGCTCTCAATCCTGACTGGTCAAAGTTTATTATGGAAACAGCAATGAAGAATCCTTCTATATCTGTGTGCGACGGTTTATACAGGCAGATTGAGGACTTTCATTGTTGTCCTAAACGATGCAGGCGTAACGGGCGGTGAGTTAGCGATGCCATCATTACATTATTCATTGCACCAAAAGTAGAATCACGGAACAGCGAGTCTTTCAACTTTAACACGATAAATAACTTAAAAATACAAAAGTGAACCGTGGTGAGCCGTAGTTCTGAACCATATCAGCCGAATAGGGGGCTATTCTCTTTTTTTGCTACCTCCACCGTGAACATCGTAAAAAGCTGGTTTTCTCAGCGGTGAGTGCAAGGTGGAAAATCCGCTGCACTCCACAAACCAGATTGGAATTATTTACTTCAAGTGGGAAAAAATAACATTACGGAAACAAAGCGTGTAAGTTTCAACATTAATGTTAAACTTTCCTAAAGTGATTTTAAACACAAGCAGTCTGTAAATGTAATGTTGCCGCAAAACAAACTCTGTATTCCGATGGCTTAGATGCATAAAATATACTAATACAACAGGAATTCTGCAGATGCTGGGAATTCAAGCAACCCGACGAAGGGTCTCGGCCTGAAACGTTGACTATACCTCTTCCTAGAGATGCTGCATGGCCTGCTGCGTTCACCAGCAACTTTGATGTGTGTTGCTAAATATACCCCTTGGGTAAGAGTGACCATAATATGCTGGAATTCTTCATTAAGATGGAGAGTGACATAGTTAATTCAGAAACAAAGGTTCTGAACTTAAAGAGGGGTAACTTTGAAGGTATGAGACGTGAATTAGCTAAGATAGACTGGCAAATGACACTTAAAGGATTGACGGTGGAAATGCAATGGCAAGAATTTAAAGGTTGCATGGATGAACTACAACAATTGTTCATCCCAGTTTGGCAAAAGAATAAATCAGGGAAGGTAGTGCACCCGTGGCTGACAAGAGAAATTAGGGATAGTATCAATTCCAAAGAAGAAGCATACAAGTTAGCCAGAGAAAGTGGCTCACCTGAGGACTGGGAGAAATTCAGAGATCAGCAGAGGAGGAAAAAGGGCTTAATTAGGAAGGGGAAAAAAGATTATGAGAGAAAACAGGCAGGGAACATAAAAACTGACTGTAAAAGCTTTTATAGATATGTAAAAAGGAAAAGACTGGTAAAGACAAATGTAGGTCCCCTGCAGACAGAAACAGGTGAATTGATTATGGGGAGCAAGGACATGGCAGACCAATTGAATAATTAGTTTGGTTCTGTCTTCACTAAGGAGGACATAAATAATCTTCCAGAAATAGTAGGGGACAGAGGGTCCAGTGAGATGGAGGAACTGAGCGAAATACTTGTTAGTAGGGAAGTGGTGTTAGGTAAATTGAAGGGATTAAATGCAGATAAATCCCCAGGGCCAGATAGTCTGCATCCCAGAGTGCTTAAGGAAGTAGCCCAAGAAATAGTGGATGCATTAGTGATAATTTTTCAAAACTCGTTAGATTCTGGACTGGTTCCTGAGGATTGGAGGGTGGCTAATGTAACCCCACTTTTTGAAAAAGGAGGGACAGAGAAACTGGGGAATTATAGACCGGTTAGCCTAACGTCGGTGGTGGGGAAACTGCTGGAGTCAGTTATCAAAGATGTGATAAAAGCACATTTGGAAAGCGGTGAAATCATCGGACAAAGTCAGCATGGATTTGTGAAAGGTAAATCATGTCTGACGAATCTCATAGAATTTTTTGAGGGTGTAACCAGTAGAGTGGATAGGGGAGAACCAGTGGATGTGGTATATTTGGATTTTCAAAAGGCTTTTGACAAGGTCCCATACAGGAGATTAGTGTGCAAACTTAAAGCACACGGTATTGGGGGTAAGGTATTGATGTGGATGGAGAATTGATTAGCAGACAGGAAGCAAAGAGTGGGAATAAACGGGACCATTTCAGAATGGCAGGCGGTGACTAGTGGGGTACCGCAAGGCTCAGTGCTGGGACCCCAGTTGTTTACAATATTTATTAATGACTTGGATGAGGGAATTAAATGCAGCATCTCCAAATTTGCGGATTACACGAAGCTGGGTGGCAGTGTTAGCTGTGAGGAGGATGCTAAGAGGATGCAGAGTGACTTGGATAGGTTGGGTGCGTGGGCAAATTCATGGCAGATGCAATTTAATGTGGATAAATGTGAAGTTATCCACTTTGGTGGCAAAAATAGGAAAACAGATTATTATCTGAATGGTGGCCGATTAGGAAAAGGGGAGGTGCAACGAGACCTGGGTGTCATTATACACCAGTCATTGAAAGTGGGCATGCAGGTACAGCAGGCGGTGAAAAAGGGGAATGGTATGCTGGCATTTATAGCAAGAGGATTCGAGTACAGGAGCAGGGCGGTACTACTGCAGTTGTACAAGGCCTTGGTGAGACCACACCTGGAGTACTATGTGCAGTTTTGGTCCCCTAATCTGAGGAAAGACATCCTTGCCACAGAGGGAGTACAATGAAGGTTCACCAAATTGATTCCTGGGATGGCAGGACTTTCATATGAAGAAAGACTGGATGAACTGGGCTTGTACTCGTTGGAATTTAGAAGATTGAGGGGGGATCTGATTGAAACGTATAAAATCCTAAAGGGATTGGTCAGACTAGATGCAGGAAAATTGTTCCCGATGTTGGGGAAGTCCAGAACAAGGGGTCACAGTTTGAGGATAGAGGGGAAGCCTTTTAGGACCGAGATTAGGAAAAATTTCTTCACACAGAGAGTGAATCTGTGGAATTCTCTGCCACAGGAAACAGTTGAGGCCCGTTCATTGGCTATATTTAAGAGGAAGTTAGATATGGCCCTTGTGGCTACGGGGATCAGGGGGTATGGAGGGAAGGCTGGGGCGGGGTTCTGAGTTGGATGATCAGCCATGATCATAATAAATGGCGGTGCAGGCTCGAAGGGCCGAATAGCCTACTCCTGCACCTATTTTCTATGTTTCTATGTTTCTATACTAATCCCGGGGTTCCCAAACTAGGTCTGTAGACCCCTCTGCAAATGGTAGTGGTCGATGGCATGAGAAAAGTTTGAAAACCATTGTTTTAATCCCTAATTTTAAGCAAAACATGAATAGACTTCCGTCTCTTGCCTTGATGACTGAACAGTTGAAGTAAGTGAAGGTGTCTAAGGTAAAAGTAGGGACGGTGGATTCTTAGGTGCCAGTGGAAGTCACAATTAGCAGTCAAGTATAACTTCGGATTTTTATTCAAGCTGAATCCAATGGATGCTATGCACTGGAGACCGTTTAAAACCCGTGCCGAAAGCATTGATTTTACGCCACTGCACACATAATGCCCTAGTTTCAGAAAGAACAATTATGCATGGGAGATTTCACCTGGCAATTTTTTCATGTCCAATTTAACCGATTGCAACGGGAAATCGGAAAAAAGAAATATTCATTCATTAAGATGAAGGGATACATGCAATACTAAATACACTTTCAACAAACGGGATGTTTTAACTGAAACGGTTTCTCAACCTGTGCAAATCTGGGACCGTATTTTACACAGATCCTCGGGCTCCCGCCGTCTCCATTCTCCGACCTTCCCCGGAAGAAATCAGGGGACAAGGCACAGCGACGGTGGTGTGTTTGGTGAGCCGTTATTAATCCGGGCGCAGTGGACATTGAATGGACCATGGACGGTCGTCCAAAAAGGGATGGCGTGGAGACGAGTCCTGTCCAGCAGGAAACAGACAACACGTTCAGTGTGAGTAGTTACCTGACTCTGCCAGCCTCAGAATGGAGCGCACACGAGCGTTACTCCTGTGTGGTTAAACACGAGAGTCAAGTAAACCCGTTTGAAGAAACGATCGCGAGATCCGGCCGGAGATCAGGTCAGTCTGCTCCTATTGTAATTCCTTCGTATGTCCACAACTTGAACTTGTTCAGAATGATAATGGCGATAGTCATTTTACATTGGATATCTTTTTTTTAAAAAACTCGATTTTAATATTATTTAAACCGAAGGGACAGATTAACATTTTCTGCTCCAGCAGAATAAAAAAATAATCGTGGTTACTAAACTCTTAGTATTCAAATACAGTGAAATGGATTAACTGTTCATATCCACCTGAGGGCAAATTGGAACCATAACTGTGAGTTCTTACAAGCGTCCAAATTGCATAGATACAGTTATAGAACACCACTACACAGAAGCAGGCCCTTCGGTCGATCTAGACTGTGATAACTAATACATGAACTGGTCACCAGACCATTGCTCTCCATACTCTCCCATTGATGTACCCATCCAAATTGGTCTTAAATGTTGAAATAGAACCCACACCCAGTCCTTTCACTGGAAGCTCATTCCACACTCTCACCACACTCCGAGTAAAGACTTACCCCTCATGTTTCAGTTAATCATTTCCTCTTTCACCCTTAATCCATGATCTCTAGTTCTAATTTCACCCAACCTTAGCGGAAAAGCCCAGCTTGCATTTATCCTGACTATACCTCTAATAATTTCGTATACCTCCGTCAAATTGCTACTCATTCTCCTTTGCTCCAGGGAATGAGTCCAAATCTATTCAACCTTCCCTATAATTCGGGTTCAGTCTCGGTAATACCTTTGCAATTTTTCTCTGCACACATTCAATCTTATTGATATTGTTCCTGTGGGCAGGTGACTAGAACTATATACAATGCTCAAAATTACGCTTTGCCTACGTCTCATACAACTTCAAGTTTTCATCGCAATTCTTTAATCCTATAATTACTTTGCTGTCAAAAGCTCTCTGATAAGTTAGGGGTGTTTACAGTGGAGATGCTGACGGTGTTGGTGGCGTTGCAATGGGTGCAGAAAGCCAGACAAGTCAAAGCATTGATATGTTCAGATTCATCCTCAGTTTTAGCTAGTTTGTCTTTTCTCACAAACAGTCGGCAAGATGTACTTTATGAAGTCCTTCAGTTAGTTACAAGAATTGCAAATCAGGGAGGTCAGGTAAAATTTCTATGGGTTCCAGCACATGTAGCGGTGAAGGGGAATGAGAGGGTGGATGAGTTGGCAAGGAGGGCGTTAAAGAAAGAAAATGTGGAAATGCACATTAGTATCAGTAAAGCAGAGGTTAGGTGTGTAATCTGGGAAAAAGTCAACCGAATGTGGCAAGAAAGATGGGACAGGGAGGGGAAAGAGAGCATTTATATCAAATACAAAAGTGTTGCAGTTACTAGGGTAGGTAATGAAAACAGAAGAGAGGAAATTGTGTGGACTAGGTTAAGGCTGGGGCATTGTGCATTAAACAAAACATTGAAAATGATAGGGAAACACCAGATAGGATTGTGTGAGGAATGTCAGGAAGAAGAGTCAGTAGAACATGTAGTTTTGTGTTGCAGGAAGTATGGGATACAGAGAGAGAAGATGAGAAATAAATTAAGGGAGTTGGGGTTGCAGGAATTCACATTAAAAGGGTTGCTGGGCATGGGTGAGAGAGCACAAGTCCGGGTATTTTTAGCGTTTTTAAGGGGTACAAGGGTTTTTTTTTATCGATATGACGAATAAACAGGAATAGGATACTAGGATGGTCAAAGATGGGAGGGTGAAGTGTAGGTTTGTATATATGTGTGTGTGTGTGTGTGTGTGTGTGTGTGTGCGTGCGCGCGCGATTGGGTGAAGGGATTTTGAATGTATGTCTAGTGCACATTCCAGAGCACAGGGTGGTGGTAATGCACCATTAAGCCAACCGCCGTAAAACAAGATACAGACAGCTCTCATTACGGAGCTATTTCCCTATGACGCCACTTTGATGAAATTATGGATCCACATTCCGTCTGTTCTACCGTACTCTCAGTGCCCTGCCGGTCATCGTGTGAATCCTATCCGGTTTGTCCTCTCAAAATACAATAATCACCATCTGTCATTATTCAGCCCATTTATTGCATCTGCTCCAGATCCCGCTACAATCTTCAATGGCCTTACATGCCGTTCACTACGTCGCCAATCTTGCTGTTATCCACAAATTTGATGACCCAGTTTGCCACATTATGATTCGGACCATTGATATAGATGACAAACAACAACAGCCATAACACCCATCCCCGAGGTACACCACTGGTCACAGGCTTCCACTCAGAGAGGCAAACGTCTCGTAGCACACATCTAGTAGCACTCTCTAGCAAAGCCAATGTCTAATCCAGATTTCTACCTTACTCTGAATGCCAAGCGACTTAACCTTCATGACACCCTCCCATACAGGGCCCAGTCATCGGCCTTGCTATAGTACAGTGGACAATATCCACAGTCTTTCCTTCATCAACCCACTTGATAACGTTCTTGAAAAACTCTATTAGACTGCTGAGACATGACGTACCATGTACAAATCCATGTTGACCTTTCTAATATGTTTTTCTCCAAATACCTATAAATCTGCTTCCTTAGAATCCTTTACGATAATCTTCCAGGTTAGTTTCCTATGAGGGGCTTTGACAAGAGCCTTACTAAAATCCATGAAAACAACCTCCATTGCCCTACCCTGAACAATCTCTCGTGTAACCTTGTCAAAAACTCCATCAATATGGCAAGGCATGACCTGCCACGCACAAAGCCATGGTGACTTTCCCTTGTTAAGCAATGGGTTTCCAGATGTTCATATATCCCACCCCGAAGCATTATCTCCCGCAATTTCCTACAACTGAGGTGAGGCTCTCTGGACTATAGTTCCGAGGATTTTCCCTTGTTCCCTTCGTAAATAGAGGTACATCATTAGCTACTCGACGGTCTTATGTTGGCTAGAGAGGAGACGAAGTCTCCAGCCATCTCGTTTCCTGATTCCTTCAATAACCAGAGGTAACATCCATCTGGCTCTGGGGATCTAACTAACGTAATACACATTAGGACGCCCAGCACTTCTTTTTTCTCAACCTCTAAATGCCCTGATATATTTATACAGTCAGCACTGTATGTTCTTGAAAAGACAGTTTCCTGTTTGCTATTTTGCACACATGTAATCTTGCGTTGCACCTTCACTTGCTTCACACGTCATAATCGTACGACAATGAACGTCAGATGCTCGAAGTCTAAAACAAAAACAGAACATGCTGGAGACGCAGCCGTTCAAGCAGCATCTGTGAAAGAAGAAACAGAGTTTGCATTTCAGATCCCACACCTCCCATCAGAATATTCTGATGAATTGAATTGCTAGCGCTGCCTCTTCTTACCCATGGTCTCCCTCCCCGCTGACTGCTTCCAGCATTTTCTGTGTTTAAGTTTGGCCGCACCTTTACTGTTCCGAGCATACTGTTCGGCATTTCGCAATGAACCGCGGTTGATCCTCTGTCTTGACAATATTTGTACAATGCTCATCCTGAGGAAGATCCGCGAAGGTTTTCCGATTTATACACGTGACCTTGCATAATCTAAGCTCTTGCATTCACTTACAGCTCTCCTAGCCGTGTCTCCTGGGCATCTGGGTAGCGTGGCGGTCAGCGCAACACTGCAACAAATCGGGGCCTGCCATAGTTCGAGCTTCACTTCTGGGGCTGTGTGTTGGCGGTTGCTCGTTCTTCCCGTGAACTGCGTGTGTTTCTTCCGGGTGGTCTGGTTTCCTCCCACAGTTTAAAGACTCCCCGTTGCTAGGTTAATTGGTCATCGTAAATTTCCCGGGATTAGACTCGTTTGAAATAGGTAGGCTGATCGACTGTGTGGCTCCTTGGACCGGAAGGGCCTGTTGTGTGCTGTATCTCTAAACAAGCAAAAACCTGTGATTGACCACATTTCTCTTGATGGAGTGGGCCATTCGTTTTCCCTTCATCCTATACCGGACATTGTTTTGTTTTCTCTGCCCTACCTATCCTCTATACTTCAGCCATTTACACTTTGTAATGCAAGGGAGTTGAACTGAAATGTTAAGGATTATACGGATAGCTGTCTGACTTGTTCCGCATTCCTAGCTTTGATTAAATCTTTTTCGACGGCATGCAATTGTCAAGAAAACAATCTCTGCCTCAATGTCGCAAAAAGAAAGGATCTGTCTGTGGACTACAGAAGGAATGGATACAGGCTAACCCGTATTGACAGCAATGGATCTGGGGTTGAGAGGTTTAGGCACCGCGGCATTCATATCGCCGAGGACCTCACGTGGTATGTACACACCAGCTGTATGATGAAAAAGGCATAAAACAGCACCTCTTTCACCTCAGACTGTTGAGGAAGTTTGCTGTGGGCCCCCAAATTCTAAGAACTTTATACAGGGGCACAATTTACATCTGAACTGGAGGGGGACAAATATTCGTGCAGGTAGATTTGCTGGAGAGGCTCCAGTGGATGTAAACTAAATACAAGGGGTAGGAGAAACAGAATGTAGGAACAGATGCAGGGGAGAAGGAAGAAAAGGAAAATAATAAAGTTATTTGCACCGTTATTGATAAACAGAGAATAAGAGGTGGACAATTTCTTACATGCATTTATCTTAATGCTAGCAGCATTATAGGAAATGTGGATGAGCTTAAAGTATGGATCGATACCTGAAAGAATGATGTGGTAGCTATTAGTGAAACATGGTTACCGGAGGGGTGTGATTGGCAACTAAATACTCCTGGATTTAATTGTGTCAGGTGTGATAGAATCGGAGGGTCAAGAGGGGGAGGTGTTGCATTTCTTGTCAGAGAAAATATGATCATGGTGCTCTGCAGGATAGATTAGCGGGCTCGTGTAGGGAGGCTATTTGGGTGGAATTGAGGAATGGGAAAAGTGTAGTAACACTTACAGGGGTGTATTATAGACGACCAAATAGGGAGCGAGAATTGGAGGAGCAAATGTGTAAGGAGATAGCAGATATTTGTAGTAAGCACAAGGTTGTGATTGTGGGAGACTTTAATTTTCCACACATAGACTGGGAAGCCCATACTGTAAAATGGCTGGATGGTTTGGAGTTTGTAAAATGTGTGCAGGATAATTTTTTGCAGCAATACACAGAGGTACCAACTAGATAAGGGGCAGTATTGGATCTCCTGTTAGGGAATGAGATAGGTCAGGAAACGGAGGTTTGTGTTGGGGAGCACTTCGGGTCAAGTGATCATAAGGCCATTAGTTTCAATATAATTATGGAGAAGGATAGGCCCGGACCCAGGGTTGAGATTTTTGATTGGAGAAAGGCTACCTTTGAGGAGAGAGGTGCGAAAGGATTTAGGAGTGGATTGGGACAATTTGTTTTACGGGAAGGATATAATAGAGAACTGGAGGTCATTTAAAGGTGAAATTTTGAGGGTACAGAATCCTTATCTTCCTGTTAGATTGAAAGGAAAGGTTAAAAGTCTGAGAGAGCCATGGTTTTTAAGGGATATTGAAAACTTGGTTCGGAAAAAGAGAGATATCTACAATAAATATAGGCAGCATGGAGTAAATGAGGTGCTAGAGGAATGTAAAGAATGTAAAAAGAATCTTATGAAAGAAACTAGAAAGGCTAAAAGAAGATATGAGGTTGCTTTGACAAGTAAGGTGAAAATAAATCCCAAGCAGTTCTGCAGTTATATTAATAGCAAAAGGATAGTGAAGGGTAAAATTGGTCCCTTAGAGAATCAGAGTGGGCAGCTATGTGTGGAGCTAAACGAGATGGGGGAGATTCTGAACAATTTCTTTACTTCGGTATTCACTAAGGAGAAGGATATTGAATTCTGTAAGATAAGGGAAACAGGTAGGGAAGTTATGGAAACTATGACGATTAAAGAAGAGGCAGTACTGGCGCTTCTAAGGAAAATAAAAGTGGATAAGTCTCCGGGTACAGATAAGATATTCCCTAGGACCTGGAGGGAAGTTAGTGTGTTAATAGCAGGGGCTCTGACATAAATATTTCAAATGTCATTAGAAACGGGGATGGTGCCAGAGGATTGGCGTATTGGTCATGTTGTTCCATTGTTTAAAAAAGGGTTCTAAGAGTAAACTAGCAATTATCGGCCTGTGAGTTTGACGTCAGTGGTGGGTAAATTGATGGAAAGTATTCTTAGAGATGGTATATATAATTATCTGGATAGACAGGGTCTGACTAGGAACAGTCAACATGGGTTTGTGCGTGGAAGGTCATGTTTGACAAATCTTATTCAATTTTTTGAAGAGGTTTCTTGGAAAGTTGACGAGGATAAAGCAGTGGATGTTGTCTATATGGACTTCAGTAAGGCCTTTGACAAGGTTCCACACGGAAGCTTCAATCGGTAGGTATTAATATTGAAGTGGTAAAATGGATTCAGCAGTGGCTGGATGGGAGAAGCCAGACAGTAGTGGTGGATAACTGTTTGTCATATTGGAGGCCGGTGACTAGTTTTGTGTCTCAGGGATCTGTACTGGGGCCAATGTTGTTTGTCAGATACATTAATGATCTGGATGATGGGGTGGTAAATTGGATTAGTAAGTATGCAGATGATGCTAAGATAGGTGGCGTTGTGGATAATGAAGTAGGTTTTCAAAGCTTGCAGAGACATTTAGGCCAGTTAGAAGAGTGGACAGAAAGATGGCAGATGGAGTGTAATGCTGATAAATGTGAGGTGCTACATTTTAGTAGGACTAATCAAAATAGGACATACATGTAATTGGTAGGGCATTGCCGAATGCAGTAGAACAGAGGGATCTAGGAATAATGGTGCATAGTTCCCTGAAGGTGGAATCACATGTGGATAGGGTGGTGAAGAAAGCTTTTGGTATGTTGGCCTTTATAAATCAAAGCATTGTGTATAGGAGTTGGGATGTAATGTTGAAATTGTACAAGGCATTGGTAAGGCCAAATTTGGAGTATTGTGTACAGTTCTGGTCACCGAATTATAGGAAACATGTCAACAAAATAGAAAGAGTAAAGAGAAGATTTACCAAAATTTTCCCTGGGTTTCATCACGTAAGTTACAGAGAAAGGTTGAACAAGTTGGGTCTTTATTCTTTGGAGCATAGAAGGTTGAGGGGGGACAAGATAGAGATATTTAAAATTATGAGGGGGATAGATAGAGTTGACGTGGATAGGCTTTTTCCATTAAGAGTGAGGGAGATTCAATCAAGAGGACATGAGTTGGGAGTTATAGGGCAAAAGTTTAGGGGTAATATGAGGGGGAACTTCTTTACTCAGAGAGTGGTAGCTGTGTGGAACGAACTTCCAGCAGAAGTGGTTGAGGCAGGTTCGAAATTGTCATTTAAAGTTAAATTGGATAGTTATATGGACAGGAAAGGAATGGAGGGTTATGGGCTGAGTGCAGGTCGGTGAGACTAGGTGAGAGTAATGGTTCGGCACGGACTAGAAAGGCTGAGATGGACTGTTTCCACGCTGTAATTGTTATATATTTATATGGTTATATTAACTAAGAGCATCGTGACTTGCTGCATCACTGTCTGGTATGGGAACTGTAACTGCCTTGATCGCAGGATTCTGTGGAGTGGTGCAGACAGCGCAGCACATCTGTAGCTGTGAACTTCCCATATTTCAGGACATTTAGCGTTAGGGTTTGGGTTAGGGTGTGATAAAAGGGTCCAAAGGATGATTAGGGACCCTCAGCACCAGAACTAAAATCTATTCCAGCTGCAACCATCCGGGAAACTTTTCCGCAGCATAGAAGCTAGGACCCGGGACAGCTTCTTCCACCAGGCCATCAGACTGATTAACTCACGCTGATTTGAGTGTATTTCTATGTTCTATTGACTGTTTTATTCATTATAAATTATTATAAATTACTAGGATTGCACATTGCACATTTAGACGGAGACGTAACGTAAAGATTTTTACTCCTCATGTACGTGAAAGTCAATTCCATTCCAATTGGTAATTCGATTTAAAGTGCACATTTTCAAACTTTGAGAAAAGAAATTGAAAACTATCCGTATGACAGACAGTTTTCCTTGCAACAACAAATGCAACGCTGCAAGAACCTGTAGCAGAACCGAAAGGACATCACCCAGCATTACACTGTAGATTGCGCCTTGTATCCTGCGCCAGATTCACCCCTTCAAAACATTGGGGACACCATTGTTCGTGGGGTGTGGGGAAAAGATTAGTTGTATAAAGGGAAATATAAACTATTTAAATATGATTTATTTTAATTCATTGTTTTAACTATAAATTTGTTTATTTGTTTCAGGAACTAATGTTAAATAAAACGTCAGTTTAATTGTTTAATAATTTGCTCCAATTTTAATATATTTTAAACCACGTCGATTACTTTAATGGCTGGACATTTGGTGATGTTCCTGAAAGCTGAAGTTCCAGAACAACAGACCACAAGGAAGACAAATGTTATTTTAGCCTTTGTCACGAGAGAATTTGGGTAAACGAATGGTGACGTCATTGTATGGTTTCGCTATCGCTGCTTAAAATGTGGAAGGATTTCAGCAGGCGAGTTCTAGATTCACCGTCTGAGAAGAAAATGCGTCGTCTGACCCTGTTTTCTCTAGAATTTACGAGAATGAGGGGAGATCTCGATTAAATGTAAAATGCCAACAGATCTTAACATGCTGCATAATGATAAAATAATTTCCTAGATGAGGAGTCCAGAGCCATCGCACCAGTCTCAGACTGAGCGGTTGCTACTAGGAAAAGAAGTGAGAAGGGGGTCTCAGGAGCTGCATCTTGACACACCTGGTGAAGATATGGCCGTCCTGGAGGCTGGGAGACTCCAGACCTTCCCACATCTGACACCGAGCACAGAAAACTGGCCTCACACGCATACTTCCTCCATTCCGCAATTAATACAAATAAACCTATCCCGCCTAAGCCCGTTGAGCCAAAGCCCTATCATTCTGCCGCCTCTCACTCCGCTGCCCGCTGTACATTGCGGTCTTCTTTTTAAACCTTTCGAGCTCTACTGGCAGACGTCACGCGCCTGCGCAGTCTTAACTCTCTTTTACCCCGAGTATTAAAAAAAAACTCCCTTCGCTCCGAAAAATCAGCCCTGCACGTTCAGCCTTCTTGCACCGAAACTCTGTAGAAACTCTGGGGATTTCCTTAGCTTTGTCTGCTAGAGCAACCTGATGCCTTCAAAATTTCTTTCTTAACTGCATTCTTATACCCCTTAGAAGTTCATTTCTTAGACTCCTCAGGTACCTCATTTGGTCCTTGCTGCCTTTACCAACTGTGAACTTCCTTCGTCGTAACTAGGATTTCAATGTCTCTCGAAAACCAGTGGCTTCTCCAAACCTGAACACCTTCTGGTTTACTCTGAATGTTCACCACAGCCTCAATTCTTATGCAGTTATTAGCAGAATCTGAGTGCCACGTAGTTACTAAATAGGGAAAGAGTGGTGCATCAGTCAGTTTGCACCAAATTTACTACTTCGGAATTATGGCGAGCTGTTGATTCCTCCAACAGTTTGGGTTTGACAGAAAATAATCACCTTAAGTGCATCAATAGCCAGAAGGAAATGGCAGTAAATCATAAACATGAGAAATTCTGCAGATGGTGGAAATCCAAAAAAGCACACAGAAAAAGTGCTGAAGGAAAACGGCAGTTCAGGCATCTTTTATGCAAATATATAGTTAGTCCACGTTTCGGGCTGAGACCCTTCTTCAGGAAGGACAGCACTTGCACATATATTTAGAAATGTTTAACCTGGCCAATTTTTAAAAATTTAGCTAAAACGTCACCAAGGCTACGGCTTCAGAGGAGGCTCAACAGACCTAAAGAGAAATTAGCACACATTCAATCTCGAAAATGAAAAACTTAGCTTATGAGACGCGATTGTTGTCTCTCTGCCTGTACTCAACGAGGGGAAATCTCAATGCAACTTATGGTAGAGTGAAAGACCTAGATAGAATGGACGTGCTGATACTTCCGTTACTAGAGAGTCTCGGATACAAGAACATAGCCTTAGAATAAAGGAAGGTTCCCTTGAAACTGAGGAGGAATTTATTCAGAGTGTGGTAATTCAGTAGCTCTGCCATAGCCGGCTGTTGAGGCCACGTTAATGGGAGTATTTCGGGCTAAGTTAGTAGTCTCTTGATTGGTAAAGCTTTCGGAGATAAGATGGGAGAATTGGGTTGAGAACAATCACACATGCTTGAATTTACAGAACAGAGTCGATCGACCAAATGGACTTTATCTTGTACCTATGTATTATGGTCCTATGGCTTAATCCATCGTGACTGTGTTTGTCGAGAAGTACTACCCAGCCTGATCACATCTGGCACCATTTTGTCTGTGGTCCTGCAAATCGCGGCCAGCGGAGTAAACATCCGGAGATTTCTAACTATGATACATTTCACGGTTCCACGAGATATTTATGTATAACTCACGAGTGTCGTATGTCTCATTCGGTTGTATAATTTTTTTTGTGTTTTTTTCAATATTCACTTCCATTTTGCCGGACATAGTTACATATAGAAATGGTGGCAAGCAATTTAACAAATGTTGCTAATTCCCACACATTGTGCGCTTAGTCTTTAACAGTTAAATTTGTATGTTTGCTGCTGATGTTATGGCCAATACATTACATATTATGGGTTAGGATGAGAACATTCTTGGTCAGACATTGTCACTGAAGATTGTCAACTGAAGTGAGTAGTAAGAGGATATTTGGCCAAGGAATTGCAGACAAAGGATTTGATTCCAGAACGCACAATCTGGTGCGAGTTGTTCATGATATTCGGAGTATATTGACAGCTCCAGGCATTTGCAGAGACATTTCAACGCGTGTATGTGGAGTTAGATGAGGCATTTTGTGGTGAATTACTTTTCGGCCTGAGATTATTGGTGATAATCGATGTGCAGTAAACAAAAGCATTCATAACTGAGTCCTAGATGCGACAAAAAGAGAGATGAGCATTTATCAAACTTAAGAGGAAGGTGGAAGTTGAGCATAATAAATGTATAAGTCGTGCTCGCTGTGATGTAGAAATACCTCTCTGCTCCAGGTCAGAGAGATGAGTGGCATTGCAGGTTGTCAGGTCAGTTTGAAAACAGGGAGAGGTGGAGTCAGTTTCCGGTCTACAGATTTTGAAATGCACCATGTGGTCTTCCTATTGTTTTACGTGAAATTTCTGGCTTATCTATTCCTTGATTAGAATTGGCGTAAAACAATGCAGAGATTAATTGAAATGTTTTTAGGTCATAATGTGAGGTGCAGCACTTGGATAAAGGAATTGCCGGGTTCAGACAGTCCTAAAGTTCAAAAGTACAAACTTCAAAGTAAGATATATTACCAGAGTACATTCATGTCATCACATACAACCCTAAGATTCTTCTTCTGTGCCCATTTTTAGCAAATCTTTAGAACAGCAGCAGCAAGCAGGATCTGTAAACTGTAAACATCGAGAACTACAAACTGTAAACAAACTGAGCAAATGCAGATAATAAATAAATAGCAAGAAATAACGAGCATGAAATAACAAGATAAAAGAGTCCTTAATTGAATGTAGTTATCCACTGCAGTTCAGGAGCCTGATTATTGAGGGGTAGTGACCGTTCTTGAACCGATCGATGCTGCTTTTCTGCGGCAACATTTCATATAGATGTACACTGGGCGCGTATTACCCGTTGATGTACTGGGCCGAGTCCACTAACTCTTTTAGGATTTTCCGCGCAAAGGCATTGCTGTTCCCACACAAGGCCGTAATACAGCCAGTCAGCACACGTTCCTTCAATACACCTAAGCAACACACACAAAACGCTGAAAGATCCCAGGTGGTCAGGTAACATCTGCGGACATGAACGAACAGCTGACGTTCAGGGCCGAGACCCTTCTTTCGGACTAGGAATGAAGGAAGTTGCCAGAAGAAGAAGATGGGGCAGGGGAAGGAGGACGACATGGAATCTGACAGATGAAGACATGTGCTGGAATTTTATATATAAATTTAAAGCACAAAGGACTGACAGGGGAACTGGCCCAGTTAAGGGTAGTCAGAAAGCCATAGAATTAGAGCACACAGAAGAAGGCCCTTCGGTGTCCTATGTCCTTTCTGAACATGAAGTAACCATCTGTACGAATTGAAAATTAAAACAATAGATTACAATGTCAGTATCAGAAGACAATTTAGGATCTGCAAATGAATCACCGAGAGTCAATGTGAATGAAAACCATTAGTGGGAAGGGCAACAGGACATGATTATAACGGTAAGTTAAGCACAGTCACACCTCAACAGTACGGCATCTGAAGACTCATTTATTTATTTAGAGACATTGCGTGGAACAGGCCCTTCCGACCCAGTGAGCCTCACAGCCCAGCAACCCACCTAGTAATCTTAAACTAATCACAGGACAAGTTACTTCGGAATTTGGAGGAAACCAGAGCACCTGGAGGAAACCCGCGTGTTCACGGAGAGGAATATACAAACTCCTTACGAAAGACGTCGGGCTTGAACTCTGCACTCCGATACCCCAAGCTGTAATATTTTCGCGCTAACCGCTACGCTCTCGTGGTGTCCGATTTGAACAGCTGGTAATTCTCTCTCCAAGGATAGATACGAATGCGATTAAATGAAGAGGGTTCGTCCGTTTAGCATCTGGGAGTAGATGTTGATTTTATGTCGAGAGTTAAGAGGCTATACCTGAATTCTCCAGGGTTTAGAAAAGTGGTCACCTCACTGAAATACTGAAAACACTTACCACACTTGACAATATGGAAGTGGGAAAGTAATAGTGAAGTCGTTTCTTACGAGATTAGATAAACCAAACGGAAATGGAGAAACTTAGAGTGGTGATATTCAATATATTGCGCCATACGTTACGATTTTGCAGAGCAATAAATTAAAAGTGATATCTTGACTTTTATAATTGATTAACAGTAAATGATGTGTCCATATTTTGATGCATTTGCTGACCTTTTTGTTTCCGATTTTTAAATTTGATTTGCCAAAGGTAATAGAAAATGTTTACAATATTACTTTCACGCATTATTATTTGGCTTCGTATTGAGGTGGTAAGTCGTATATTTAAATAAATTGCTCAAATTGTGCAGGGAGTTCCAGAGATCGCTATTTTTCTACCCAGTGCTTATTTACTGTGTATAAGACACGATATATTTGCTTGGTATCAGTGCAGCGTCGTAGTCTGAATTAATTCCCAAGGTGAAAACAATATCAATTAAACTCATATTTAAGAAAACTGGAGTAAAGTTACTGTAGATTAACGGAATGTCCGACGATCTCTGTGCAAAATTCTCAATTCGTTTGAGAAACATAGAAACATAGAAACATAGAAAATAGGTGCAGGAGTAGGCCATTCAGCCCTTCGAGCCTGCACCGCCATTTATTATAATCATGGCTGATCATCCAACTCAGAACCCCGCCCCAGCCTTCCCTCCATACCCCCTGACCCCCGTAGCCACAAGGGCCATATCTAACGCCCTCTTAAATATAGCCAATGAACTGGCCTCAACTGTTTCCTGTGGCAGAGAATTCCACAGATTCACCACTCTCTGTGTGAAGAGGTTTTTCCTAATCTCGGTCCTAAAAGGCTTCCCCTCTATTCTCAAACTGTGGCCCCTCGTTCTGGACTTCCCCAACATCGGGAACAATCTTCCTGCATCTAGCCTGTCCAATCTCTTTAGGATCTTATACGTTTCAATCAGATCCCCCCTCAATCTTCTAAATTCCAACGAGTACGAGCCCAGTTGATCCAGTCTTTCATCATATGAAAGTCCTGCCATCCCAGGAATCAATCTGGTGAACCTTGTGTGTACTCCCTCTAAGGCAAGGATGTCTTTCCTCAGATTAGGGGACAAAAACTGCACACAATACTCTTGGTGTGGTCTCACCAAGGCCTTGTACAACTGCAGTAGTACCTCCCTGCTCCTGTACACGAATCCTCTCGCTATAAATGCCAGCATACCATTCGCCTTTTTCACCGCCTGCTGTACCTGCATGCCCACTTTCAATGACTGGTGTATAATGACACCCAGGTCTCGTTGCACCTCCCCTTTTCCTAAACGGCCACCATTCAGATAATAACCTGATTTCCTATTTTTGCCACCAAAGTGGATAACTTCACATTTATCCACATTAAATTGCATCAGCCATGAATTTGCCCACTCACCCAACCTATCCAAGTCACCGTGCATCCTCTTAGCATCCTCCTCACAGCTGACACTGCCACCCAGCTTCGTGTCATCCGCAAACTTGGAGATGCTGCATTTAATTCCCTCATCCAAGTCATTAATATATATTGTAAATAACTGGGGTCCCAGCACTGAGCGTTGCGGTACCCCACTAGTCACCGCCGGCCATTCTGAAAAGGTCCCGTTTATTCCCCATCTTTGCTTCCTGTCTGCTAACCAATTCTCCAGCCACACCAATACCTTACCCCGAATACCGTGTGCTTTAAGTTTGCACACTAATCTCCTGTGTGGGACATTGTCAAAAGCCTTTTGAAAATCCAAATCCACTGGTTCTCCCCATCCACTCTACTAGCTACATCCTCAAAAAATTCTATGAGATTCGTCAGACATAATTTTCCTTTCACAAATCCATGCTGACTTTGTCCGAACATTTCACCGCTTTCCAAATGTGCTGTTATCACATCCTTGATAACTGACTCCAGCATTTTCCCCACCACCGACGTTAGGCTAACCGGTCTATAATTCCCCGGTTTCTCTCTCCCTCCTTTTTTAAAAAGTGGAGTTACATTAGCCACCCTCCAATCCTCAGGAACTAGTCCAGAATCTAACGAGTTTTGAAAAATTATCACTAATGCATCCACTATTTCTTGGGCTACTTCCTTAAGCACTCTAGGATGCAGACCATCTGGCCCTGGGGATTTATCTGCCTTCAATCCCTTTAATTTACCAAACACCACTTCCCTACTAACATGCATTTCGCTCAGTTCCTCCATCTCACTGGACCCTCTGTCCCCTACTATTTCTGGAAGATTATTTATGTCCTCCTTAGTGAAGACAGAACCAAACTAATTATTCAATTGGTCTGCCATGTCCTTGCTCCCCATAATCAATTCACCTGTTTCTGTCTGTAGGGGACCTACATTTGTCTTTACCAGTCTTTTCCTTTTTACATATCTATAAAAGCTTTTACAGTCCGTTTTTATGTTCCCTGCCAGTTTTCTCTCATAATCTTTTTTCCCCTTCCTAATTAAGCCCTTTGTCCTCCTCTGCTGAACTCTGTACTTCTCCCAGTCCTCAGGTGAGCCACTTTCTCTGGCTAATTTGTATGCTTCTTCTTTGGAATTGATACTATCCCTAATTTCTCTTGTCAGCCACGGGTGAACTACCTTCCTTGATTTATTCTTTTGCCAAACTGGGATGAACAATTGTCGTAGTTCATCCATGCAATCTTTAAATGCTTGCCATTGCATATCCACCGTCAATCCTTTAAGTGTCATTTGCCAGTCTATCTTAGCTAATTCACGTCTCATACCTTCAAAGTTACCCCTCTTTAAGTTCAGAACCTTTGTTTCTGAATTAACTATGTCACTCTCCATCTTAATGAAGAATTCCACCATATTATGGTCACTCTTACCCAAGGGGCCTCTCACGACAAGATCGCTAATTAACCCTTCCTCATTGCTCAAACCCCAGTCCAGAAGAGCCTGCTCTCTAGTTGTTTCCTCGACATGTTGGTTCAAAAAACCATCCCGCATACATTCCAAGAAATCCTCTTCCTCAGCACCTTTACCAATTTGGTTCACCCAATCTAAATGTAGATTGAAGTCACCCATTATAACTGCTGTTCCTTTATTGCACACATTTCTAATTTCCTGTTTAATACCATCTCCGACCTCACTACTACTGTTAGGTGGCCTGTACACAACTCCCACCAGCGTCTTCTGCCCCTTAGTGTTACGCAGCTCTACCCATATCGATTCCACATCTTCCCGGCTTATGTCCTTCCTTTCTATTGCGTTAATCTCTTCTTTAACCAGCAACGCCACCCCACCTCCCCTTCCTTCATTGTCTATCCCTCCTGAATATTGAATATCCCTGAACGTTGAGCTCCCATCCCTGGTCACCCTGGAGCCATGTCTCTGTGATCCCAACTATATCATAATCATTAATAACAATCTGCACTTTCAATTCATCCACCTTGTTACGAATGCTCCTTGCATTGACACACAAAGTCTTCAGGCGCTCTTTTACAACTCTCTTAGCCCTTATACAATTATGTTGAAAAGTGGCCCTTTTTAATGCTTGCCCTGGATTTGTCGGCCTGCTACTTTTACTTTTCTCCTTAGTACTTTTTGCTTCTACCCTCACTTTACACCCCTCTGTCTCTCTGCACTGGTTTCCATCCCACTGTTGTGAAATAACCTCGTCACGCCTAGCCTCTTTAATTTGATTCCCACCCCCCAACCACTCTAGTTTAAAGTCACCTCAGTAGCCCCCGCTAATCTCCCTGCCAGGATATTGGTCCCCCTAGGATTCAAGTGTAACCCGTCCTTTTTGTACAGGTCACGCCTGCGCCAAAAGAGGTCCCAATCATCCAAAAACTTGAATCCCTGACCCTGATCCAATCCCTCAGCCACGCATTTATCCTCCACCTCATCGCATTCCTACTCTCACTGTCGCGTGGCACAGGCAGTAATCCCGAGATTACTACCTTTGCGGTCCTT
The DNA here is from genome assembly GCF_963921235.1 of Mobula hypostoma. NCBI lineage: Eukaryota > Metazoa > Chordata > Chondrichthyes > Myliobatiformes > Myliobatidae > Mobula > Mobula hypostoma. Next base: position 155,773,781 of record NC_086098.1, on the reverse strand, counting down.
TTTCTCAACTCCCTTCCTAGCTCCCTATATTCTCCTTTCAGGACTTCATCCCTTTTCCTACCTATGTCATTGGTACCTATATGTACCACGACCTCTGACTCCTCACTCTCCCACTTCAGGATATCTTGGACACGATCAGAAATATCCCGGACCCTGGCACCCAGGAGGCAAACTACCATCCGGGTCTCTGGACTGCGTCCACAGAATCGCCTATCTGACCCCCTTACTATTGAGTCCCCTATCACAACTGCCCTCCTCTTCCTTGCCCTACCCTTCTGAGCTACAGGGCCAGACTCTGTGCCGGAGGCACGGCCACAGTCGCTTCCCCCGGGTAAGCTGTCCCCCCCCAACAGTACTCAAACAGGAGTATCTGTTGTTAAGGGGCACAGCCACCGGGGTACTCCCTATTACCTGACTTTTCCCCTTCCCCCTCCTAACCGTGACCCACTTGTCTGCCTCCCGTGGCCCCGGCGTGACCACCTGCCTGCAACTCCTCTCTATCTCCTCCTCATTCTCCCTGACCAGACGAAGGTCATCGAGCTGCAGCTCCAGTTCCGTAACGCGGTCCCTTAGGAGCTGCATCTCGATGCACTTGGCGCAGATGTAGACGTCCGGGAGGCTTGGAGACTCTAGGGCCTCCCACATCCGACACCGAGAACAGCAAACTGCCCTCACACTCATACTGCCCCTCTCCTCAAATAACAGCAGAAAATGAATGCCAAACCTTCCTCGCCTCGCCTGTTTCCGCCTAAGCCCGTTGAGCCGAAGCCCTTAAGTCTTCACTGTGCTCCCGGCTCACTCCGCCGCCCGCAAACTACGCTGCCCGCTCTATGAGGCTTTGTTCCTTTTAAATCTGCCGCACTGCACAGTCGACGTCACACGCCTGCGCAGTCCCGCCTCTCAGAACGCCGTTGGAGAAAAACAAATAGCGAAAATTTCAAAAATGTCTTTCTCGGCACGCCCACTCAGACTCTCAGACTCCTTCTTCGAATCCAGATATTGGGAAGTGCTTTCTGTAGCTGTTAAAGCTACATCTGAAGTCGACCGTCTTCAGTTGAAGATTTGGATAATCTGAGGACTAAAAAGCTTCTTTTTATATGAAGCATTCCCAACTTTCTCCTCAGAGATCAGTGATATACGGTATTTATCGGTGACACTGACAGATTCTAGAACTCCTTGTGAAGAACCGCGTACGAGGAACAGCAGGGCAATGGGCAAGATAAGTGATCTTGCTGGAGCAGGGATAGGCAGTGGGTGGAGGTAGGTGATCCTGTGTTGGTACTGCTGCATCTTTCTTCGGTCTTTAACTTGCTAGGCGAGACCAAAGTTACTAATTCACAACAAGAAACTTTAATATAATCAGATATTTAATATAATCAAACATTGCATGCTTAACGGAACTGCTGAAATGTGTCCGCTTACTTTTACTTCAAAGATGACTGCAAATCCCTGCAGAAATATTAAAGCTGAAAACAGACGGAGGTGGTAATTAGAGATTTGACTGGGATTCACTTCACGGTGTACTTATTGATTAGGTTTTCCAGTAGAATATTTATGCTTTCTAAGGAGAGCCAAGTTTAAGAGAAACGTAACATGCAAGCATAAAATGGACATTTATATAAGGATTGCATCGGCAATGAGGGGGAGATGCACAAGATGGATTCTGTATGCCTGGGCCACGGAATCCATTCAGGTTATTCAAAGTATCATTCTCACACTATGGATAATGATGTCAATGACAGGGAGAAAACATCCGCAACTTAAATGTATTGTTGAGAAATATTTACTGGCCTCAACCTCACACGCGTGCTCAGGATCAATAAACACCTAAACAAATCCTAACTCTACATAATCACAAAATGAGTATCATTGCCGCCTTCTTGTTACGCACATATATCACCGCTCTAATAAGAATCCTTACCAACTTCTACTTAATATTATTACACCACAATATTCATAGCACTACTGCGACAAGCATCAGAACATCTGACATCTTGTACGTTCGTCCATCTAATCTAACATAGTAATCGTTCATTCAACGCACAATCTTCTTATATTCAGTAAAAAAAAAGGTCGAACATTGGTTGAAAAGATGGTTACTTTTTAGCGATTTTCAATATACGTAATCTTCTGTTGCACTTTCACTAAGCTAATTCGTCATAGTCGTACTGTTACGTAACCGGCAACAATGAATATCAATCGAAACAGGTTGCATAAAAACAACCAAACATTTATTAAACACGGATAAACAATAAAAAACTAACGGAAACCTTAACCGGAAGTTAACCGGTATGCGAATGTTCAACAAATCGTCACCCGGCACCGGTTCTTAAAGCGTTAAAGGCGAAAACAGTTCTTAAAGCAGTAAAGTCAGATACAGTTCTTAAAATGGTAAATTCGAAAGTCCAACAGATTTATATATTCAATTGGGAGAGACATCGCTGGCGAAGGGTTTCTTCATAAAGGCGACTTTCCTGTTGATTCTGTCCAAAGGTTTCACGATGCAGGAAATAAACGGTTTAAAACAACTGACCTTAATTTCTAGAGAGCAAACCTTGCATGAACTTCCTTATCTTTTGGCAAGAGTTATCACGATGCAGGTCGCTACTTCTTCAACGAAGACTCAATAAGTTCGATCCTTTGTTAAACTGCCGAACGACACCAACTTCTCTTAATCCTTCGGGTCCTGTACTTCGATAAAGTCATCACTCTCCCATGCTACTGGAAAAAGTTACATCAGCACATCTAGCAAAAATTGCCAGTCCAGCACTATTATACCTTGCAACAGAACGTAACACTCCGTTTTAAAAATGAAACTGCGTCATAAAATAAATACGCAACAGAAACGAAGACACACTAACGTTCTAGCGGAAAACTAAAAACTGAAAACTAACCGCGTCACCTGAGGTCTTCCCTTTATACCCGTGATGAACATGTCCTCACGTGACCGCACATCGGCGGGAAAATTACATCGGGTGACATCCAAAAGACCATTACATCATTCTCACAAAAAAAATCACAAGATCTCCTTGAGGTATGTAAAAGTACGATAATCAAAACTAAACGTTAGATGCTAGAAACCTAAAGCATAAGCAGAACATGTTGAGACACGGCGGCTCAAGCAGCATCTGTGGAATGAGGAACAGAGTTTACGTTTCAGATCAGAATATTCTAATGAATGATTTCGGAATTGAATTGTCAGCAATGCCTCTTAATCCACATAAGATCACTTCCCTGCTGAGTGTTCTCAAAAATTTCTGTGGTTACGTTTAGTAGCACCTTTACTGTTCCAAGCATGCCCTTCGGCAGCTAGCAATGACCCACGGCTCATCCTCTGTCTTCACAGCATTTGCACAATGAGGGGGATATGCTCATCTTGAGGAAGATCCACGACGGATTTCCTATTTACATACTTTATCTTACGTAAGCTAAGTTTTGTATTCACTTCCACCTTCTGGGCGCCAGGGTAGCGTAGCGGCTCGCTACATCTCCGGGGTTCCTTAGTTCGGAGGTCAGTTCTGGCGCCGTCGGTAAGGAGTTTCTTTGATCTCCCCGAGAACGGCGTGGGTTTCCTCCGGGTGCTCTGGTTTCCTCCCACAATCAACAGACATTCTCTTTGGTGGGTTAATTGGTAATTGTAAATTGTCCTGTGAATAGGCTAGTGTTAAAAAGGCAGGCTGTACCGGAAGGTCCTGTTTTACGCTGTATCTCTAAATAAATGTGATTCACTACCTTTCACTTGATGTGATATACCATTGATTCTTTCTTGGTCGACATCACGTTGCAGACATTTATTTTCTTCTCCCTACCCTCTCTGTTCTCTGTAGTTAAACTATTTAAACATTCTGATGAAAGGACGTTCAACTAAAATATTAACAGTTATATGGAAAACTGTCTGAATTGTTCAGCATTTCCTGTTTTGATGAAACCTGTTTCGAAGACATTGAATTGGTAATACTTTGTTATGGAAACAATCGTGGGACGTTGCTGTGCCCGACCGTAAATAATAGCGCGCACACAGCCGGCCGGCTCCCCCTTACGCGCAGCCTGAACTCGGAATGCTTCGCTTAAGCGGACACTCGAGAAAACTGCTTTAACACAACATGTGTACTCTTCGTGTGAGCTCCACTAGGAGGCGGCCAGGGTGAGGTAACTCCGGCTGTAGGTCTGATAGTTGTCGGAATGTCTCGACACCTGTGGCCACAACCTTACCGTCGGTGCTCCAGCACATTTCCACCCCTCCAGGGTAATAACAATCGACTGGACACACCAGAGTCGTCTTATGTATTTCAGTGATCTGTTTAGACGCGGGTGGAAGAAAAGTAATCGAAGAGCTGGACAAATTTCCACCTGCAAAGAAAAAGAAATACCCATTGTTAAAGAACGAGAAGAAAGCGTGTGTGAGTCATTTAAAACTTAGTGGCTTGACCTGTGGCCTCTCAGGTTCAAGTCCCATACCGAAGACAAGTGAAAAACGTGGAGTGACATTGTACAACGGTGCCGAATACGCGTTAAACTAACGGAATGACTTAGTTGCGGTGACTGGAAAAGACCCGTGGGCGTTATTTTCAAGAGAAGCAGGACAGATTATTCTTCTGGGCAATATTTATAATTCAAAAATATTACAAAACAATTAGCTATCTACACTGCAATCACTGAGACATTCCGGTGCCAGTTATAATTCTAATATTTACAGGAAGAGTTAGAGTCGACGTATCGGGCCAGGACCCTGTAGTCCTGACGAAGGGTCACGGCCCGAAACGTCGACTGTACCTCTTCCTATAGATGCTGCCTGGCCTGCTGCGTTCACCAGCAATTTGTGTGTGTGTTGCTTGAATTTCCAGCATCTGCAGATTTCCTTGTGTCTTCAATTCTAATATTTGTTTGTTTGCGTCCCCGAAAGCCCATATATCTGAGGGTGATTTATTTTAACGTGGATTACCCTTTGCAGAGCAGCTACTTCGGGGTTATCACAGAGAGATATCGAGATCTAAATGCATGAATATAGAAGAAGACTGGAGATCGCTCTACTGCGTGGTTTTTAGCAAAACGACCCAGGATACCTGAGCAAACACAGAGCGCTACTCGCACACTTCCGAATTCGCACGGGATCACATACAAGAGCATTCGCTCTTGCTCAGCCCTCTACCTTCAGCTCCCTTCCTATCCCATGACTCTCGAACAATCGCCTGTTGCTGTGCATCGTTGATTGAAGGGCATCAGCCTCCGGAGAGTTATTTACGGTTCTACTCCTCAGACCTCAGACACACGAACAACAATTTTGTATACTATCATTAACTTCCAGGGCAGCACTGGGTTCGTCCTTGATTTTGCTAGTGTCCATGACGTTTTCCACTTTAAAGTAGAGGAAAATTATTCATTTTAAGTCCTACTTTCTCTCCTAAGGCTCAACAACTCGACGAACAAATTCATCTTAAGTGGACCTTTCTTCTATCCAGCTACCTCGCCGTTCTGTATATATTTATAGAATCTCTTAGGATCATCTCATGTCCTCTTCCCCCCCCCCCCCCGGTGTCTTCATTAACTGGACTCTAACTGTCCTTGTTTTCCTAACAGCGTTGGTTAAATCAGCTCCATCAGCCAGCAGTCCTGAATCCTACCTACCCCGCCGTTCACCCTGACAGGAATATATTTGCCCTGGATTCTCTGTGTCTCATTTTCAAAAGCTTCTGACTTGCCAGACTTTCCCATACCTGCCAACACCTTCTCAGAATTACTCTATAAGAGTTCTGGTCGAATCCCATGAAACTTTGCTTTGCTCCAATTTAGGCATTTAATTTGTGAATTACTCCCATGTCTTTTAAAATCCTTTAAAATCCAATCCAATTCTGGTAATTGGTCTCAAAGCGCTCCTTTAATTACTTGGCAATCCTCATTTCCAAAGAGGAAATCAATTCTGATGCTGTTAGGGAATCAATGGAACACTTTATTAAATTATTTATCTAAATTGAACACTTCCACTAAATTCTATATTTCGGACACGGTGCAACTACAGAATTATCCATCATCTGCTGAGGACAGATATTCACTAACGGGCAGTGTAAGAGCTTTTCTTTCAATCTAACTCCTGATGTCCTGGCCCTGACAGTATTTATCGCGATATTGTAAGTGAAATTAATTTGTTTTTAACTTATCATTCTCGTATCCGTGGAGTGTTTGAAAGGGGAACGTTCAGGAATGCATTTTACTCTTGCAAACCCGGAGAGATAATAATGGGAGAAAGTAAAGGAGCTTTACTTTGTATCTAATTCGTGCACTAACTTCCGTGTCGCATGAAACATTCACAAAAATGTACCTCAAGACTCAGATAGAAACTAATTGTCCCTCCACACAACTCTGTCAAATACTCCCAGATCTGAAACAGCGCGGTTTAGGTACTGCGACAATACCCTGAAACCTGTGGCATCGATTACTTTAGAAACGTATCGTGATCATATAAAGCAAAGGGGACAGGTGCCAAACATATAACGCTTACTCAGCATTTAAGATGTGTCATAGTGGGGGACGTTGGGAACGGACCGAAATACAAGACACAGACACTGAAGTACTAGGAACAGGAGTAGACTAGACAATTAGAGTCAGGGACGGGACTGGAAGCAGAGAAGGAGCTGGGACAGGAACACAGACTAGGCTAGGGAAGCAGGACCAGGACGAGGGACTAGGAACGAGGAGCCTGGACGTGGACTCCGAGCCAGAGACTGGACAAGGACCCAGAACCTGTATCTTGACTCGGGTTCGGACCCCAAAACCATGCGAAGACGTGGCGAGGCTTGCGTTCCTGGGGAACAGGGGAAGACGTGGCGAGGCTTGGATTCTTGGAGGCTCGACAAGGACATGACGGGGCAAGGGTGTTTCGAGGCAACTCCTGGGCAGGACGCGGGACTCATCCCCACGGATGCAAGGGCAGGAAGGGACAGACCCAACTGCAGGGCAACAGCAAACGTCCTGGCTTACCCGACGGAGGCAAGGGACAGGAAGGGACAGAACGAACCGCAGGGCAACGGCAAACGGCCTGGTTTACCCGCCGCAGGCAAGGGACAGGAAGGGAGCTAGGACCGGAATGACTCCAAGACTCGAGGCGGCCGGTAACCTCGGCAGGCTAAGGAACAGCTAAATCCATATCCCGATGACCGCACTAGCCTTCTACAAGTGGGTTGCTCCAAGGGGAGACTGACGAGACTACCCAGCAACCACACTCGATCCCAGGGCGACTTATATTCCCAGCCCCAAGATGAGCATCAGGTGCGAATGGTTAAGTCCAACCAAAGCCAGGGACAGCTGGAAGACCTGCAGTCCGGCGTCCGCGGACCAGACCGTGAACCGGAATGTCCAAATAATAGACCAAACCCAGTAATGTGCCCTTTCAAGATAACTGCAGAATGATTGCTGCAAATGTAAATTAGTTTAATGCAACTCCTTAAATATTCATGGGGACTATTTTGATTAATCTTATTCAACAACAAATGGAATTCGAATCATGTATGTCTGCAGGGTTCACGATAACTGTACTGCAGCAATCTCTAGTGAGGGGATAGAAAGCGCCATAGAAACAGTCGTTTCTGTGTTCATCATCCTAACATATTAAAGAAGACTTCTAATCGTTCGCTTCAAATCATTTTGTAACAACAATGCACTTATTCCCATGAGCGCTGAAGGTTTAAATGCTGCTGTTACTTTCAAACTAACCTCATTCGCTGTTACGTTAATGTGAATATAGAACGATTGAAGTTACAAGCAATAAATCTCAGTAGTCTTATGTTTAGAAATAACGAACACTTGCCGTACAGTAACAAATACAGTAACGCACAGGCAAAATGCTGGAGGAACTCAGCAGGCCAGGCTAACTATCCCTTTCAATTTCTTTCTGTCAAACATGCTCTCAATGTATGCTCCCGAAAATGACTCAAATCTATAGGTTTTCGTCTGATATTCTTTGTAGAATAAAAGAACCCCGTAAAATAGGATAACAACACCCATGACTTAAATATTTGTTCAAAATTCCTATTCCTGCTAATAGCTCCTCAGGTAACTAACATATATTTTGTAATTTTCCCATCTACTATGCTTTGACTTCAACAAGACCCTACGAAGTCTTCTCGCTGTTCACCTCTTCTGCTTGAATGAAGAGTCGAATTTACAAAAAAGCTTTTACTTCGAGAATGCCTGCTTAATTTATCTAAGAACATCATCAGCATTATGTGAAGTTTTGTATGACGTGAGCGATCTAAGACCATGATTATTCTTGCAATTTTTTCTGCAGAAGTCGTATGCCATTGCCTTCTTGTGGGCAGTGACTTTACAAGAGGAGAGACCCCAGCCATTATCATCACTCTTCAGAAAATGTCTGTCAGGCGTCTATGGACGCATAACCAGGACTTGTGATATGCACCGGCTGCTCATGCGACCATCGAGCATCTATTCCGTGGCTTCACGTGACGCTGAACGGTGGAGGGAGGGGCGTGGCTGAGCAGGCACTACACCTGTAGGTTTTCTATGTTTCTATGTTTACACTCAGCACCTTATCTTGAAAAGATGGTTTCCTTTTTGCTCTTTTGCGTACATGTGATCTTCTGTTGCACCTCACTACCTTCCGACGTCATATTCGTACGACAATCAAAATGAACGTCGGATGCTGGAAATCTAAAGCGAAAACTGAACATGCTGGTGACCCGGCAGCTTAAACAGGGTCTGTGGAAGAAGAAACAGAGTTTGCGTTTCAGATACCACACCTACCATCAGGAATTCTGATGAATTGAATTGTCGGCAATGCCTCTTCTTACACCAAGGCTCCCTGCCCTGCTGACTGTTCCCAGCATTTTCTATATTCAAATTTAGCTGCACCTTTACTGTTCCGAGAATGCCCTTCGGCGTTTCGCAATTAACAGCGGTTGATCCTCTGTCTTGACAATATTTGTACAATGCGGGAACATGCTTATCTTGAGGAAGATCCGCAAAGGATTTCCCTTTTGTACATGTTACCTGATTTAATCTAAGCTCTTGTATTCACTTACACCTCTCCTTGCCCGTGTTCCTGGGCATCCCGGTAGCGCAGCGGTCAGCGCAAGACTACAAAAACTTAAACTGTTTTAAATAAAATTAGTTGCTGAAACAAATCGGGGAGTACCATAGTTCGGACTTCACTAACGGCGCTGTGTGTTGGAGTTTGTTTGTTCTTCCCGTGAACGCGTGGGTTTCTTCCGGATGCTGAGGTTTCCTCCCACAGTTCAAAGACGTTCCCGTTACTAAGTTAATTGGTCATCGTAAATTCTCCTGGGCCTAGGCTCGTTTGAAATAGGTAGGCTGATCAATGGTGTGGCTCGTTGGACCGGAAGGGCCTGTTCAGTGCTGTATCTCTAAACAAGTAAAAACCTGTGTTTCACCACATTTCTCTTGATGGAGTGGGCCATTCGTTTTCCCTTCATCCTATACCGGACATGTTTTTGTTTTCTGTGCCCTACCTATCCTCTATACTTCAGCCATTTACACTTTGTAATGCAAGGGAACTGAACTAAAATGTTAAGATTTATACGGAAAGCTGTTTGACTTGTTCCGCGTTGACAGTTTTAGTTAAATCTTTTTCGACGACATGCAATTGTCAAAACAATCTCTGCCTCAATGTCGCAAAAAGAAAGGATCTGTCTGTGGACTACAGAAGGAATGGATACAGGCTAACCCGTATTGACAGCAATGGATCTGGGGTTGAGAGGTTTAGGCACCTCGGCATTCATATCGCCGAGGACCTCACGTGGTCGGTACACACCAGCTGTGTGGTGAAAAAGGCAAAATAGACGGTTGAGGTAGTTTGGTATGGGCCCTCAAATTCTAAGAACTTTCTACAGGGGCACAATTGAGAGCATCGAGACTTGCTGCATCACCGCCTGGTATGAGAACTGTAACTCCCCTAATCGCAGGATTCTGCCGAGAACGATGAGGACAGCCCAGTGCATCTGTAGATGTGAACTTCCAATTTTTCAGAACATTTAGGGTTAGGGTGTGAAAAAAGTGTCCGAAGGACGATTAGGGACCCAAGGCACCAGAACCACAATCTATTCCAGCTGCAACCATCCGGGAAACGTTTCTGCAGCACCGAAGCCAGGACCAGCAGGCTCCGGGACAGCTTCTTCCACCAGAGCATCAGACTGATTAACTCCTGCTGATTTGAGTGTATTTCTATGTTACATTGACTGTTTTATTCGTTATCAATTATTATGAATTACTATGATTGCACATTGCACATTTAGACGGAGACGTAACTTAAAGATTTTTACACCTCATGTACGTGAAAGTCAATTCCATTCCAATTGGTAATTCGATTTAAAGTGCACATTTTCAAACTTTGAGAAAGATATTTGAAAATTATCTGTATGCCAGACAGTTTTCTTTGCAACAACAAATGCAACGCTGCAAGAACCTGTAGCAGAACCGAAAGGACGTCACCCAGCATTACACTGTAGATTGTGCCTGGTATCCTGCGCCAAATTCACCACTTCAAAACATTGGAGACACCATTGTTTGTGGTGTGTAGGGAATGGTACAGGAATGGTGACGTCATTGTGTGGTTCAGCTATCGCTGCTAAAAAGATGGAGGGATTTCAACAGGCGAGTCCCAGTTTCGCTATCTGAGAAGAAATTGCGTCGTCTGACTCTGTTTTCTCCAGAATTTACGCGAATGAGGGGAGATCTCGATGAAAATGTAAATTTCAACATATCTTAACATGCCGCATAATGACAAGATACCTTCCGAGACGAGGGGTCCACAACCATCGCACCAGTATCAGACTGATCGGTTGCTACTAGAAAAAGAAGTGAGAAGGGATCGCGGCCTTTTGCCGGAATTCCGACTTAGGGACGTTCCGTCAAGTTCCCAGATATGACACCTCGGCACAGCCTGCACCTTACTCAACCACACCTACTTAATGTGCTGTCGATGGGGTAATTCTCCAACCTTTGGAGGCATCGTCATTAAATTCGTTCATAAAACCGCGGATTTCTCAATATTAACGGTAAGGGCATGAACATGACGCTGAGATCGAATATCGACCAGAACCTAATGAGGGTTTCAACATGTTAAATGACAAAATGCCATATTCCTCTTCCCAGTTTTATGGATAATAACCAATACAACCAGAACACGGCATCAGCTGCTCGTCCTCTGGTTATACTCAATCGTTGGCACACTGGATATATATGTTGCCAGAAGAATATAATTTTATTTTCTGGAACAATAGATTCTACATCACATTTTCAAAGTGAAGGTTTTTTTCATACCATAACTTAAAGCACAACTGTAGGAAAGCCGCTTGCAAACAGAAAGGAAACAATCGTGGAACTTTGCTGTGCCCGACCGTAAAGAACAGCGCGCACCCATCCGACTGGCTCCCCCTTACACGCAGCCTGTCCTCTGGATGCTTCGCTTCCCTGGAGACTTGATTATAACCCCACAAGTTCACTTTTCTTCTGAGTTTCACTCGGAGGCGGTCAGCGTGAGCTGACGGCTCACGGTGTGGGTCTGGTCGCTATACCGGACGGCTCGATTTGTCTGGACACCAGTCCACGACATCGTAATCCATTTCTCAAGACACCACTACCGGTCCAGAGAAAAAAATATGTAGACTAGTCATAGCAGAGTCACTATCTGTCCTTCTTTGTTCTGTTTAGTCACGGGTGGAAGAACAGCAATCGAAGAGCTGGGCAATTTTTCATCTGGAATGAGAAAGTAATGTCCATATTAAAGTCTAATAACAAATCGTGTGTCAGACATTTAATACTTGGTGGCTTGACCTGTGGCCATTCCTTTGGCAGGTTGGGGGTTCAAGTCTCATACTGAAGACAAGTGACAAATATGGATTGACATTGTACAACGGTACCGATTGTGTACCGATCGTGTTGGCGCGTGGCCAAGTGGTCAAGGCGTCGGTCTAGTGATCTGAAGGTCGCTAGTTCGAGCCTCTTCGTAAACAAATACAGAGCTCTACTCCAGCACTTCTCAATTCGGAAGCGATAACATACACAAACATTCTCTCTTCCTCAGCCTTGCAACTTCAACTCACTTCCTATGCCATGCTATGAAGCCAGGAAGGGCGAGGTATCAACAATCACTCTCTCGCGTGCATTGTGAGATAGGAGCCGCCTATGTAGTGAGATGAGGCGAGGCCATCCGTCAGTCATAGTCGACCATGTGTGTGGCATCACAGTTGTCCAAATATGCAAGTCTGTGCAGTACGATATCAACGGCAAGCTGTTGCACATGTAGCTAGTCCTCCCCCACCCCCACCCCCACGCATGTGGTGAATCCAAAGGAACGAGAGACACCGATACAATTTGGTACCAGCAGCGTCGCAGCAGTTAACAGTCAATGTGAGACTGCCGCAGGGACTGCGGCTCCAGATTGTTCCCTCGGGATTTACTCCGAAGCCTTCCCCATGAGTGGGTATTGCCACAAGGCAACAGAGGTTAGAGAACAGAGTTTTCCTTCTCCTAGATGAGATGCCAACCACGGCTAACGAGCCCCATCTGCTCCAAACAACCAATGCAGCAGCTGATCGATAAACGCATTTATCACTGCATTGCGACCACCACCCCAATGCTTCGACCCACTTCGTCTATGCCGACTAAGGAGTCTTCTTGAGCTGGACCCATTCACCGGCATTTTTCACGTATCCCTTTGAACACTTCCTATCCGTGCACATCTCCAAACGGCTTTTAAACCTGTAATTGCTGCAGCGCCTGTCACTTCTTCTGGCAGCACGCATCAAAGTTGCTGGTGAACGCAACAGGCCAGGCAGCATCTGTAGGAAGAGGTGCAGTCGACGTTTCAGGCCGAGACCCTTCGTCAGGACTAACTGAAGGAAGAGTGAGTAAGGGATTTGAAAGCTGGAGGGGGAGGGGGAGATCCAAAATGATAGGAGAAGACAGGAGGGGGAGGGATAGAGCCGAGAGCTGGACAGGTGATAGGCAAAAGGGGATACGAGAGGATCATGGGACAGGAGGTCCGGGAAGAAAGACAAGGAGGGGGGAGGGACCCAGAGGATGGGCAAGAGGTATATTCAGAGGGACAGAGAGAGAAAAAGGAGAGTGAGAGAAGGAATGTGTGCATAAAAATAAGTAACAGATGGGGTACGAGGGGGAGGTGGGGCCTTAGCGGAAGTTAGAGAAGTCGATGTTCATGCCATCAGGTTGGAGGCTACCCAGACGGAATATAGGGTGTTGTTCCTCCAACCTGAGTGTGGCTTCATCTTCACAGTAGAGGAGGCCGTGGATAGACATGTCAGAATGGGAATGGGATGTGGAATTAAAATGTGTGGCCACTGGGAGATCATGCTTTCTCTGGCGGACAGAGCGTAGATGTTCAGCAAAGCGGTCTCCCAGTCTGCGTCGGGTCTCGCCAATATATAAAAGGCCACATCGGGAGCACCAGACGCAGTATATCACCCCAGTCGACTCACAGGTGAAGTGTTGCCTCACCTGGAAGGACTGTTTGGGGCCCTGAATGGTGGTAAGGGAGGAAGTGTAAGGGCATGTGTAGCACTTGTTCCGCTTACACGGATAAGTGCCAGGAGGGAGATCAGTGGGGAGGGATGGGGGGGGACGAATGGACAAGGGAGTTGCGTAGGGAGTGATCCCTGCGGAATGCAGAGAGAGTGGGGGAGGGAAAGATGTGCTTAGTGGTGGGATCCCGTTGGAGGTGGCGGAAGTTACGGAGAATAATATGTTGGACCCGGACTTCTTCTGGCAGGTACGTTTGTATATCTACATAATCACCAGTTTTGTGATGAAAAGTTATTCATAATCCCCTTTGATATTTCTCACTCACATTAAGCCTATCCACTCCAGTTTTAGGCAACGCGTCAATGGGAAATGGACTTCGAGCATTCACCCTGCAAACCTCGATAACATCACACCAGCCCACTTGCGTCTAAGGAAAGCAATCCCAGATTATCCTGACGAAGGGTATCGGCCCGAAACGTCGATTGTACCTCTTCCTGGAGATGCTGCCTGGCCTGCTGCGTCACCAGCAAATTTGATGTGTGTTCCCAGATTATCCCAGTCGTTCATTATAATTCAAGGCGTCCATTCCATGTGGTCAACTATAGCCCTGCTCTCATCAACTATTTTGGTCACATCTTCAAAACAGCATTTTAAATTCGGGAGCCGTGATTACTCACGCATAAATCCACCTTAACTACACCTGATTATTCCTTGCGCTTCTATATGCATATAGATCCTGTCTTACAGAATCACCTGCAGTAACTTTCCCACCACTAATTTTAGGCTTGCCAGGCTGTAATTCCGCAGCTTATCTTTAACGTTTCTCTTAAATAAACATGCAGCATCAGCCACCCTTGTGCATGTAAGCTTGCTACACGTTTTCGGATATAGATGGCAAAGATACCGGTAGCTATTCACCATTATCCTCCTCAAAAACACAACAACAGTGATTTTGCATACTATCATTACCTTCCAGGACATCACTGTGTTCGTCCCTCAGTTTTCTAGCTTCCATGACTTCTCCTATTCTAAGAAGAGTAGAAGTCTTCATTTAGATCCTCCTTCGTCTCGACGATCAAATTAATTCTTAAGTAGACCTTTGATCTCCCCAGCTGCCTTTTATATTTAAAGAATCTCTTAGGATCAACCTATCTGTCAAGTATGTCTGATGTCCCTATAAGTTCCTGATTTCTTTATTAACTAGAATCCATCAGTCCTTATTTTCCTAACAGGTTTTTCAACATCCCAGCTGGCTATTCCTTTCACTTCGGCAGATCTCAATCTTCTTCCATCAGTCAGCTGTCCTGAATCCTACCTACCTTGCCGTTCACTGCTAAATTGGCCCTGAATTCTCTGTGTCTCATTTTCAAAAGCTTCCGACTTGCCAAACTTCACTATGCCTGCTAGCAGCTTCTGTGAATTGATCTTTGAGAGATCCGGTCTAATAGAACATAGAACATAGAATAGTACAGCACAGTACAGGCCCTTCGGCCCACAATGTTGTGCCGACTCTCAAACCCTGCCTCCCATATCAGACCCCACCTTAAATTCCTCCATATACCTGCCTAGTAGTCTCTTAAACTTCACTAGTGCCTCTGCCTCCACCACTGACTCAGGCAGTGCATTCCACGCACCAACCACTCTCGGAGTAAAAAACCTTCCTCTAATATCCCCCTTGAACTTCCCACCCCTTACCTTAAAGCCATGTCCTCTTGTATTGAGCAGTGGTGCCCTGGGGAAGAGGCGCTGGCTATCCACTCTATCTATTCCTCTTATTATTTTGTACACCTCTATCATGTCTCCTCTCATCCTCCTTCTCTCCAAAGAGTAAAGCCCCAGCTCACTTAATCTCTGATCATAATCCATACTCTCTAAACCATTCAGCATCCTGGTAAATCTCCTCTGTACCCTTTCCAATGCTTCCGCATGCTTCCTATAGTGAGGCGACCAGAACTGGACACAATACTCCCAAGTGTGGCCTAACCAGTTTTATAGAGCTGCATCATTACATCGCGACTCTTAAACTCTATCCCTCGACTTATAAAAGCTAACACTCCATAAGCTTTCTTAACTACCCTATCTACCTGTGAGGCAACTTTCAGGCATCTGTGGACATGTACCCCCAGATCCCTCTGCTCCTCCGCACTACCAAGTAACCTGCCATTTACTTTGTACTCTACCTCGGAGTTTATCCTTCCAAAGTGTACCACCTCACACTTCTCCGGGTTGAACTGCATCTGTCATTTCTCAGCCCACTTCTGCATCCTATCAATGTCTCTCTGCAATCTTTGACAATCCTCTACACTACCTACAACACCACCAACCTTTGTGGCGTCTGTAAACTTGCAAACCCGCCCACCTTGTACCCCAACATCCAGGTGATTAATAAAAATCACGAAAAGGAGAGGTCCCAGAACAGATCCTTGTGGGACACCACTAGTCACAATCCTCCAATCTGAATGTACTCCCTCCACAACGACATTCTGTCTTCTGCAGGCAAGCCAATTCTGAATCCACCTGGCCAAACTTCCCTGGATCCCATGCCTTCTGACTTTCTGAATAAGCCTACCGTGTGGAACCTTGTCAAATGCCTTACTAAAATCCATATAGATCACATACACTGCACTACCCTCATCTATATGCCTGGTCATCTCCTCAAAGAACTCGATCAGGCTTGTTAGACACGATCTTCCCTTCACAAAGCCATGCTGACTGTCCCTGATCAGACCATGATTCTCTAAATGCCCAGAGATCCTATCTCTAAGAATCTTTTCCAACAGCTTTTCCACCACAGACGTAAGGCTCACTGGTCTATAATTACCCGGACTATCCCTACTACCTTTTTTGAGCAAGGGGACAACATTCGCCTCCTTTCAATCTTCCGGTACCATTCCCGTGGACAACGAGGACATAAAGATCCTAGCCAGAGGCTCAGCAATCTCTTCCCTCGACTCGTGGAGCAGCCTGGGGAATATTCCATCAGGCCTCAGGGACTTATCCGTCCTAATGTATTTTAACAACTCCAACACCTCCTCTCCATTAATATCAACATGCTCCAGAACATCAACCTCACTCATATTGTCCTCACCATCATCAAGTTCTCTCTCAATGGTGAATACCGTACAGAAGTATTTAATGAGGACCTCGCTCACTTTCACAGCCTCCGGGCACAGCTTCCCACCTTTATCTCTAATCGGTCCTATCTTCACTCCTGTCATCCTTTTTTCTTCTTCACATAATTGAAGAATGCTTTGGGGTTTTCCTTTACCCTAATCGCCAAGGCCTTCTCATACTCCCTTCTTGCTCTTCTCAGCTCTTTCTTAAGCTCCTTTCTTGCTGCCCTATATTCCTCAATAGACCCATCTGATCACTGTTTCCTAAACCTCATGTATGCTGCCTTCTTCCACCTGACTAGATTTTCCACCTCACTTGTCACCCATGGTTCCTTCACCCTACCATTCTTTATCTTCCTTACCGGGATAAATTTATCCCTAACATCCTGCAAGAGATCTCTAAACATCGACCACATGTCTATAGTACATTTCTCTGCAAAAACATCATCCCAATTCACACCCGCAAGTTGTAGCCTTATAGCCTCATAATTTGCCTTTCCCCAATTAAAAAAATTCCTGTCCTCTCTGTTTCTATCGTTTGCCATGATAATGCTAAAGGCCAGGGAGCGGTGGTCACTGTCCCCCAGATGCTCACTAACTGAGAGATCTGTGACCTGACCCGGTTCATTACCTAGTACTAGATCTAGTATGGCATTCCCCCTAGTCGGCCTGTCCACATACTGTGACAGGAATCCGTCCTGGACACACTTAACAAACTCTGCCCCGTCTAAACCCTTGGAACTAATCAGGTGCCAGTCAATATTAGGGAAGTTAAAGTCACCCATGATAACAACCCTGTTATTTTTGCACCTTTCCAAAATCTGCCTCCCAATCTGCTCCTCTGTATCTCTGCTGCTACCAGGGTGCCTATAGAATACCCCCAACAGAGTAACTGCTCCCTTCCTGTTCCTGACTTCCACACATACTGACTCAAAAGAGGATCCTGCTACATTACCCACTCTTTCTGTAGCTGTAATAGTATCCCTGACAAGTAATGCCACACCTCCTCCCCTTTTTCCGCTCTCTCTATCCCCTTTAAAGCACTGAAATCCACGAATATTGAGAGTCCATTCCTGCACTGGTGCCAGCCAAGTCTCTGTTATGGCCACTACATCATAATTCCATGTATGTATCCAAGCTCTCAGTTCATCACCTTTGTTCCTGATGCTTCTTGCATTGAGGTACACACATTTCAGCCCTTTTACCTTACTGTCTTTACACAGTTTATTCTGCTTCTCTTTCCTCAAAGCCTCTCTATATGTCAGATCTGGCTTTACTCCATTTACTTCTTTCACTGCTCTATCGTTCTGGGTCCCATCCCGCTTGCAAATCAGTTTAAACCCTCCCGAACCATGCCAGCAAAACTACCTGCAAGGATATTGCTCCCCCTCGAGTTCAGGTGCGACGCATCCAATCTGTACAGGTCCCACCTTCCCCAGAAGAGATCCCAATGATCCAAAAATCCAAATCCCTGTTCCCTGCACCAACTCCTCAACCACGCATTCAACTGCCATCTCCTCCAATTCTTACCGTCACATTCACATAGCACTGGCAGCAATCCTGAGAACGCCACCCTCGAGGTCCTGTTCTTCAGTCTTCTGCCTAGTTCCCGAAACTCAGACTTCAAGATCTCATCCCTCTTCCTGCCTCTGTCGTTGGTCCTATCATATTTTGCTTTGCCTCGTTTTAGGCCTTTAACTTGAGAACTAACCCTGCCTCCTTTTGAACACTCCTTTAAAATCTAATGCAATTATGATGACTGGCTCCAAACCGCCCCGACCGGTCGCCTGCAAAGTCTCAATTCCCTAGAGGAAGTCGATTCTGATGCTGGAATGGAAATAATGGAGCTCTTTAACTAAATTCCATATTTAGTTTCAGGATACGGTGCTACTGCAGAATTCTCATCGTCTGTTGAAGATTGTTACTCCCTGACGGGCAGTGTCGCAGCTTTTCTTTCCATCTACCTCGTGTTGTCCTGGCCATGCCAGTGTTTATCGCGATATTCTAAGTGAAATGAATTTGTTTTTAATTCAGCATACTCGTATCCTTGGAGTCTTTGAAAAGAAATCGTACAGTAATAAATTACACTATTGCAAACTCGGGGAGATAATAATTTGGGAAAGTAAAGGAGATTTACTCTGTACCTAACACGTGCACTAACTTATTCCGTGCCGCATGAAACAGTCAACAAAAAGTACCTCAAGAATCAGATGTAAACTAAATTTCCCTCCGCACAACTCAACTCAGATACGCCCAGGTCAGAAACGGCGCGATTTAGCTATTGGGAAAATAACCTGAAACGTGCTGCATCGATTACTGCGGAAACATATCGATAAGATAAAGGTTAGGAGGGATATGTCAGGCATGCAACCCTATGCAGCAGTTAATGCCTCCAAACAATAGCCCGAATCCTGTAACTTGTCCTTGCAAGATAACTGTAGGATGTTGGCTGCAAATGTAAATTTAGCTTAATTCAAATCATTAAATGTTCCTTCCGGCTATTTTGATTAATGTTACTGTTGCAGTTATCATGTATATTTTTTCAATGTTCGTAGGGTTTATGTCACCTGTACCACAGCAATCCATGGTGAGGCGATACAAAACTCCGCGGAAACGGTCGTTTCTGTTGATCATTATCCCAATACATGATAGAAGACTTGCAATTGTTCGCTCCATTTGGTAACAACGATGTCCTTATTTCCATTCGAGTTGTGTGCTCAAGGTTTAAATGCAGTTGTTGCTTTCAAATCAATCTCATCCGGTGTTTCATCTCAATGTGCATATAGATGGATTTAAGTTTCAAGCAACAAATCTCAGTGATCTTTTGTTTGGAAATAACAGACATGTGATGACGGTAGATTACCCGGAAAGAGTTCTGCCACTTATCTATTGATAGAATAAATTCACTTACTCGCTTTCTTATGTAAAAACCTGTTGCAAAGAGGACTTGAATTTACACAGAAAAACATAGAAACATAGAAAACCTACAGATTTGTGCTGAAAATGTCCTTACCTTAGAATTTACTAGGCTTACCTATAGCCCTCTATGTTACTAAGCTGCATGTACCTCTCTAACAGTATCTTAAAAGACCTTATCGTATCCGCCTCCACCACCGTTGCCGGCAGCCCATTCCACGCACTCACCACTCTCTGAGTAAAAAACTTACCCCTGGCATCTCCTCTGTACCTGCTCCCCAGCACCTTAAATCTGTGTCCTCTTGTGGCAACTATTTCAGCCCTGGGAAAAAGCCTCTGACTATCCATATGATCAATGCCTCTCATCATCTTGTACACTTCTATCTGGTCACCTCTCATCCTCAGTCGCTCCAATGAGAAAAGGCCGAGTTCACTCAACCTATTCTCTAATTTCTAGGATTTGGAACTCGTCCTTCAAATTCTGTGTTGTTTTGTGATATTTAGGTACCTGCTGGTTGTCAGATTCTAAATCTCCTGCCCGACAGGAGATATCCCATATCCAAGGTTTGCTCCCCTGGTCTACATAGAGTAACACACAAACAAAATTCTGGAAAAGAGGAGCTCAGCATGCCAGGCATAATCTATTCCAACTAATCCTTTCCATTTCATTCTGTTAAACTGCGTCTTTTTTATGCTTTGAAAATGACATTAAAATGTAGAGTTTGTTCTCATATTCTTTAAGGAATAAAGAGACCCCTAAAATAGAATAACATCACTCATGGCTTAAATACTTGCTCGAAAACTCATTATCCTGCTAATAGCTCCTGATGTCGCAAAAATATATTTTGTAAGTTTGCTATGTTCGATGGTTTGACTGTTATTAAGAACTCAGAATTATTTCGCTGTTGTCAACTTCTGCCTGAACGATGAGACTTATAGAAATATAGCATTCACTTCCAGATCGTCTACTTGATTCATATAAACACATCATTAGCATTATGTGCAGTGTTATATGACGTGGGCGATCATGGTATTATCCATGACATGATTGTTCTTCGCAATTTTTCCCCACAGAAGTGGTTTGACATTAACTTCTCCTTGTCAGTATCTCTTCAAGTCGAGTAAACACAGCCATTGTCAATTCAGAGATTGTCTGCCCGTCGTCAGTGGTCGCATAACCAGGACTTGTGATATGCACCAGCTGATCATACGGCCATCCACCGCCTGCTCCCCTGCTTCACGTGACATTGATCGTAGGGCTAAGCAGGTGCAACGCATTACCTTAAGGTGACCTGCGCTTTAGCGGTGGAATGGAGCGCCTCACATCTCCTTTGGTAGAGACGTATCTTAACCCCGCAGTGCGTTTTCTAAAAATATACAGACAAGTGGCTTGGACTTCATTGTCAACCCTATAGATCCTTCAATAATTGCCAATATTGTTTTTTCTTTATTTGTTGATTTCGAAAATCTCGGACCAACCATCTTTAATAATGGTGCAAGCATCGCGTATTTTAAATATATTGTACAACTGAATGGAGAAGAGGACAAGTTGTTCATCTAAAATACATCGGAGAAATACAGAACTCGAAACCAAATGCTTATCTGTCTAAAAACTTGAAATTACTTTGACACAGGAAAAAGTTGGCAACTTGTGATTGGTGTCAATGTGCCGTTCCGTTTGAAATGATTTGCATAAATAGGGAACACGCAGTGCCAGCTCGTCACAGGATTCATAAGCGAGCTGAACAGTTGAGACGCCACTTAACCGCAGCACCTTCCGTGAGCTTCACTCTATTAACTACAATGTCTTGGTGGGTTCGTGTGGTCAGTACGCTGGTGGTTACTGCAATTTGTGAGTATTTTCCACGGACATCATATTGAATCTTGAATACCATTCAATGATATTCTTCTCGCACTTCTGGTATTTCTCGAATATTAATCTCGGTACATTGTTTCTTCCCTCTGATCTTTTCCAGATATCAACGCGGAAGTTGCACTGAATCAGCCACCTTCGAAATCCACATCCCCGGGGCAGAACGTGCAAATGCCCTGCACCTTGTCTGGAACCTCTTTAGGAAGTAGCAATATTTACTGGTACCAGCAGGTTCCCGGAAAAGTTCCTCGGTTTCTGTTCTACTATTGGTCGGGGAGCAGCATTTACCGAGGCTCCGGAGTTCCGAACCGTTTCGGCGGCTCAGTATCAGGCAACACGGCAACATTGACAATATCGAGCGTCCAGTCGGAGGATGCGGCAGACTATTACTGTGCTGTATGGAAATCAAATGTTTGCACCTTCGGCAAAGGAACGAGGCTGGCAATTGGTAGTAAGTAAAATATCAATTCAATGCGCATGGCTTCCTGGTACTTAAGTGAACAATAATTAATTTTTTGTCGTCTAATTGTAGCTTCAAAGCAAACGCTTTTAAAGGCGGTACTTTTCAGATATCCAACCACGATTAACGCTGTGTGTGTATGTGCGCGTGCCATTAACTCCTGCTGGAGTCGTCGGGGCGCCGTCATTCAAGCTTTTTGCACAGATCTTTTTGGTATGCTGATCGTACGGCGTGTCATGGGCATCTGAAACCTGGCGGAAGCCATCCCTCTCCAGTTTTTTTTACGAGGTCGAGTTGTTATCTCGACACTCAACCCAGGCACGGATGCAGAGCTCGCAAGGGAGGTGGCCGCATTCGAACTCGGGACTTCTCGCCCCGAAGTCCAGCGCTGATGTGGCTTCGAAACAAATGCTTTTAAAGGCTGTTAAAGATATCCAACCACGATTAACGGTCCTTTGGCAATTTAGTTGAACTAGCGCGCCCGGATATTACTTTTCATATTCATGTTGACTTAGTACAAGATGAAATAATATTTGCCAAGCCAGGTTAAGAATATTCCGATCGTTTTTAAATGAGTATAATCCTGAAATCCCGAATTTAGATTGCATCTATGATTTTGTTGGTGGAAACACCTTTGCTGATGCACCACTTTGTGTTGATGCCCGTCAGACCCATAAGTTAATGGCTAGACACTGATCACTGGACCCTAGAGCATTCTTAAAAATAATGAAATTGCATAGCTAATGAGAGATAGATGACCAAAGCGAATGGTTCCAATAGAATAACCCATAATATTGCTAAAATCTCGATTGTGTCTAGTTATTGTTCGTTGCGCTATAAACATTTTAACCAATCATTTAGACAGCCTTTATTAATCACGAGCACAGGATTTAAACTTCTGCAACAATTCATATAATTTGATGATGTTTTCTCTGATGTGGTCCTTGGTTGTCGCGATGGAAGGTGCAAATGAAAAAGACGAACAAAATTTGAATCCTGTTTGCAGAGGGTTCGACACACTCGCATGGTATTTTTGGGTTCCTTATGTTTTCCTAAAAATAACAGAACTAGTGCTATATTTTCCACCTGACACATTGGTGATGATATACACGGCAGTGAATGGGGACTCTTTAAGTGCCCGGAAAAAAAACAGAATGCAAACAACAGCGGATTAATTAGTCCATCAGTTCTAGGGAGAGTTTTCAGATGTTTTCAGCACAGCCAAGAAGGGCCAAAAGGCCTGTTTCTGTGCTGTAGTTTTTCTATGGTTTCTATGGTTCTATGTCACTGAGAAGACTAACTGATAGGTTAATCATTGTCCAATTTTATACTTGAAAGCTTTTTAACGGCAGTTTGAACAGTTAAATATTTGTATTAATCTGCAAAGGGATGTTAAAATATTCCTCCACTCTTTTGCTGTATAGAATACAAATTGAACTTGAATGAATTCTGAAACACTCGCGCCATATAAGACCATAACGGACTTCGAGGAGAAGCACGTAGATATTAGTAGATATTAGAATGAAAATTCTCAATTTTCATTAGCCGACTCCTTTTAGTATTTTATGCTTTCAACCGTTGGTATTATTTCTCTGTTACTTTGGAACGCCAACGTGCCCAAACATATTTTTTTTACCAATTTTAATATTGAAAATCTTTTGTAGTTTAAAATCGTGATGCATTTGGGTCACCGTATGGAAATAAACCTCCAATAACCTTATCTCAGGATTTCGAGACATGCGTGGCTCAGTGACCGCAGACCTAAATTGCCTAGATTCAAGGCCTTGTGCTTTGGTTCTTGGTAGGGTCAACCATGCCCAACAGGTCAAAGGGTAGAGGCCAGACTATGAGTGGTTAAGTGGACATCCAAAATCGGGGGTTACGTTCAGAGCTCTCAACCCTGACTGGTCAAAGTTTGTTACGGAAACAGCAATAAAGAATCCTTTTCTATTTGTGGGCGACGGTTTTTACAAGCAGATTGAGGACTTTCATTGCTGTGCTAAACGATACAGGCATAACGGGTGGTAAGTTAGTGATGCCATCATTACATCTTTCATTGCACCAAAAATTGAATCATGGAACAGCGAGTGTTTCAAATTTACAAGATAAATAACTTCAAAATACGAAAGTGAACCGCGGTGAGCAGTAGCTCTGAACCATATCAGATGAATTGGGGGTTATTCTCTTTTCTTGCCACCTCGACCGTGAACATCGTAAAAAACTGGTTTTCTCAGCGGTGTGCCAGGTGGAAAGTCCGCTGCACTCCACAATCCAGATTTGAATTATTTACTTCAAGTGGAAAAAAATAATATTTCGGAAACAAAGCATGTAATTTTCAACATTAATGTTAAACTTTCCTAAAGTGATTTTGAATACAAGCAGTCTGTAAATCTAATGTTGCCGCAAATCGAACTCCGTATTCCGATAGCTTAGATACTTAAAATATACTAATCCCGGTGTTCCCAGCCTAGGGTCCATAGACCCCTCTGCAAATGGTAAGGGTCCGTGTCATTAAAAAAAAAAGGTTGAGAACTATTGTACTAATCCCTGATTATAAGCAAACCATGAATAGACTTCTGTCTCTTGACTTGATGAATGAACAGTTGAATCAAGTGAAGATGTCTAAGGTAGAAGTAGGGACGGTGGAAGCTTAGGTGCCAGTGGAGGTCACAATTATCAGTCAGGTGTAACCTCGGATTTTTATTCAACCTGAATCCAATGGATGTAATTCTTGGAAGACCGCCACTGCACACATTATGCCCCAGTTTCAGAAAGAACAATTATTCATGGGAGATTTCACCTGGCAATTTTTTCACCTCCAATTTAACCGATTGCAACGGGTAAACGGAAAAAGGAATTTTCATTCATTAAGATGAATGGATACGTGCAATGCCAAACGCACTTTCAACAAACATGATGTTTTAACTGAAACCTGTTCTAAACTGGGACCTTATTTTACACAGATCCTCGGGCTCCCGCCGTCTCCGTTCTCCGACCTTCCCCGGAAGAAATCACGAGAAAAGGCACA
This sequence comes from Mobula hypostoma, assembly GCF_963921235.1. NCBI lineage: Eukaryota > Metazoa > Chordata > Chondrichthyes > Myliobatiformes > Myliobatidae > Mobula > Mobula hypostoma. The sequence continues at coordinate 155,748,882 of NC_086098.1, read as the reverse complement.
GCGACGCTGGTGTGTTTGGTGAGTCGTTTTAATCCGGGCGCAGTGGATATTGAATGGACCATGGACGGTCGTCCGAGGAGGAATGGCGTGGAGACGAGCCGTGTCCAGCAGGAAACGGACAACACGTTCAGTGTAAGCAGTTACCTGACTCTGCCAGCCTCAGAATGGAGCACACACGAGCGTTACTCCTGTGTGGTTAAACACGAGAGTCAAGTAAACCCATTTGAAGAAACGATCGCGAGATCCGGCTGTATCTAAAACTTTATTTAAAACTTAATCAAAATAAAAAGCTTGTTTTCCCCGTCTTTTTCTTCATTAAAATGATTTTGAGGCATTATTGTTTTGTAGATAAGTATTTGCAGTCGGAGTCATCATTTAAGTTTTGTCAGTCTTAAATGTGTTTCTATTAAATCGGCATCATTGTTAATTGAAACTCTAATGTTAATTAATCTCAGTTAATTGAAACCCAAATGTTCATCAAATGACCGTGGTCTGAAGATTGCATTCTTGGTGCTTGCCTACTGCTGACAAGTTCGAGCACAAATATCCAATAACATTAACGACCAAGTCTGATTTACAGTATGCTTTGATGGCTTTTATTTCGAGTACTGAATAAACTAAAAATATAATTTAATTCTCTCTTTAATGATATTGCCTTGATACAAAAATGCAGCAGTGAAATGTGCGTGATATTATGTTTAAAAGTTGTGCAGTCATGAGATGGTTCACGCACCCACATTTAAGCGCACACACATGCAAAGACAGCCACACAATGATACCTCATGGAAAACTCATTCAACTGAGGGCGATTCCCACATATATACGCGGTGAAATGGTTTGGGAAGACTTTAGTCTTGTTGCCATTATATTGAGGCATCACCTGGAGTATTACATATAGTTCTGACTCCTTTCCCTGCGCAGCAGGTTCTGTTTACGTGAATTAATCTATAGGGCATATATCCTACAGCATTTGGATGAAATAGAGGCGATGTCATTGAAATATATAAAACTCTTTGTGGACTAGGCAGATGCCGAGACAATTCCTGCTTATTTTTTCTTGAGAACGGAAGGCTGCAGAATTAGATAATGGGTTTGAGTATTCGGGACTGAAAGAGATAATATTCTTCCCTCGACGCACGTTTAATCTTTGCCTTTGTTGATGCTCAAGTAGATTGAGATCGAAAGATCTTTAAGTGATTCAAGGGATTGAGTCATGACAGGAGGCCGGGGATCTGGAGACCCTGTCCCTATTGTTATTCCTTCATATATCCACAGCTGCAACTTGGCCAGAAGTATACAGGCGATAGACATTTGCATTAGAGTTTTTTTTTAATCTCAATTTTAATTTCATTTAAACCGAAGAGACAAAATAACATATTTTGCCCCAGAAGAATTAAAAACATAACCATGGTTACCAGGCTCTTCGATTGCAATTCCAGTGAAGTGCATTAACTGTTCATTCACACCTGAGGACAAATTGGAACTAGAACTACTAGTGCTTTCAAATGTGCAAGATATATAGACACAGTTGTAGAACACTACTGTGCAGAAGCAGTCCCTTCGATAAATCTAGACTGTGCTGAACTATTACGCTGCCTAGTCACCAGACCATTCTTCTCCTTCCCGCTCCCATCCATGTAGCTATCCAAATTTCCCTTGAATGTTGAAATCGAACCTATACCCAACCCATTCGCTGGCAAATTGTTCCACACTCTCACCATCCTCTGAGTAAAGACTTGCCCCGCATGTTCCATTTAAACTTTGCATCGTTCACCCTTAACCCACGATCTCTAGTTCTAGTTTCACCTAACGTAAGTGGAAATGGTTAGCTTTCATGTATCCTATCTATAGTCCTCATAATTTTGTGTACCTCCATCAAATCGCCATTCATTCGCCTTTGCTCCAGGGAATGAACCCTTAATTTATTCAACCTTTCCCTATTGCTCAAGTTACATTATTATACATTTTCTCTGCCCTCTTTCAATCTTACTGATATCATTCCTGTGGGCAGGTGACTAGAACTGTATACAATACTCCAAATTAGGCTTCCCCAGCGTCTTACACAGCGTCAACATGACATTATGGATGAAATTATGGATCTTTATTCCTTCTGTTCTACCGTACTCCTCAATCCTTTATTGCTCAACGTTTAAGTCTTACCCTGGGTTGTCCTCACAAAATGCAATGCTTCACATCCGCCATTGTTCACTCTATTTTCCCAGCTGCTCCTTATCCCGCTACAAGCTTCAATGGACTTAGTCGCTGTTCACTGCCTTCCCAATCTTCGTGAGATCCCAAATATGATGATCCAGTTTATACATTATCATTCGGATCATTGATATAGATGACAAACAACAACAGACATAACACACATCCCTGAGGTACACGCAAGACACATCAAAGTTGCTGGTGAACGCAGCAGGCCAGGTAGCATCTCTAGGAAGAGGTACAGTCGACGTTTCGGGCCGAGATCCTTCGTCAGGACTAACTGAAAGAAGAGCTAGTAAGAGATTTGAAAGTGGGAGGGGGAGTGGGATATCCAAAATGATAGGAGAACACAGGAGGGGTAGGGTTGGAGCCAAGAGCTGGACGGTTGGTTGGCAAAAGGGCTATGAGAGGATCATGGGACGGGAGGCCCAGGGAGAAAGAAAACGGGGGGGGGGCCCCAGAGGATGGGCAAGGGGTATAGAGAGAGGGACAGCGGCAGAAAAAGGAGAGAGTGAAAAGCAATGTGTGTATATAAATAAATAATGGATGGGGTACGGGGGCGGGGCGGCATTATGGAAGTTTGAGAAGTCAATGTTCATGCCATCAGTTTGGAGGCTAGCCAGACGGAATACAACGTGTTCTTCCTCCAACCTGAGTGTGGCTTCATCTTTACAGTAGAGGAGGCCGTGGATAGACATATCAGAATGGGAATGGGACGTGGAATTAAAATGTGTGGCCACTGGGAGATCCTGCTTTCTCTGGCGGACAGAGCGAAAGTGTTCAGCGAAACGATCTCCCGGTCTGCGTCGGGTCTCGCCAATATATAGAAGGCCGCATCGGGAGCGCGGGACGCAGCATATCACCCCAGCCGACTCACAGGTGAAGTGTCGCCTCACCTGGAAGGACTGTCTGGGGCCCTGAATGGTAGTAAGGGAGGAAGTGTAAGGGCATGTTTAGCACTTGTTCCGCTTACAAGGATAAATGCCAGGAGGGAGATCGGAGGGGAGGGATTGGGGGGACGAATGGACAAGGGGGTCGCGTAGGGGGAGATCCCTGCGGAAAGCGGGGGGGGGGGGGGATGATGTGCTTAGTGGTGGATCCCTCTGGAGGTGGCGGAAGTTACGGAGAATAATATGTTGGACCCGGAGGCTGGTGGGGTGGTAGGTGAGGACCAGGGGAACCCTATTCCTAGTGGGGTGGAGGGAGGATAGAGTGAGAGCAGATGTGCGTGAAATGGGGGAGATGCGTTTGAGAGCAGAGTTGATAGTAGAGGAAGGGAAGCCCCTTTCTTTAAAAAAGGAGGACATCTCCCTCGTCCTGGAATGAAAAGCCTCATCCTGAGAGCAGATGAGGCGCAGACGGAGGAATTGCAAGAAGGGGATGGCATTTTTGCAAGAGACAGGGTGAGAAGAGGAATAGTCCAGATAACTGTGAGAGTCAGTAGGCTTATAGTAGACATCAGTGGATAAGCTGTCTCCAGAGATAGAGACAGAAAGATCTAGAAAGGGGAGGGAGAAGTTGGAAATGGACCAGGTAAACTTGAGAGCAGGGTGAAAGATGGAGGCAAAGTTAATGAAGTCAACGAGCTCAGCATGCGTGCAGGAAGCAGCGCCATTGTAGTCGTCGATGTAGCGAAGGAAAAGTGGGGGTAGATACCAGAATACGTTTGGAACATAAATTGTTCCACAAAGCCAACAAAAAGGCAGGCATAGCTAGGACCCATACGGGTGCCCATAGCAACACCTTTAGTTTGGAGGAAATGGGAGGAGCAAAAGGAGAAATTATTAAGAGTAAGGACTAATTCCGCTAGACGGAGCAGAGTGGTGGTAGAGGGGAACTGATTAGGTCTGGAATCCAAAAACAAGCGGAGAGCTTTGAGACCTTCCTGATGGGCGATGGAAGTATATAGGGACTGGACATCCATGGTGAAAATAAAGCGGTGGGGGCCAGGGAACTTAAAATCATCGAGAAGTTTAAGAGCGTGAGAAGTGTCTCGAACATAGGTCGGAAGGGATTGAACAAGGGGTGATAAAACAGTGTCAAGGTATGCAGAAACGAGTTCGGTGGGGCAGGAGCAAGCTGAGACAATAGGTCTGTCAGGACAGGCAGTTTTGTGGATCTTGGGTAGGAGGTAGAAACGGAAAGTGCGAGGCGTGGGAACTATAAGGTTGGTAGCAGTGGATGGGAGATCCCCTGAGCAGATAAAGTCGGTGATGGTGTGGGAGACAATGGCTTGGTGCTCCTTAGTGGGGTCACGATCGAGAGGTAAATAAGAGGAGGTATCCGCGAGTTGTCGTTGTGCCTCAGCAAGGTAGAGGTCAGTACGCCAGACTACAACAGCAGCCCCCTTATCGGCGGATTTTAAAGTAGGGTTAGGATTAGTGCGGAGGGAGCGGAGGGCAGAGCGTTCGGAAGGAGTGAGGTTGGAATGGGAACAAGGTGCGGTGAAGTCCCGTCGGCAGTTAGCAATAAAGATATCCAGAGCAGGCAGAAGACCAGAACGGGGTGTCCATGAAGAGGAGGAGGGTTGAAGACGGGAGAAGGAGTCATCTCCTATCATTTTGGATCTCCCCCTCCTCCTCCCTCTTTCAAATCTCTTCCTAGCTCTTCTTTCAGTTAGTCCTGACGAAGGGTCTCGGCCCGAAACGTCGACTGTAGATCTTCCTAGAGATGCTGCCTGGCCTGCTACGTTCACGAGCAACTTTGATGTGTGTTGCCTGAATTTCCAGCATCCCTCGTGTTTGTGCCACCATGTTCTCCATCTTCCATCGTTCGGATCATTGATATAGATGACAAACAACAGCGGACATAACAAACATCCTTGAGGTACACTACAGGTCACAGGCCTCCACTCAGAGAGGCGAAAATCTACTAGCACCCTATGGCTGTTACAACGAAGCCAATATCTAATCCAGATTACCACATTATAGTGAATGCCAAACTACTTAACCTTCATGACAACCTCCCATAAGGAGCCCAGTCGTCGGCTTTGCTGTAGTGTATGTTGGCAATATCCACTGCCTTTCCTTCATCAACCTTCTTGATAACATTCTGAAAAAAAACTCTATAAGATTGGTCATGATCAACCACGCAAAAATCCATGTTGACTATTCCTAATTAGTCAACACACATCAAAGTTGCTGGTGAACGCAGCAGGCCAGGCAGCATCTCTAGGAAGCGGTGCAGCCGACGTTTCAGGCCGAGACCCTTCGTCTGACGAATCTCATAGAATTTTTTGAGGATGTAACTAGTAGAGTGGATAGGGGAGAACCAGTGGACGTGGTATATTTGGATTTTCAAAAGGCTTTTGACAAGGTCCCACACAGGAGATTAGTGTGCAAACTTAAAGCACACGGTATTGGGGGTAAGGTATTGATGTGGATAGAGAATTGGTTAGCAGACAGGAAGCAAAGAGTGGGAATAAACGGGACATTTTCAAAATGGCAGGCAGTGACTAGTGGGGTACGGCAAGGCTCAGTGTTGGGACCCCAGTTGTTTACAATATATATTGATAACTTGGATGAGGGAATTAAATGCAGCATCTCCAAGTTTGCGGATGACACGAAGCTGGGCGGCAGTGTTAGCTGTGAGGAGGATGCTAAGAGAATGCAGGGTGACTTGGATAGGTTGGGTGAGTGGGTAAATTCATGGCAGATGCAATTTAATGTGGATAAATGTGAAGTTATCCACTTTGGTGGCAAAAATAGGAAAACAGCTTATTATCTGAATGGTGGCCGATTAGGAAAAGGGGAGGTGCAACGAGACCTGGGTGTCATTATACACCAGTCATTGAAAGTGGGCATGCAGGTACAGCAGGCGGTGAAAAAGGCGAATGGTATGTTGGCATTTATAGCAAGAGGATTCGAGTACAGGAGCAGGGAGGTACTACTGCAGTTGTACAAGGCCTTGGTGAGACCATACCTGGAGTATTGTGTGCAGTTTTGGTCCCCTAATCTGAGGAAAGTCATCCTTGCCATAGAGGGAGTACAAAGAAGGTTCACCAGATTGATTCCTGGGATGGCAGGACTTTCATATGAAGAAAGACTGGATGAACTAGGCTTGTACTCGTTGGAATTTAGAAGATTGAGGGGGGATCTGATTGAAACGTATAAAATCCTAAAGGGATTGGACAGGCTAGATGCAGGAAGATTGTTCCCGATGTTGGGGAAGTCCAGAACGAGGGGTCACAGTTTGAGGATAAAGGGGAAGCCTTTTAGGACTGAGATTAGGAAAAACTTCTTCACACAGAGAGTGGTGAATCTGTGGAATTCTCTGCCACAGGAAACAGTTGAGGCCGGTTCATTGGCTATATTTAAGAGGGAGTTAGATATGTCCTTTGTGGCTACGGGGATCAGGGGGTATGGATGGAAGGCTGGTGCAGGGTTCTGAGTTGGATGATCAGCCATGATAATAATAAATGTCGGTGCAGGCTCGAAGGGCCGAATGGCCTACTCCTGCACCTATTTTCTATGTTTCTATGAAATGGCCATCCTAAGCTGCCTCAAAACAGTAAGCACTTCCTCCTCTTACGTCAATGAACACACTGCTGTTCTGCCTTGTTCTGTGTCCGTCTACCGAGTAAATACAGATACTAAAAAATCCTTTTGTGATCTCCCCAAGCTCTTTCGGCTTCATGGCCACTCTGATCGGAAACAGCACCAATTAGTCATTTGTTATCCTTTTACTCGTAATATACATAGAAACCTTACAGCACAATACAGGTCCTTGGGTTCACAGAGTTGTGCCGAACATGCCCCTACCTTAGAAATTACAGGGCTTACCTATAAGCTCCATGTACCTCTCTAAAAGTCTCTTAAAAGCCCCTATCGTATCCGCCTCCACCACCATTTCCGGCAGCCGATTCCACGCATTCAGCACTCTCTGAGTAAAAAACTTACCCCAGACATCTCCTCTACGCAGCACCTACTCCCCAGCACCTGAAACCTGTGTCCTCTTGTGGGACCTATTTCAGCTCTGGGAAAATGCCTCTGACTATCCACATGATCAATGCCGCTCAACATCTTATACATCTTAGCCTCTCATCCTCCTTCGCTCCAAGGAGAAAGGGCCGAGTTCACTCAACCTATTCTGATCAGGTGTGCTCTCCAATCCAGGCAACATCCTTGTAAATCTCCTCTGTGCCTTTTCTATGGCTTTCACATCCTTCCTGTAGTGAGGCGACCAGAACTGAGCACAGTCCTCCAAGTGGGGTCTGACCAGGGTCTATATAGCTGCAACATTACCTCACGGCTCCTAAATTCAGTTCCACGATTGATGAATGCCAATACACTGTACGCCTTCTTAACCACAGAGTCAACTTGCGCAGCTGCTTTGTGCGTCCTATGGACTCGGACCCCAAGATCCCTCTGATCCTCCACACTGTCAAGCGTCTTACCAATAATACTATATTCTGCCATCATATTTGACCTGCCAAAATGAACCATTTCACATTTATCAGGGTTGAACTCCATCTGCCACTTCTCAGCCCAGTTTTGCATCCTATCAATGTCCCGCTGCAACTTCTGACAGCGCTCCACACTATCCACAACACCTCCAACCTTTGTGTCATCAGCAGTCTTACTAACCCATCCCTCCACTTTCTCATCCAGGTCACTTATAAAAATCACGAAGAGTCAGAGTCCCAGAACAGATCCCCGAGGCACTGTATTGGTGACCGACTTCCACGCAGAATATGACCAGTCTAACACCACTGTTTGCCTTTTGTGTGCAAGTTAGTTCTGGATCCACAAATCAATGTCTCCTTGGATCCCATGCCTCCTTACTTTCTCAATATGCCTGGCATGGCGTACCTTATTAATGCCTTTCTGAAATCCATATATACTACATCTACTGCTCTTCCTTCATCAATGTGTTCAGTCACATCCTCAGAAAATTCAATCAGGCTCGTAAGGCACGACCTGCCCTTGACAAAGCCATGCTGTCTACTTCTAATCATATTATACCTCTCCAAATGTTCATAAATCCTGCCTCTCAGGATCTACTCCATCAACTTACCAACCACTGTGGTGAAACTCACTGGTCTATAATTTCCTGGGCTATGTCTACTCTCTTTCTTGAATAACGGAACAACATCTGCAACCCTCCAATCCTCCGGAACCTCTCCCGTCCTCATTGCTGTTGCAAAGACCATCGCCAGAGGCTCAGCAATCTCCTCCCTCGCTCCCACAGTAGCCTGGAATACATCTCATCCGGTCCCGGCTACTTATCCAACTTGATGCTTTCCAAAGCTCCAGCACATCTTCTTGATGCTTTCCAAAAGCTCCAGCACATCCTTTTTCTTAATATCTACATGTTAAAGCTTTTCAGTCTGCTGCAAATCATCACTACAATCACCAAGATCCTTTCTCATAGATAATACTGAAGTAAAGAAATCATTAAGTACCTCTGCTATTTCCTCCGGTTCCATACACACTTTACCACTGTCACACTTGATAGGTCCTATTCTTTTACGTCTTATCCTCTTGCTCTTCACATACTTGTAGAATGCCTTGGGGTTTTCCTTAATCCTGCCTGCCAAGGCCTCCTCATGGCCCCTTCTGACTCTTCCAATTTCCTTCTTAAACTCCTTCCTGTTAGCCTTATAATCTTCCAGATCTCTAGCATTACCTAGCACTCTGAACCTTTCGTAAGCTTTTCTTTTCTTCTTGACTAGATTTATTACAGCATTTGTACACCACGGTTCTTGTACCCTACCATAACTTCCCTGTCTCATTGGAACGTACCTATGCAGAACTCCCTGAATATTTGCCACATTTCTTCCGTACTTTTCCCTGAGAACATCTGTTTCCAATTTAAGCCTCCAATCTCCTGCCAGATAGCCTCATAATTCCTCTTACTCCAATTAAACGCTTTTCTAATTTGTCTCTTCCTATCTTGTCTCCAATGTTATTGTAAAGGAGATAGAATTATGATCACTATCTCCAAAATGCTCTCCCACTGAGAGATCTGAGACCTGCCCAGCTTCATATTGTGTCAAGAAACCTTCCTGAACATACCTAGCAAACTATACCCCATCTAAACCCCTTGCTCTAGCGAGATGCCAATCGATATTTGGGAAATTAAAATCTCCCATCACGACAATTTTTACAGCTTTCTAGGATCTGTTTCCCTATCTGCTCCTCCATATCCCTGTTACTATTGGGTGACCTATAAAAAACACCCAATAAAATTATTGACCCCTTCTTGTTCCTAACCTCCACCCACAGTGTCTCTGTAGACAATCCCTCCATGATGTCCACCTTTTTTCTGCAGCCGTGACACTATCTCTGATCAACAGTGCCACGCCCCCACCTCTTCTGCCTCCATCCCTGTCCTTTCTGAAACATCTAAAACCCGCACTTGAAGTAACCATTCCTGTCCTGAGCCATCCAATTCTCTGTAACGGCCACCACATCGTAGCTCCAAGAATTGATCCACGCTCTAAACTCATCCGCTTTGTTCACAATAATCCTTGCGTTAAAATAGACACATCTCAAACCGTCGGTCTGAGCGCGTCCCTTCTTTATCACCTGCCTATCCTGCCTCATAGACTTCTCCAAGTTTTCTCTATTTGTGAGACAACCGCCTCTTCCCCAGTCTCCTCAGTTCGGTTCTCCTCGGTTCGATTGTAGAAACTCTGGGGATTTCCTTTGCTTTGTCTACTGGAGCAACCTCATGTCTTCTTTCATCCATCCTAATTTCCTTCTTAAGTGCTCTCTTAGTCTTCTGAGAAGTACATTGCTTAGTCTCCATGTCATTTATATAAATCACAAACCGCATAACCTTGTCAAAAACTCAATCAGTGTAGTACGGCACTGCCTGCCACACACAAAGCCATGTTGACTTTCGCTAGTTGCGCTATGGGTTTCCGGATGCTCATATATCCTATTGCCAAGCGTTTTCTCCCGCAATTTCCTACAACTGACGTGGGGCTCTCCGGTCTATAGTTCTGATGACTTTCTCTTGTTCTCTTCGTGAACAGAGGTACATCATTAATCACTCGCCAGTCCTCTGGGACTTCGCCTGTGGCTACACAAAGATACTGGTCAAGGCTCCAGCCATCTTGTTTTCTGACTCCTTTAATAACCAGGGGTAACCTCCATCTGGCTCTGGGGACCTATCTACCTTAATACTCATTGGGAGGCCGAGCACCTCCTTCTTCTTAACCTCTAAATGTCCTGATGTATTTATACATTCAGCACTGCATTCCCTTGAAAAGATGGTTTCCTTTTTGCTATTTTGCATACATATAATCTTGCGTTAGGTCTTCAGTAGCTTCACACGTCATATTCATACGACAATGAACGCCAGATGTTTGAAATCTAAAGCAGAAACAGAACATGCTGGACACTCAGCCGCTCAAGCAGCATCTGTGGAAGAAGAAGCAGAATTTACGTTTCAGACCCCACACCTGCCATCAGAATACTCTGATGAATCAAATTGCCAGTAACACCTTCTCTTAAACAAGGGCTCCCTGCCCTGCTGAATATTCCTAGCATTTTCTGTGCGTAAGTTTAGCTTCATCTTGACTGGTCCGAGTATGCCGTTCGGCATTTTGCAATGAACCGCAGTTGATCCACTGTCTTGACAATATATGCACAATGAGGGTACATGCTCATCTTGAGGAAGATCCGCGAAGGCTTTCCCAATGATACACGTGATTTTGCACAATCTAAGCTCCTGTATTCACTTTCACCTCTCCTTGCCCGTGTCTCTTGGGCATCTGGGTAGCGTAGCGGTCAGCGCAACACGACAACAAATTTCGAACTTTATTTCTGGGGCTGTGTGTAGGAAGCTGTTCGTTCTTCCCGTGAATCGCGTCTGTTTCTTCCGGGTGCTTCGGTTTCCTCCCATATTTCAAAGACGTTCCCGTTACTAGATTAATTCCTCATCGTAAATTCTCCGGGGATTAGGCTCGTTTTAAATAGGTAGGTTGCTCGACGGTGTGGCTCGTTGGACTGGAAGGGCCTGTTCTGTGCTGTAACTCTAAAACCTGCGATTGATGAGGTGTGCCATTCGTTTTCTCTTCATCCTATGCCGGACAGTTATTTTGTTCTCTCTGCCCTCCCTATCCTCTATACTTCAATCATTTACACTTTCTAATGAAAGGGCATTGAACTAAAATGTTAAGAGTGTCAAGAAACCCCGTGACGGGAATAAAGAACCAGCAGAGATGGAAAGCACTTTGGAGTCTTGTATTGTTATAAACCAATAATATTTATTAGTAACTACGTAATACAGGAATATAAATGTAGATAAATCAAACTGCTTAGCAATGATTATATAAAAGTAAGTGTGGAATATAAATGTATGAAAAACCAAGCTTCTTTAAGTCCGGGGGTAAAAAGATACAGTGGATCTGGGGTTGAGAGGGTGAACAGCTTTAAGTTCCTTGACATCCGCATCACCGAGGACCTCACGCGGTCTGTACACACCAGCTGTCTGGTGAAATTGCAAAACAGCGCCCTTTTCACCTCAGACATGAAGAAGTTCGGTATGGGCCCCCAAATTCTGAGAACTTTCTACAGGGGCAGAATTGAGAACATCCTGACTGGTTGTATCACTGCCTTGTATGGGAACTGTACCTCCCTTAATCGCAGGATTCTGCGAGAGTGGTGCGGACAGCTCAGCGCATCCGTAGTTGTGATCTTCTTATGATTCAGGACATTTAGGGTTAGGGTTAGGGTTAGGGTGTGAAAAAAGGAATCGACGGATCATTGGGGACCCGAGTTACCCCAACCACAATCTATTCCAGCTAAAACCATCCGGAAAACTTTACCACAGCATAAAAGCCAGGACCAGCAGGTTCCAGGACAGCTTCTTCCACCAGACCATCAGACTGATTAACTCACGCTGATTTGAGTGTATTTCTATGTTACATTGATTGTTCTATTTCTTATAAATTATTGTAAATTACTACGATTGTCCATTGCACATTTAGACGGACAAGTTATGTAAAGAATTTTACTCCTCATGTATGTGAAAGATGTAAGAAATAAAGTCAATTCCATTGCAATTGGTAATTCAATCCAAAGTGCTAATTTTCAAACTTTGAAAGATTTTTGGGAACTATCTGTATGCCAGACAGTTTAGATTAGATTATGCAGATACGCAGTCCTCTTTTATTGTCATTTAGTAATGCCCGCATTAAGAAATGATACAATGTTCCTCCTGTGTGATATCAGAGAAACACAAGACAGACCAAGACTGAAAAACTGACAAAAACCACATAATTATAACATATAGTTACAACAATGCAAGCAATACCGTAATTTGATAGAAGAACAGACCATGGGCACGGTAAAAAAAAAGTCTCCAAGTCTCTCTAAGGTCCCAACATCTCACGCAGACGGTAGAGTAAAGAAAACTCTCCCTGCCATGAGCTTCCAGCACCGCAAACTTGCCGATGCAGCATCCTGGAAGCACCCGACCACAATCCGACTCTCAGTCCGTCTGAAAAATTCGAGCCTCCGATCAGCCTTCCGACACCGAGCACCGAGAACCATCTCTGCCGAGCGCTTCGACCCCAGCCCCAACCGCCAGCAACAGGCAAAGGCAGGGATTTGGGGCCTTCCCCTCCGGAGATTCTCGATCGCACTGTAGCAGCGGCAGCGAACCGGGCATTTCAGAAGTTTCTCCAGATGTTCCTCCGTGTTTCTTACGTCTGTTTCCATCAAATCAGGATTGTGCACGGCACCTATTTAACAAATACGATATCATTTTCACCGGAGAGGCCGCGCGCGCTGCGTCGCGCCGCCATCTTCTCCTCCCTTCTCTTTGGAATAGCAAATAAAACGCAGAAAGAACCCGTAGCAGAACCGAAAGGACGTCACCTAGCATTACACTGTAGAGTGTGCCTTGTATCTTGGGCCGGGATCACCACTTGAAAACAGTGGAGACACAATTGCTTGAGGGGTGTAGCAAAAAACTGAGTTGTATAAAGGGAAATATAAACTTTCCTAGATGATGAGTCCATAATCATGTCTCCAGTCTTAGATTGAGAATTTACTACTAGGAACAGAAGTGAGAAGGAATCGGGCCCTTTTGTCGGAATTCCGACTTAGTGGCATTTCAAGTACCCAGAAATGACACCTTGGCACAGCCTGCTCCTCGTTCAACCACACGCACTTAATGTGCTATCGATGGTGTAATTCTCCAGCCTTTGGAGGCATCGTTATTAACTTCGTTCATAAAATCACTCATTTTTGAATATTAAGGCAAAGGCCAGGAACATGACGCTGAGGTCAAATATCAAGCAGAACTTGATGAATGTCTAAACATGTCAGGAGGACAAAATGCCGTTTTACTCTTCCCAGTTTTATGGTTAAAACCGATACAACCAGAGCACGGCATCAGCTGCCCGTCGTCCGATTATACTCAACCACTGACACGCTAGATATACAGGTTGCCAGAAGAATACAATTTTATTTTTTTGTAACAAAAGATTCTGGGTCACATTTACAAAGTGAAAGGCTTTTCTGTCATAATTCGAAGTACGGCTGTAGGAAATCCGCTTGCAAACAGGAAGAAAATATTCGTTGAATGTTCCTGTGCCCGACCATAAATAACAGCGCGAACCCAAACGACCGGCTCCCCCTTACACGCAGCCTGATCTCTGGATGCTTCGCTTCCGCGGAGACTCGAGTATACCCCCACAAGTTCACTTTTCTTCTGAGTTCCACTCAGCGGCGGTCACCGTGAGGTAACGGCTGATGGTGCAGGTCTGGTCGCTATCCTGGACGGCTCGGGTTGTCTGGACACCAGTCCACGACATTATGGTCCATTTCTCAGGCCACCTCCACCGGTCCAGGGGAAACGTTGTTCCACACCAGAGTCGCCATCTGTCCTTCAGTGCTTTGTTCAGTCGCGGGTGGAAGAAAAGCAATCGAAGGGCTGCACAATTTTCCACCTGGAATGAAAAAGAAATGTCCATATTAAAGAACGATAACAAATCGCGTGTCAGACATTTAATACTTGGTCGCTTGACCTGAGGCCACACCGATGGGAAGTTGCAGGTTTACGTCCCACACTGAAGACTAGTGCCAAACATGGACTGACATTGCAGAACGGTGCCGAATGTCTGTTAAACAATCGCCATTAGGTAGTTGCGGTAACCGTACATGACCTTTGGCAGTTATTTTCAAGAGAAGGAGGACAGAGAGATTATTGCTCTAAACAATATTTATAACTGAAAACTATCAACAATATTAACTGGCTACATTGAAATTACTGAGACCTTGCGGTGCTGGAATTGGCTGAGCAGTTGCAGTTACAAATCGTGCGTGTGTGTGTGTGTGTGTGTGTGTGTGTGTATGTATGTGTGTGTAAATGTATATATGTATATACATGTATACACACACACACACACACACACACTTATTTATTTATTTATTTGTTTATTTATATTATCTAATATTTATTTTAATGTGGATTACCAGTTGTACAGGAACTACCAGTTTCATAGACAGATGTCGTCAGTTAAGTGCTTGACTATACAAGAAGACTGGACGTCGCTCTGCTGCATGGGTTTTAACAAAATGACCCTGGATATCTAAGCAAACATAAAGCGCTACCCAAACACCTACCAATTCGCGCGCCATCACCTGCACGAGTATTCGCTCTTCTTAAGGCTTCGAAGGAACTTTCTTCCTATCCCATGCAATGAAGCCAGAAAAGGCGAGTTTTCAACAATCACCGCCTGGTGTGCATCCCTGATATAACAGAGACCTACAGTATGTAGTGAGGTGAGGCGAGGCCTTCGGTCGGTCATAGTTGACCATGGATATTGTGTCCTAGCTTTCCAGATACGCAAGCCCGTGCACACGAATTGAAGAGCAAGCTGTTGCCCATGCAGCAAGCTTCCCTTTTCCGCGCACCTGGTGAACCCAAAGGAACAGCAGAGGCCGATACAGTTTGGTACCAGCAGCGTCGCAGTAGTTGCCAATCAACATTGAACTCAATGTAGGACTGCCATAGGGACACCAGCCCCGGATTGTTCCCTCAGAGTTAACTCCGAATCCTTCCCAACGAGAGGCTATAGCCGCAAGGCAGCGTAGATGTCACAAGGAGGACATTGATGGCGGACCCAAATGCAAGACACAAACACGTCTTGAGGTTAACTAAATTGAGTTTATTGTTCGTTACAAGGAGAGCAAAGCAGAAGTGGGAATAGCATAATGGACAAGGACTCGGGCCCTGGACTAGGCTGGGACTAAGGGTCTGGGACAGGACTCGGAACACGGACCTCGGAGCCAGGACTCGGAACACGGACCTCGGAGCCAGGTCTCGGAACATGGACCTCGGAGCCAGGACTCGGAACACGGACCTCGAAGACAGGACACGATACCTGAAACCTCCGGAGCCAGGACTCGATTCTCGAAACCTCCGGAGCCAGGGCTTTATACCTGAAAACCTCCAGAGCCAGGACTTGATACTTGAAAACCTCCGGAGCCAGGAACTCTGCTTATTCACGGGACAGACTCAGAATACGACATAAAACATTGAGCCGGGAATCCTGCTTAGACACAGGACGGAGTCGAGACTATTCTTGGCACAGGGTCAGGACCCTTCCAGGCTACAGGGCCGTGCCCCTTTTAGACAGAGTACATGGATACGGAGACTACACAACGATAGACAGTACTATAACTGGGCACAAGTACGCTCCAAGCAGCGGCTAGCTCTTGACTCACCCCAGCGGGTTAACTTTGACTGACCCGCTCTGGCAAGGGAAGGTGGCTTGCTGGCACTTGCTTCGGGAAGAGACTAGGCTTGCTCCGGCAAGAAACTTAGTAGGCTCCGGCCAGATGACATTGGCTCGCACTACCTTCGGTGACTTCATTAACGCTCTTGTGCCGAACGGCTGAAAGCCGAAGACTTATAAACTGCCGGTTCAGCCAAGAGTAAATTGCCTCTAATCACCAAGCCTGAAGGACACGGGAAAACAGGGAGCCAAAGGGAAACAGGGATTCAATGGTCCGGATCGTAGCATAAACAAAGTAAATTGAAAGGGAAACCCGATCCGGACCATGACAGTAGGTTTGAGATCAGAGTTTTCCTTCTCCTAGATGAGCTGCCAACCACGGTTAATGAGCCCCATCTGCTCCAAACGACCAATGCAATAGCTGATCGATAAACGCATTTATCACTGCATTGCGACCAACTCCCCAATTCTTCGGCCCATTTCGTCTATACCGACTAAAGAGTCTTCTTGAGCTGGACCCATTCACCGGCATTTTCCGTGTATTTCTTTAAACATTTCCTATTTACGCACATCTCCAAACGGTTTTAAAACTTCGTAATTGTTGCAGCGCCTACCAATTCCTCTGGCAGGTATTTCCACATCGTCACCGCCTTTATGATGAAAGTTTACTTATAGGTCTCCTTTGATATTCCCCTCTCACCTTAAGCCCATCCAATCCAGTTTTTGGCACTGCGTCGATGGGAAATGGACTTTAGCCATTTACGCTATATATTCCCATCACTATGTAATAAATCTCTACAATGTCATACCAGCCCACTTGCGTCGAAGAAAAGCAGTCCCAAATTATCCCAGTCGCCCATTATAATTCAAGACTGCCATTTCATGTGGTCAACTACTACCATGCCTACATCAACCATTTTGGTGACATCGATAAAACAGCCATGTAAATTTGGGAGTCGAGATTTCTCACGCACAAAACTATTTTAAATATTCCTAATTATTCATTTGCCTTTGCATATGCATATGGATCCTGTCTCGCAGAATCACCTGTAGTAACCTTCCCAACACTAACGTTGGGCTTGCCTGCCTGTAATTCCGTAGCTTATCCTTAAAGTTTCTCTTAAATAAAGATGCAACATCAGCCAACCTATAGGTTTCCAAAACCACAACTGTGGCTAACGAAGATGCAAAAGTCTCTGCAAAGGTCCAGCAAACTGCACCCAAGCTTGCTACACTTTTTCTGAAATAGATAGCACGATCCCAGGAGTTACCCACCGCTATCCTCCTCAAAAACACAAATAACGATTTTGCATAATATCATTACCTTACAGGGCATCACTGTGCTCGGCCTTGAGTTTGCTAGCTTCCATGATTTTTCCTCTTTAAAGTAGAGAGAAGTATTCAATTAGGTCCTCCTTTGTCTGGACGATCAAATTATTTCTAAAGTGGACCTTTTCTCTCCCCAGTTGCTCTTTTGTTCTTTATATATTTTTAAAAATTCTTAGAATCAACTTATCTGCCAAGGATGTCTTATGTCCCTTTTCGCTCCTGATTTCTTAATTAACTGGACTCCAGCAGTCCTCATTTTCCTAACGGGTTTTGCTGCATCTCAGCTGGCTATTTCTGTCTCTTCGCAGACGACAATCTCCCTCCATCAGCCAGAACTCCTGAATCCTACCTACCTTGCTATTCACGCTAACAGGAATATATTTGTCCTGAATTCACTGTGTCTCATTTTCAAAAGCTTCCGACTTGCCAAACTTCACTATGCCTGCTAACAGCTTCTCTGAATTGATCTTTGAGAGTTCCGGTCTAATCCCATCAAATTTTGCTTTGTCCCAATTTAGTCCTTTAACTTGAGAACTAACCCTGTCTCTTTTTCAAAACTCCTTTAAAATCAAATGGAATTATGGTCACTGGCTCTTAACCACCACCTTCAGTCGCTTACCAAGTCTCATTTCCTAAGAGGAGGTCGATTCAGATGCTGGAAAAGAAACAATGGTACTCTTTCACTAAATTCTATATTCAGTTTCAGGGCGCGGTGCTACTGCAGAATTTTCATCATCTGTTGAAGATTGTTACTCACTGACGGGCAGTGTCGCAGCTTTTCTTTCTATCTATCCCGTGCTGTCCTGGCCATGTTTATCGCGATATTCTAAGTGAAATGAATTTGTTTTTAACGCACCATACTCGTATCTTTGGAGTGTTTGAAAGGAAAACATACAGGAATGAATTTTACTATTGCAAAATCGAGGAGATAATAATTAGAGAATGTAAAGCTCCAGCAGAAATACTTGATCTATAGATGTACCATAGAGAGCATTCTGACAGGCTGCATTACTGTCTGGTATGGAGGGGCTACTGCACACGACCGAAAGAAGCCTCATAAGGTTGTAACTCTAGTCAGCTCCATCATGGATACTAGCCTAAAAATTACCCAGCGCATCTGTAGGGAGCGGTGGCTCAGAAAGGTAGCGTCCGTTATTAAGGACTTCCAGCACCCAGGGCATGCCCTTTTCTCACGGTTACCATCAGGTAGGAGATACAGAAGCCTGAAGGCACACACTCAGCTTCTTCCCCTCTGCCATCCGATTCCTAAATGGACATTAAAGCTTTGGGCACTGCCTCACTTTTTTAAATATACAGCATTTCTGTTTGTTCACATTTTTAAAAGTCTATTCAATATACATAATTGATTTACTTATTTATTTTTTATTATATTTTATTTTATTATTCTCTCTCTCTCTCTCTCTGCTAGTTTATGTATGGTATTGAACTGCTGCTGCTAAGTTAACAAATTCACCGTCACATGCCGGTGAAAATGAACCTGATTCTGATTCTGATTCTGAAAAATCATGATCCTGCGAATAGTTTCTCATGTCCCAAACCGATATATTTTGTAAGTTTGCTATGTTCGATGGTTTAACTATTAATAAGACCTAAGAATTATTCCGCTGTTCACTAATTCTGCCTGATCCGTGAGACTCATAAAAAATAAAGCATTTATTTCAAGAATGTCTGCTTAATTCATATAAACACATCACCAGCATTATGTGCAGTGTTGTATGACGCGGACGATCAGGGTATTATCCATGGCATGATTGTTGTTCGCAATTTTTTCTACAGAAATGGTTTGCCATTGCCTTCTCCTGGGCAGTAGCTCTACAAGTCGGATGAACGCAGCCTTTGTCAATACTCTTCAGGAATTGTCTGCCTAGTGTCAGTGGTTGCATAACCAGGTCCAGATGCTCATACGACCATCCACCGCCCGTTCCCTTGCTCCATGTGAGATTGATCGTGGGGCTAAGCAGCTGCGACACATTACTTTAGGGTGACCTGCAGGCTAGCGGTGGGATGGAGGCTCCACATCTCCTTCGGTAGAGACGTAACTTCACCCCGCCACAGCTATATATATATTCTATGGTATAAGGCACCTGTGGTTTCATGTAAATATAGTTCCCAATCTTGACCAAAGGTTGGCAGAATTTATAGTGAACCACCCACGGCACCAACTGAATCATTTGATCCACTTTTAATTATTCATAACACGCAATAAGATGTCTTGTCGATTCAATACATTTCTCAATTTTCCTTCTGAATATCTTCAGTAAAGTGAGTGATTAGGGTGCTGCTGGAAAATAGGCTTTTCAAAATCATTGCAAACCCTTTACATCTGTTTGGCAGTGGTGAGTTTTCTAAAAAAATATACAGACAAGCGGCTTGGACTTTATTATCAACTCTACAGATCCATTTATAATTGCCAGTATTTATTTTCTTCATCTCTTTCTTTCAAATTTCACGGAAAAACAATCTTTGATCATGATGCAAGCTTCGCGCATTTTAAATATAGTGTGCAACTGATGGGGCAAGAGGACAAATTCTTTATCTAAAATACATTGGCGTAAGACGCAACTGGAAACCAAATACTTATCCGGCTAACAACTTGAAAATAATTTGACACTCGAGAAAGTTGGCAACTTGTGATTGGTGTCAAGGTGCCATTCTGTTTGAACTGATTGGCATATATAGGGAGCACGCAGTGCCACCTCGTCACAGGATTCATAAGCGAGCAGAAAAGTTGAGACTCCATTTAACGGCCGCACCTTGTGTGAGCTTCACTCAAATAATTACACTGTCTTTCTGGGTTCCTGCGGTCAGTACGCTGGTGTTCACTGCAATATGTGAGTATTTTCTATGGATATTTTATTGAATCTCGAATACCATTCAATGATATTCTGCTCGCACTTCTGGCATTACTCTAATATTAATCTCGGTACATTGTTTCTTCCCACTAAGTGTTTCCAGATACCAACGCGGAAGTTGCACTGAATCAGCCACCTTCTAAATCCACATCCCCGGGGCAGAACGTTCAAATACCCTGCACCTTGTCTGGAACCTCTTTAGGAAGTAGCACTGTTTACTGGTACCAGTAGATTCCCGAAAAAGTTCCTCGGTTTCTGTTCTACTATTGGTCCGGGAGCAGCATTCACAGAGGCTCCGGAGTTCCGAACCGTTTCGGTGGCTCAATATCAGGACAACACGGCAACACTCACAATATCGAGCGTCCAGTCGTAAGATGCGGCAGACTATTACTGTGCTGTCTGGAAAAATAGTTTAATCTTCGGCAAAGGAACGAGGCTGGCAATTGGCAGTAAGTAAAATATCAATTCAAGGCGCTTGGCTTCTTGGTACTTACATGAACAATAGTTAAATTTGTGTCATCTTATGGTTGCTTCGAAACCAAATTTGGCATTTTTCAAATATCCAAGTTCTAGTAACGGTCCTTTGGCAATTTAGTAGACCTCGCGCCCCCGACACTCCAAATGCCCCTCTAGTTTTTTTTTTAATTTGTGCTGGCATTCTAGAAGATGAGCTAATAATTGCCAAACCAGGTGAAGAATTAGTCCGATCGTTAATAAATGAGTATAGTCCTGCATTGCCGCATTTTGATTAATCTATGATTTTGTCGCTCATCCACCTTTGCTAATGATACCATTTGTGTTGATGCCCGTTACAAACCATAAGATATCTGCTCGCCACTGATCACTGGACCCTGGATGATTCTTTTAAAATCATAAACTTTCATAGATGAAGAAAGATAGATGAATAAGGCGTTTCGTTCCAATGCAATCAGGTATAATCTCCCTAAAACTTCCACAGTATCTGATAATGTCCGACTCGCTGAACATTTGTTAATGATTTTTTTAAATCATTGGACACCTTGCGAAAATTATTTGTGTGTCTCCTTACGTTTTCCTAAAAATAACAGAATTGGTACCATAATTGCCATCTGACGCATGGATAATGATAAACACGGCAGTTAACGGGAATTCTTTCGGTGCCTGGAGAAACAGAATGCCAACAACAATTATTCCATCAATTCTAGGGAAACTCTTTGAGATGTCACTGAGAAGACTAACTGCTTGATTAATCATTGTCCTTTTTTTTATATTTTTTACCGCCAGTTTGAGCAGTTAAAAGTTTGTATCAAACCACCAAGGGGTGTTAAAATAATCCTTCAGTGTTTTGCATACGCCTTTTTGTATTTTTTTTACAGTTTTCAACCTTTAGTATTACTTCTCTCTTACCTTGGAAAAGTTAACATGTGCAAATTTAGCAGACTGACTATTCTGCCAGTTGTGAAATAAACCCCCAAGAGGACCACCATCTTATCGTAGGTTTTGAATACATGCGTTGCTCAGTGACCACTATGTTGGCGAGTGTTCGGGGCTTGTGCTTTGGTGCTTGGTAGTGTCAACCATGTCCAGCAGGTGAAAGGGTAGAGACCAGACTAAGAGTGGTACATATGCCATCCAGGATCAGGGGTTCAACTCAAAGCCAGCAACCCTGGCTGGTCAAACTTTTATAGCAATGAAGAATCCTTCTACCCCTGTTTGCGACCGTTTTTATAGAAAGAGATTAAGGATCTTCATTGCTGCCCTGAAAGACAGCGGCATAACGGGCAGTGGAATTAATCTATCATAAAATTTGTCAGGGCACCAAAAATGGAACCACAGAACAGCGAACGTTTCAACTTTACGCGAGAAATTACTTTAAAATATGAAAGTAAACCACGATGAGCCGTAGTTCGGAGCCATTTCCGATGAATACAGTTGTATTCCGTTTATTTACCACCTACGTCGTGAACACGGTAAGAAAGTGGTTTCCTTACTGGTGAGTGTAAGGAGAAAGATACGCTACACTCCACAAATCAGATTTGAATTACTTTCTTCAAGTGGAAAAATAATATTTCGGGAAAAAAGCGTATAAATTTCAACATGTATGTTAAACTTTCCAAAAGTGATTTACTATACAGGTAGCCTGTAAATTTAATATTGCCGCAAAGCGAACGCTGTATTCCGATGGTTAAGAAGCATTAAATATACAATTCTAGGGATTCCCAACCTGGGGTCCACACATCCCTCTGCTAATGGCAGGCGTCCGTGACATAAAAAAAGGTTGAGAACCCCCTGTACTAATCCCCGAGTTTAAGCAAAACATGAAGTAGAATTCTGTCTCTTGTCTTGCTGACTGAAGGGCTGAATGAAGTGACGATATCTAAGGTCGGTGGATTCTTAGGTGCCAAAGGAAGCCACAACTAGCAGTCAGGAATAACCTCAGATTTTTATTCAACCTGAATTCAATGGATGCAATGCCTAGGAGACTGATTAAAACTCGTGCCGAAATCATTCATTTTATGCCACGGCACTTATTGTGACCCAGTGTCACAAACAGTAATCATCATGGGAAATTAAAGAGGGCAATTTTTCAGTCCAATTTTACAGATTGAAGTGGGAAAACTGAAAAGAAGTATGTATGCATTAAGATTAATGAATGCACGAAATACCAAAGGCACTTTAAACAAAAGGGATGTTTTAACAGGAACAGTTACCCATACTAAACTAGCACCTTGTGTTAAACAGATCCTCCGAGCCCCGCCGTCACCGTCCTCCGGCCGTCAGCGGAAGAAATCACGGGAGAAGGCACAGCGACACTGGTGTGTTTGGTGAGCCGTTTTAATCCGGGCGCTGTGGACATTGAGTGGACCGTGGACAGACTTACGAAAAGCGATGGCGTTGAAATGAGCCCTGTCCAGCAGGAAACGGACAACACGTTCAGTGTGAGCAGTTACCTGACTCTGCCAGCCGCAGAATGGAGAACACACGAGCTTTACTCCTGTGTGGTTAAACACGAGGCTCTAGCAAATCCGTTTGAGGCAACGGTCGAGAGATCCAGCTGTATCTAAAAACAATTTACAACTTATTCAATATGAAAGGCTTTTTTTCACCGTCCTTTCCCTCATTAAAATGATTTTAAAACATTGTTCTTCTGCAGATAAGTATTTGCGATCAGAGTCGTCATTTAAGTTTTGTCAGTTTCAAATGCCATTCTATTAAATTATATAATTGTTATAATTAATATACTCGAATATTAACTAATCTCAGTTAAATGCATCCCCAAATGTTCATTAAATGCCGCTTGCTTTCTTGATTATTGCCAGATTGCTGATATCTAATAATACCGCACAGAAGCAGCTATCTAATCACATTAAAGATACAGTCTGATTTGTAATAAGTTTTCATGAGTTTTCTTTCGAGTGCAGAATAAAATAAAAATATAACTTAAATCTCTCTTTAATGATATTGCCTTGATGCAAAAAGCAGCAATGAAAGGTGCATGATACTATTTAAAAACTTGTGTAGCGATTGGATGGCTCACGCACCCACATATAAACGCACACACATGTACACACAGACACACAATCATCTGTCATGTAGGAACTCATTCAACTGAGGGCCATTGACAAATATATACGGGGTGAAACTGGTGGGTCTGGGACGATCCTGAGATTGTATGAAATGCAACAGGTTTTGTTTTTAGAATAAGTGCGTGTTTATGTAAATAAATATATAGGGCAAACAACAGGAATTCTGCAGATGCTGGAAATTCAAGCAACACACATCAAAGTTGCTGGTGAACGCAGCAGGCCAGGCAGCATCTATAGGAAGAGGTGCAGTCGACGTTTCAGGCCGAGACCCTTCGTCAGGACTAACTGAAGGAAGAGTGAGTAAGGGATTTGAAAGCTGGAGGGGGAGGGGGAGATCCAAAATGATAGGAGAAGACAGGAGGGGGAGGGATGGAGCCGAGAGCTGGACAGGTGATAGGCAGAAGGGGATACGGGAGGATCATGGGACAGGAGGTCCGGGAAGAAAGACGGGGGGGGGGTGACCCAGAGGATGGGCAAGAGGTATATTCAGAGGGACAGAGGGAGAAAAAGGAGAGTGAGAGAAAGAATGTGTGCATAAAAAAGAGTAACAGATGGTGTACGAGGGGGAGGTAGGGCCTAGCGGAAGTTAGAGAAGTCAATGTTCATGCCATCAGGTTGGAGGCTACCCATACGGAATATAAGGTGTTGTTCCTCCAACCTGAGTGTGGCTTCATCTTTACAGTAGAGGAGGCCGTGGATAGGCATGTCAGAATGGGAATGGGATGTGGAATTAAAATGTGTGGCCACTGGGAGATCCTGCTTTCTCTGGCGGACAGAGCGTAGATGTTCAGCGAAGCGGTCTCCCAGTCTGCGTCGGGTCTCACCAATATATAAAAGGCCACATCGGGAGCACCGGACGCAGTATATCACCCCAGTCGACTCACAGGTGAAGTGATGCCTCACCTGGAAGGACTGTTTGGGGCCCTGAATGGTGGTAAGGGAGGAAGTGTAAGGGCATGTGTAGCACTTGTTCCGCTTACACGGATAAGTGCCGGGAGGGAGATCAGTGGGGAGGGATGGGGGGGACGAATGGACAAGGGAGTTGTGTAGGGAGTGATCCCTGCGGAATGCAGAGAGAGGGGGGGAGGGAAAGATATGCTTAGTGGTGGGATCCCGTTGGAGGTGGCGGAAGTTACGGAGAATAATATGTTGGACCCGGAGGCTGGTGGGGTGGTAGGTGAGGACCAGGGGAACCCTATTCCCAGTGGGGTGGTGGGAGGATGGAGTGAGAGCAGATGTACGTGAAATGGGGGAGATGCGTTTAAGAGCAGAGTTGATAGTGGAGGAAGGGAAGCCCCTTTCTTTAAAAAATGAAGACATCTCCCTCGGCCTAGAATGAAAAGCCTCATCCTGAGAGCAGATGCGGCGGAGACGGAGGAATTGCGAGAAGGGGATGGCGTTTTTGCAAGAGACAGGGTGAGAAGAGGAATAGTCCAGATAGCTGTGAGAGTCAGTAGGCTTATAGTAGACATCAGTGGATAAGCTGTCTCCAGAGACAGAGACAGAAAGATCTAGAAAGGGGAGGGAGGTGTCGGAAATGGACCAAGTAAACTTGAGGGCAGGGTGAAAGTTGGAGGCAAAGTTAATAAAGTCAACGAGTTCTGCATGCGTGCAGGAAGCAGCGCCAATGCAGTCGTCGATATAGCGAAGGAAAAGTGGGGGACAGATACCAGAATAGGCACGGAACATAGATAGTTCCACAAACCCAACAAAAAGGCAGGCATAGCTAGGACCCATACGGGTGCCCATAGCTACACCTTTAGTTTGGAGGAAATGGGAGGAGCAAAAGGAGAAATTATTAAGAGTAAGGACTAATTCTGCTAGACGGAGCAGAGTGGTGGTAGAGGGGAACTGATTAGGTCTGGAATCCAAAAAGAAGCGTAGAGCTTTGAGACCTTCCTGATGGGGGATGGAAGTATATAGGGACTGGACATCCATGGTGAAAATAAAGCGGTGAGGGCCAGGGAACTTAAAATCATCGAAAAGTTTAAGAGCGTGAGAAGTGTCACGAACATAGGTCGGAAGGGATTGAACAAGGGGCGATAAAACAGTGTCGAGGTATGCAGAAACGAGTTCGGTGGGGCAGGAGCAAGCTGAGACAATAGGTCGGCCAGGACAGGCAGGTTTGTGGATCTTGGGTAGGAGGTAGAAACGGGAAGTGCGGGGTGTGGGAACTATAAGGTTGGTAGCAGTGGATGGGAGATCCCCTGAGCGGATAAAGTCGTTGATAGTGTGGGAGACAATGGCCTGGTGCTCCTTAGTGGGGTCACGATCGAGGGGTAAATAAGAGGAGGTATCCGCGAGTTGTCGCTGTGCCTCGGCAAGGTAGAGGTCAGTACGCCAGACTACAACAGCACCCCCTTTATCAGCGGGTTTAATAACAATGTTAGGATTAGTGCGGAGGGAGTGGAGAGCAGAGCGTTCCGAAGGAGTGAGGTTGGAATGGGGACAAGGTGCGGTGAAGTCGAGACGGTTGATGTCCCGTCGGCAGTTAGCAATAAAGAGATCCAGAGCAGGCAGAAGACCAGAGCGGGGTGTCCATGAAGAAGAGGAGGGTTGAAGACGGGAGAAGGGGTCATCGGTGGGGGTGGAAGAGTCCTTGCCGAAGAAGTAGGCTCGGAGACGGAGACGGCGGAAGAAAAGTTCCGCATCATGGCGAACACGGAACTCGCTGAGGTGTGGGCGAAGGGGGACAAACGTGAGGCCCTTACTGAGGACATATAGGGCCTATATTCTTTGGCATTTAGATGAAAGGGAGGCAATGCCATTGAAATCTGTAAACATGTTTGTGAGATTGACAGGTTAGATGCCGAGCCGAATTATAGAAAACATTGAAACATAGAAACTAGGTGCAGGAGTAGGCCATTCGGCCCTTCGAACCTGCACCGCCATTCAGTACGATCATGGCTGATCATCCAACTCAGAACCCTGTACCTGCTTTCTCTCCATACCCCCTGATCCCTTTAGCCACAAGGGCCATATCTAACTCCCTCTTAAATATAGCCAATGAACTGGCCTCAACTGTTTCCTGTGGCAGAGAATTCCACAGATTCACCACTCTCTGTGTGAAGAAGTTTTTAGAAAATAGCAATACCAGACTCCAATCTGTTTTCCATTTCTGCTGGTTCTTTAACCCGTTACTGGGTACGTAACACACCAATAACCCGTGATCTCTAGTTCTAATTTCACCCAACCTTAGTGGAAAAGCCCAGCTTGTGGTCACGCTGTCTATACCTCTCAGAATTTTGTATACCTCTATCAAGTCGCCAATCACTCTCCTTTGCTCCAGGGAATTATGTCCAAATCTATTCTATCTTTCCCTATAATTCAGGTTCAGTGCCAGTAGCATCCTTGTACATCTTCGCTGCACTCTTTCAATGCTATTGATAGCGTTCCTGTGGGCACGTGACTAGAACTACATATAATACTCCAAATCAAGCTTCGCAAACGTCTTAGACAACTTCAAGGTTTCATCTCAACTCTTGTACTCAGTATTTATTTTGATCTACGAAGGCCAATATGCCAAAAGCTATCCTTACGGCCATATTTACCTCGGGCGATACTTTGAAGAAATTGTGGATCTGCATTCCTTTTGTTCTACCGTACTCCTCAGTGCCCTGCCGCTCATCGTGTAAGCCCTATCTGGTTTGTCCTCTCAAAGTACAATAATCGCCACCTGCCATTTTTCATCCCATCTATTCCAGCTGCTCCAGATACCGCTGCAAGCTTCAATAACCTTCTTCGCTGTCCATTAAGACCCCAATCTTGGTGTCATCCACAAATTTGATGACCTAGTTTACTACATTATGAATCGGATTATTGATATAGATGACAAACAACAACGGACATAACACCCATCCCTGAGGTACACCACTAGCCACAGGCCTCCACTCACAGAGGCAAACATCTACTAGCACTCTCTGGTGAACGCAACGTCTAATCCAAATGTTTACCTTATACCGAATGCCAAGCGAGTTAACCTTCAGGACAACTTCCCAAACGGAGCCTCGTCATCGTCCATGCTATAGTCCATGTAGGCAATATCCACAGTATTTTCTTCATCAAACCTCTTGATAAGGGTCTTGAAAAAATTTATGTGATTGGTTAGAACTGACACACCACGCACAAATCCATGTTGACCTTTCCTAATTAGTCTCTGTTTTTCTCCAAACGCCGTTCTATCTGATCCCTTAGAATCCCTTATGATAACCTACGCTCTACTAACGTCAAGCTCACCGGCCTATAATTGCCAAGTTTATTCTTGAGTGTTTCCTGAACAACGGAAGAACATTAGCTACCCACCTATCCTCTGGCCTCTCATCTGAGGCTAAGGACATTTTAAATATGTTTGCTAAGTCCCCTGCACTTTCTCAACAGCCTCCCACAAGGTCCGAGAAAACTTCTTCAGCCCCTAGGGATATGTCCAACATAAGTTACCTCAAATAGTAAAAACCGACTCTTCTGTAACCCTCTTACGTCCATGAACACACTACTGTTTTGCCTCACTCAGTGTCCGTCTCTCGAGTAAATACAGATGTATCTCCACTAATTACAGCCCTCCGGCTGGAATGAGTCCCTTCAACTACTACCCTCTGTCTTCGATGCGCAAATTGGTTCTGAATCCAAACAGCCAATTTGCCACGGACTCCATGCTTCCTAATCTTCCGGGTTAGCTTCCTATGAGAGACTTTGTCGAAAGCCTTACTAAGCCAACATCCACTGCCCTAACCTCATGAATCTCTCTCTTGTAACCTTCTCGACAAACTCAATCAAGTTGGCAAGGCACGATCTACCATGCACAAAGCCATGTTGGCCTTTCCGAGTTAGGCTATGGGTTTCCAGATGCTTATATATCTTATCCCTAAGCGTTTTTTCCCACAATTTCCTACAGCTGACGTGAGGTTCTCCGGTTTACAGTCCCAAGGATTTTCCCTTGTTCCCTTCGTAAATAGAGGTACATCATTAGCCACTCACCACTCCTCTGGGACCTCGTCTGTGGCTAACGAGGGCACAAAGATAATGGTCAAGGCCCCAGCCATTTCGTTTCCCGACTCCTTCAATAACCAGGTTTAACTCCCATCAGGCCCTGGGGCCCTATCTACCTTAATACTCATTAGGAGGTCTCACACATCCTCCTCCTTAACGTATTTGGTTGGTAAGTTGATGGAGAAGATCCTTGAGGCAGGATTTATGAATATTTGGAGATGCATAATATGATTAGGAATATTCAGCGAAGCTTTGTGAAACGCAGGTCGTGCCTTACGTGACTGCTTGAATTTTTTGAGGATGTGACTAAACACATTGAAGAAGACAGAGCAGTAGATGTAGTGTATATGAATTTCAGCAAGGCATTTGACAAGGTACCCCATGCAAGACTTATTGAGAAAGTAAGGAGGAATGAGATCCAAGAGGACATTGCTTTGTTGTTCCAGAACTGGTTTGTCCACGGAAGGCAAAGAATGATTGTAGACGGGTCATATTCTGCATGAAGGTTGGTCACCAGTGGTGTGCCTCAGCGATCTATCTGGGACGCCTACTGTTTGTGATTTTTATAAATGACCTGGATGAGGAAGTGGAGGGATGGGTTAGTAAATTTGCTGATGACACAAAGGTTGGGGATGTTGTGGATAGTGTGGAGGACCGTCAGTGGTTACAGTGGGATATTGATAGGATGCACAGCTGGGCTGCGAAGTGGCAGATGGAGTTCAATCCAGATAAGTGTGAGGTGGTTCATTTTGGTAGGTCAAATATGATGACAGAATATAGTATTAATGGTAAGACCCTTGGCAGTGTGGAGCAGCAGAAGGATCTCGGGGTCCGAGTCCACAGGACACTCAAAGCTGCTGCGCAATGTGACTCTGTAGTTAAGAAAGCTTAAGGTACATTGGCTCTCATCAATCGTGGGATTGAGCTTAGGAGCCGAGAGGCAATGTTGCAGCTATATATGACCCTGGTCAGACCCCACTTGGAGTTCTATGCTCAGTTCTGGTCACCTCACTACATGAAGGATGTGCAAAACATAGAAAGGGTGCAAAGGAGATTTACAAGGATGTTGCCTGGATTGGGGAGAATGCCTTATGAGAATAGGTGTCAGGGCGCTAAAGCAGGGACCCAATCGCAGACCAAGTACTGTGCGCACTGTGATATTTACTGAGTAGCAAATCCAGAAGGGCAACAAAGTTGGTGTCAAAGTTCAGGTGGAGATCAAAAATTCCAGAGAAATCCAAAAACCAAAATCAGGAAACAGGCAGAGTCGATATTCGGACGGACAGAGTTCAGATACGAATGCTGGAAAAGCTCAGGAAAACGCACTGGTACAGTTTGGAACAAACAGGTGAAAACACAGGATTAAAATACACTGAGCAGTAAACAGAGAGGCGGATGATAGGTGGAGAACAATGAGACACAGGTGGTAGCAAAACTGGTAAAAATGAGAAACAGGTGAAAAGCGGAGTACTCAGTAGTACAGGGGCCGGAGTAGAGCAGGTGCGGGGACAGGAGCACATGGGGCTTGAAAACATACGCGAGCACATGGCAATACAAAACCACAGACTGACAACTAGGGGGAAAACACACAAAAAGACAAAGTTCAACTGGAGATACTGACAATAAGTTGAGTGAACTCGGCCTTTTTTCCTTGGAGCGACGGAGGTTGAGGTGGCCTGATAGAGGTGTATAAGATGATGAGAGGCATTGATCGTGTGGATAGTCAGGGTCATTTTCCCAGTGCTGAAATGGCTAGCACGAGAGGGCACAGTTTTAAGGTGCTTGGAAGAAGGTACAGTGGAGATGTCAGGGGTAAGTTTTTTCACGCAGAGCATGGTGAGTGCGTGGAATGGGCTACGGCGATGGTGGTGGAGGAGGATACGATAGGGATTTTTAAGAGACTCCTGAACAGGTACGTGGAGCTCAGAAAAACAGAGGATTTTGGGTAACCCTAGGTAATTTCTAAGGTAAGAACATGTTTGGCACAGCTTTTTGGGCAGAAGGGCCTGTATTGTGCTGTAGGTTTTCTGTGTTTCTATAGTTACACTCAGCACTTTATTATTTTGAAAGGATGGTTTCCTTTTTGCACTTTTGCGTACGTGACCTTCTGTTGCACCTCGCTAGCTTCCGACGTCATATTCGTACGACAATCAAAATGAATGTCAGATGCTGGAAATCTAAAGCAAAAACACAACATGCTGGAGACACGACAGCTCAAACAGGGTCTGTGGAAGGCGAAATTAGAGTTTGCGTTTCAGACACCAAACCTGCCATCAGGAATTCTGATCAATTGAATTGCCTCTTCTTATACCTAGGCTCCCTGCCTTGTTGACTGTTCCCAGGATTTTCTATGCTCAAGTTTAGCTGCACCTTTACTGTTCCGAGCATGCCGTTCGGCATTTCGCAATGAACCGTGGTTGATCCTCTGTCTTGACAATACTTGTACGATGCGGGGACATGCTTATCTTGGGGAAGATCCGCGATGTATTTCCCATTTATTCATGTTAGCTGACTTAATCTTAGCTCTTGTATTCACATACGCCTCTCCTTGTCCGTGTTCCTGGGCATCTGGGTAGCGCAGCGGTCAGCGCAGCGCTACAAAAATTAAACAATTAAACTAATGTTTTAAATAAAATTAGTTGCTGAAACAAATCAGGGAGTACCATAGTTCGGACTTCACTTTCGACGTGTGTAGGAGATTGCTTGTTCTTCCCCGTGAACGCGTGGGTTTCTTCCGGGTGCTCCGATTTCCTCCTACCGTTCAAAGACGTTCCCGTTACTAGGTGAATTGATCATCGTAAATTCTCCTGCGATTAGGCTCGTTTGAAATAGGTAGGTTGCTCGACAGTGTGGCTCGTTGGACCAAAAGGGCCTGTTCCGTGCTGTATCTCTCAATAAATAAAAACCTGTGGTTGACCACCTTTGCCTTGATGGGGTGCGCCATTCGTTTTCCATTCATCCCATGCCGGACATTTACTTTGTTCTCTCCGGCCTCCCTATCCTCTATACTTCAATCATGCATACTTTCTAATGAAAGGGTATTGAAATAAAATGTTAAGGGTTATACGGAAAGTTGTCTGAAACAGCATTTCCTGTTTCGATTAAATATTTTTCGACGACATGCACTTGGTATTTCTTTCTAAAGTGCGCATTTTCAAGCTTTGAGAAAGATTTTTTTTTTGAAAAATATCTCCATACCGCCTAGTTTTCGTTGGAGTACTAAATATAGCGCTGCAAGATCCTGTAGTGTAGCAGAACTGAAAGGATGTCACCCAGCATTACACTGCAGAATGTGCCTTGCATCTTCGGCCCGATTCAGCCCTTCTAAACATTGGAGGCACGGCTGCTTGTGGGGTGTAGGGAAAAAGATGATTTGGAAAAAGAGAAAAATAAGCTTTTCAAATATGCTTTAGTTTAATTTATTGTTTTAACTATTCGTTTGTTTGTTTGTTTGTTTCAAGAAATAATTTAATTAAAACGTTAGTTTAATTGTCTAATAACATGCTGCAATTTTAATATATTTTACAAACATGTCAATTATTTTAATCGCAGGACATTCGGTAGTGTATTAAAAGTAACTGGGCATTGGCTTCCTGAAAGCCGAACGGTCAAACCAACAGCCCACAAGGAACATAGAACACAGAACCCAGCACAGTACAGGCCCTTCGGCCCACAATGTTGTGCTCACCCTTAAACCCTGCCTCCAATATACCCCCCCATCTTAAATTCCTCCATATACCTGTCTAGTAGTCTCTTAAATGTCTCTTAAAGGAAGACAAATGTTGTTTAAATCTCTCTCATGAGAGAATTTGCGTACACAAATGGCAACGTCATTGTCTGGTTTAACTATCGCTACTGAAAAAGACCATAAGACATACGAGCAAAATTAGGCCATCTGGCCCATGGATGGAGATTTCATCAAAAACTTGGAGAAATTTCATCAAGTATTCATACACTAGTTCCAGAATCGCCATTTGTGAAGAGATTGCGTAGTCGGGCCCTGTTTTATCTAGAATTTACGAGAATAAGGGGAGATCACGGTCAAATTTAAAACTCAAACAAATCTTAACATGCTGAAAGAAGAGAAGGTATTTTCCTAGATGAGGAGACCACAATCATGTCTCCAGTTTCAGACTGAGAACTTGCTATTAGAAATAGAAGTGAGAAGGAATCAGGGTCTTTTGCCGGAATTCTGAGTTAGGGGCGTTACGTCATGTTCCCAGGAATGGCACCTCGGCACAGCCTGCTCCGCACGCAACCACGCTCACTTAATGT
This sequence comes from Mobula hypostoma, assembly GCF_963921235.1. NCBI lineage: Eukaryota > Metazoa > Chordata > Chondrichthyes > Myliobatiformes > Myliobatidae > Mobula > Mobula hypostoma. The sequence continues at coordinate 155,715,946 of NC_086098.1, read as the reverse complement.
CCTGTCGATGGTGTAATTCTGCAGCCTTTGGAGACATCGTCATTAAATTCATTCATACAACCACGGGTTTCTCAATATTAAGGCAAAGGGCAGGAACATGTCGCCGACGTCGAATATCAACCAGAACTTGATAAATGTCTGAAAATGTTAAAAGGACAGAATGTTTTATTCCTCTTCCCAGTTTTATGGTTAATATCCGATTCAACGAGGGCACGGCATCAGCTGCCCCTCCTCTGATTATATTCGACGGCTGGCACGCAAAATATACAGGCTGCCAGAAGAATATAATTTTACTTTTTTGTAACAAAAGATTCCAGATTACATTTAGAAAGTGAAAGTTGTTTTTTCCCTGCCATAATGTAAAGTACAACTGTAGGAAAGGCGCTTAAAAGTCTATGGTAGGAAAGCCGCTTCCAAATAGAAAGGGTATAATCGTGGAACGTTGCTGTGCCCGACCGGAAATAACTGTGCGCACCCATCCGCCCGGCTCCCCCTTTACGCAGCCTATCCGCTGGATGCTTTGCTTCCGCGGAAACTCGACTAGAACTCCACAAGTGCATTTTTCTTGTGAGTTCTATTTGGAAGCAGTCAGCGTGAGGTAACTGCTGAGGCTGTATGTCTGGTCGCTATACCGGATAGCCCGGATTGGCTGGACACCAGTCCACGACATTGCAATGCAGTTCTCAGGACACCTCCACTGGTCCAGGGATAAAAGTATTGACTAGTCACACCAGAGTCGCCATCTGTCCTTCAGTGATCTGTTTAATCGCGGGTGTAGGAAGATTAATCGAAGGGCTGGACAATTATCCACCTGGAATGACAAAGAAATGTCCATATTAAGGAACGATAACAAATTGTGTGTCATTCATTTAATACTTGTGGCTTGACCTACGGCCTCTCAGGTGGCAAGCTGTGGGTTCAAGTCCCTCAATGTGAACTGACAATGAGGACGGTGCCGAATGCGTGTTAAACAATCGGTCATGTGCGGAGACAGTACATGACCTTTGGGGGCGTTATTTTCAAGAGAAGCAGGAGCGAGGGAGATTATTCCCCTGGACAATATTTATAACTGAAAGCTATCAAAAAAAAAATTAACTGGCTGCATTGCAATTACTGAGGCCTTCCAGTTCCAGAATTGGCTGCGCAGTTGCAGGTACAATTCGAAAAAATATATATTTATTTAAACGTAGATTACCCGTTGCACACAACTACCTCGGGGTTGTCACAGAGAGATGTCGTGATCTAAATGCTTGACTATACAAGAAGACTGGAGGTCGCTCTGCTTCATGGGTTTTAACAAAATGACGCTAGATACCTAAGCAAACACACAGTGCCATTCGAGCACTTCCCAATTCGTGCCCGCTCACAAAGACATGCATTCGCTCTTCTCCAGTCTTCCACCTTCAACTCTCTTCCTACCCCATACTATGAAACAAGAAAAGGCAACAATCTCTCACTAGCGTGCATCCCCAAGATAGGAGCCACCTATACAGTGAGGTGAGGTGAGGTCTTCCGTCGGTCATAGTCGACCATGGATATGGCGTCCTAGCTGTCTAGATACGCATGCCTGTGCAGTATGATATGAACAGCAAGCTCAAACACGAGGAAATCTGCAAATGCTGGAAATTCAAGCAACACACACAAAATGCTGGTGGAACGCAGCAGGCCAGGCAGCATCTGTAGGAAGGGTCTCGGCCCGAAACGTCGACTGTACCTCTTCCTATAGATGCTGCCTGGCCTGCTGCGTTCCACCAGCATTTTGTGTGAACAGCAAGCTGTTGCCCATGTAGCAAGCTCCCACTCCCCACGCATCTGGTTAACCCAGAGGAACGGCAGAGACCGATACAGTTTGGTACCAGCTACGTCGCAGGAGTTGCCAGCCAAAAGTGAACTCAATGTACGACTGCTGTAGGGACTCTTACTCCGGATTGTTTCCTCGGAGTTTACTCCGAATCTTTCCCAATGAGTGGGTATAGACGCAAGGCAGCGTAGGTTTGAGATCAGAGTTTTCCTTCTCTGAGATGAGCTGCCAACCACGGCTAATGAGACCCATCTGCCCGAAACGATCAATGCAGTAGCTGATAGATAAAGGTATTTATCACTGCTTTGCGATCAACTCCCGAATTATTCGGACCACCGAATAAGGAGTCCTACACTGAATAAGGAGGCTTCTTGAGCTGGACGCATACACCAGAAATTTCCGCGTATTCCCCATCAGTGCACATCTCCAAATGGCTTTTTAAATTCGTCATTGTTGCAGCGCCTACTACTTGCTCTGGCAGGTATATCCACATCGACAGCAACTTTGTGATGAAAACTTATCCATAGGTCCCCTTTGCTATTACCCTCTCACCTTAAACCTTAAACCTTAAACCACCGCGTTGGTGGGAAATGGACTTTGACCTTTCACTCTATATATTCCCGTCACGATTTAATATACGTCTATATTGTCACACCAACCTACTTGTGTCTAATCCCAGATTATCCCAGTCGTTCATTATAATTCAAGACGTCCATTCCATGTGGTCAGCTACAGCGCTGCCCACATCAACCATTTTGGTGACATCTTCAAAACAGCCGTGTAAATTCGGTAGCCGTGATTTCTCACGCACAAAACCACTTTGCTATTCAATAGACAATAGGTGCAGAAGTAGACCATTCGGCCCTTCGAGCCTGCACCGCCATTCTGAGATCATGGCTGATCATCTACTATCAATACCCGGTTTCTGCCTTGTCCCCATAACCCTTGATTCCCCTATACATAAGATACCTATCTAACTCCTTCTTGAAAGCATCCAGACAATTGGCCTCCACTGTCTTCTGAGGCAGCCCGTTCCACACCTTCACAACTCTCTGGGAGAAGAAGTTCCTCCTCAACTCTGTCCTAAACGACCTACCCCTTATTCTTAAACCATGCCCTCTGGTACTGGACTCTCCCAGCATCTGGAACATATTTCCTGCCTCTATCTTGTCCAATCCCTTAATAATCTTACATGTCTCAATCAGATCCCCCCTCAATCTCCTTAATTCCAGCGTGTACAAGCCCAGTCTCTCTAACCTCTCTGCGTAAGACAGTCCGGACATCCCAGGAATTAACCTAGTGAACCTACGCTGCACCTCCTCCACAGCCAGGATGTCCTTCCTTAACCCTGGAGACCAAAACTGCGCACAATACTCCAGGTGTGGTCTCACCAGGGCCCTGTACAAATGCAAAAGGATTTCCTTGCTCTTGTACTCAATTCCCTTTGTAATAAAGGCCAACATTCCATTAGCCTTCTTCACTGCCTGCTGCACTTGCTCATTCACCTTCAGAGACTAATGAACAAGTATTCCTAGATCTCTTTGTATTTCACCCTTACCTAACTCTACATCGTTCAGATAATAATCTGCCTTCCTGTTCTTGCTCCCAAAGTGAATAACCTCACAGTTATTCACATTAAACACCATTTGCCAAGTTTCTGCCCACTCGCCCAGCCTATCCAAGTCACCTTGAATTCTCCTAACATCCTCATCACATGTCACACTGCCACCCAGCTTAGTATCATCAGCAAACTTGCTGATGCTATTCACAATGCCTTCCTCTAAATCATTGACGTAAATCGTAAACAGCTGTGGTCCCAATACCGAGCCCTGTGGCACCCCACTAGTCACCACCTGCCATTCTGAGAAACACCCATTCACTGCCACCCTTTGCTTTCTATCTGCCAACCAGTTTTCTATCCATGTCAACATCCTCCCCCCAATGCCATGAGCTCTGATTTTACCCACCAATCTCCTATGTGGTACCTTATCAAATGCCTTCTGAAAGTCAAGGTACACCACATCCACTGGATCTCCCGCGTCTATCTTCCTGGTTACATCCTCGAAAAACTCCAATAGATTAGACAAGCATGATTTGCCCTTGGTAAATCCATGCTGACTCGGCCCAATCCTATCATTCTATTTCAATTCAATCCTAGTATTCCTAATCATTCCTTGCTTTTCCATATGCATATGGATCCTGTCTCGCAGAATCACCTGCCGAAATTTTCCCACCACTAGTGTTCGGCTCGCCACCCTGTTATTCCGTGGTTTATCCTTAAAGTTTCTCCAAAATAAAGATGCAACATCAGCCAACCTTTAGTTTTCCGAAAGCTCAAGTCTGGCTAACAAAGATACAAAAGTCTCTGAAAGGATCCAACAAACTACACCTAAGCTTGCTACACGTTTTCGGAAATAGATAGTTAGATCCCGGTAGTCAGCCACTTCAAAAACACAAAAAGCGATTTTGCATAATATCAGGGCATCACTGTGCTCGACCTCGAGGTTGCCAGCTTCCATGATTTTTCCTCTTTAAAATAGAGTAGGAGTATTCAATTAGGTCCTCCTTTGTCTCGACGATCAAATTATTTCTAAAGTGGAGTTTTTCTTTCCTCAGCTCCCTTTTTGTTCTTTATATATGTGAAAAATCTCTTAGGATCAACTTATCTGCCAAGGATGTCTTCTGTCCCTTTTCGCTCCTGATTTCGGCATTATCTGGACTCCAGAAGTTCTCGTTTTCCTAGTTTTTTTTTGCTACATCCCAGCTGGCGATTCCTTTCTCTTCAGCAGACGACAATCTCCCTCCGTCAGCCAGCACTCCTGAGTCCTACCTACCTTGCCGTTCACGCAGACAGGAATATATTTTCCCTAAATTCACTGTGTCTCATTTTCAAAAGCTTCCGACTTGCCAAGCTTCACTATGCCTGCTGACAGCTTCTCTGAATTGATCCGTGAGATTTGCGGTCTAATCCCATTAAATTCTCCCGGAAGGGGGGAGTAGATGGCGGCGCGACGGCAGCGCGCGCGGCCACTTCGGTGATGAATATGTGTTATTTGTCAAGTAGGGGACCGTGCCCAATTCTGATTTGATGGATACAGACGTGAGAGCACAGCGGAACATCTGGAAAACTTCTGAAATTCCCGCTTCGCTGCTGCTGCTACCGTGTGGTAACCGGAATCTCCGGAGCTGAAGGCCCGAAATACTCGGCTTTGTGTGTTTCAGCGGCCGGGGAGAGGTCGAAAGCACTCGGCAGAGGATGGCGCTCGGGAGGCTATATCGGAGAGGCTGGTCGGAAGCTCGAAGTTTTCGGACGGATGGACTCAGTGCCGGCTGGGGTCGGCTGCTTCCAAGGTATCGGCAAGTTGACGGTGCCTGGAGGTTTACGGCAGGGAGTTTCTCCCTTTTGCCGCCTGCTATCGGGCACTCGGGAGTCGATCGACTCGGGATTTTGAGACTTTTTTTTACTGTGCCCATGGTCTGTTCTTTATCAAATTATGGTATTGCTTTGCACTGCTGTAACTATATGTTATAATTATGCGGTTCTGTCAGCGTTAGTCTTTGGTCTGTCCTGTTTTCTGTGATATCATTCCGGAGAAACATGGTATCATTCCTTAATGCGTGTATGCATTTCTAAGTGACAATAAAAGAGGACTGAGTATTCTCATAATCTAAATCTAAATTTTGCTTTACTCCGATTTAAGCCTTTAACTTGAGTACTAACCCTGCTTCCTTTCCAAAACTCCTTTAAAATCCAATGGAATTATGGTCTCTGGCTCCAAAACGCTTCCATCAGTCGCCTGCCAGGTCTCATTGCCCAAGAGGAAGTCGATTCTGAAGCTGGAAAAGAAATAATGGACCTCTTTAACTAAATTCTACTTTTAGTTTTAGGGTACGGTGCTCCTGCAGAATTCTCATCATCTGTTGAAGATTGGTACTCACTGACGGGCAGTGTCGCAGCTTTTCCTTCTATCTACCTCGAGCTGCCCTGCCCATGCCAGTGTTTATCGCGATATTGTAAGTGAAATTAAATTCTTTTTAACGCACCATACTCGTATCCTTGGAGTGCTTGAATGGAAAACGTACAGGAATGAATTTTACTATTGCAAACTCGAGGAGATAATACTTGGAGAATGTAAAGGAGATCTACTCTGTATCTAATACGTGCGCTAACTTATTCCGTGAAACAGTCACAGAAAAGTATCTCAAGAATCCGATACAAACTAAATTTCCCTCCACATAACTTTCTCAAGTGCTCCCAGGTCAGAAACCGCGCGGTTTAGCTATTGGGAAATAACTTGAAACCTTCGGTAATCGATTACTGTAGAAACATATCGATTATATAAAGGTGAGAAGGGATGTGCTAGCAATGCAACCCTATGCAGCAGTTAATGCCCCCAAATAATAGCCCAAATCCAGTATCTTACCCTTTCAAGATAACTGTAGGATGATTGATGCAAATTAGTTTAATGCAAAAAGACTAAATGTTCCTTCAGGCTGTTTTGATTAATGTTATTGTAACAACAAATAGAAATCGCATCATGTAGACTAAATGTCGTTTCTGTGCTTATAATCCTAATACATGACAGAAGACTTGCAATTGTTCGCTCCATTTGGTAATAGCGATGTACTTATTTCCATTAGAGTTGTGTGCTCAAGGTTTAAATGCAACGTTGCCTTCAAATTAATCTCATCCGGTGTTTTGTTAATGTCGATATAGATGGATTTAAGTTGGACACATGATGGTGATATATTATTCGGGAGGAGATCTGCCACTTGTCTATTGATAGAATAAGTTCACTGACTCGCTTTCTTATGTTGCAAAGAAGACAGGAATTTCTAGGGTTCGAAACTCGCCCTTTAAATTCTGTTTGTTTTGTGATATCTGGGCAGCTTCTGATTATCAGATTCTGATTGTGCGGCCCGACAGGAATTGAGAGATATCCCCGTATCCCAGTTTCACTCCCCTTTTCTATTAGGGGAATATATCGACGAAATGGTGGAGGAACTCAGCACCGCAGGCATAATCTATTTTAACAGTTCCTTTCAATTTCATTGTGTTAAACGTCCTCTCTTTTTATACCACTGTCAATGACACAAAACTATAGAGTTTGTTCGGACATTCTTGGAGGAATAAGGGAATCCCCTGAAAATAGGATAACAACACTCATTGCTTAAATAATTGCTCTTAAATTCATTATCCTGCTAATAGCTGCTCATGTCCCAAACATATATATTGTTAGTTTACTATTTTCGACTATTATTAACACCTAGGAATTATTTTGCTGTTCACTACTTCAGCCTGATCGGTGAGACTAATAAAAATAAGCATTCACTTCCAGAATGTCTGCTTAATTGATATAAACACATCATCAGCATTACGTAAACACGAGAAATTCTGCAGGATGCTGGAAATTCAAGCAACACACATCAAAGTTGCTGGTGAACGCAGCAGGCCAGGCAGCATCTCTAGGAAGAGGTAGAGTCGACGTTTCGGGCCGAGACCCTTCGTCAGGACTAACTGAAGGAAGAGCTAGTTGTTTGAAATCTCTTACCAGCTCTTCCTTCAGTTAGTCCTGACGAAGGATCTCGACCCGAAACGTCGACTCTACCTCTTCCTAGAGATGCTGCCTGACCTGCTGCGTTCACCAGCAACTTTGATGTGTGTTACATCAGCATTATGTGCAATGCTGTATGACGTGAGCGATCATGGTATTATCTATGATATGAATGTTCTCCTCAATTTTTTTCCCACAGAAGTGGTTTGACATTAACTTCTCCTGGACAGTATCTTTTCAAGTCGAGTAAACACAACCATTGTCAATACTCTTCAAAGATTGTCTGCCTGTCGTCAGTGGTCGCATAGCCAGGGATTGTGTTATGCACCAGCTTCTCATACGACCATACACCGCCTGCTCGCCTGCTTCAAGTGACATCGATCCTGGGCTACGCAGCTGTGACACACTACCTTAGGGTGACCCACCGGCTGGCGGTGGGATGGAGCGCCTTACACCTCCTTAGGTACAGACGTATCTTCACCCCGCCACGGCTATATACATTATATAGTATCAGGCACCTGTGGTTACAAAAACATATAATACACCATACTGACCGAAGGTTGGCAGAATTTACAATGAACCGGCCTCAGCACCAGCTTAATCATCTGATTCACTTTCCATTATTCACAACACGCAATAAGTTCTCTGGTCGGTTCAATACCTTTATCAATTTTCCTGCTGAATATCTTCAGTAAAGTGAGTGATTTGGGTGTTTCTGGAAAATAGGCTTTCCAAAATCATTGTAAACCCTTTACAACTGTTTGGCAGTGAGTTTTCTAAAAATATACAGACAATTGGCTTGGACTTTATTAAAAACCCTACAGATCAGTTAATGACTGCCAATATTTTTTTGTTCATCTCTTGCTTTCGAAAATCTCGGACACACCATCTTTAATGATGGTGCGAGCTTCGCATATTTGAAATACAGTGTGCAACTGAATAGACAAGAAGACGTGTTCTTTACCTAAAACACATTGGCGAAACACACGATTCGAAATACATAGCTTATCTGGCTAACTACTTGAAATTAATTTGAGACAGGAAAACATTAGCAACTTGTGATTGCTGTCAATGTGCCATTCTGTTTGAACTGATTTGCATAAACAGGGAAAACGCGCTGACACCTCGTCACAGGATTCGTAAGCGAGCTGAAAGATTGAGACGCCACTTAACTGCGGCACCCTGTGTGAGCCTTACAATGTCTTGGTGGGTTCGTGTGGTCAGTACGCTGGTGTTCACTGCAATATGTGAGTACTTTCTATGGATATTATATTGAATCTCGAATACCATTCAATAATATTCTACTCGCACTTCTGGTATTACTCGAATATTAATCTCGGCACATTGTTTCTTCCTTCTGAATGTTTCCAGATATCAACGCGGAAATTGCAGTGAATCAGCCACTTTCGAAATCCACGTCTCCGGGGCAGAACGTGCAAATACCCTGCACCTTGTCTGGAACCTCTTTAGGAAGTAGCACTGTTTCCTGGTACCAGCAGATTCCCGGAAAAGTTCCTCGGTATCTGTTCTACTATTATTCGGGGAGCAGCGTTAACAGAGGCTCCGGAGTTCCGAACCGTTTCGGCGGCTCGATATCAGGCAACACGGCAACATTGACAATATCGAGCGTCCAGTCGGAGGATGCGGCAGACTATTACTGTGCTATGTGGAAATCAGATGTTTACATCTTCGGCAAAGGAACGAGGCTGGCAATTGGCAGTAAGTAAAATATCAATTCAATGCGCTTAGCTTCTTGGTACTTACCTGAACAAGAATTAAATTTGTGTCGTCTCATGGTTGCTTTGAAACAAAAGGTGGCATTTTTCAAATATCCAACCACGAGTAACGCACCTTTGACTATTTAGTTGAACATGCGCGCCTGAAGCGCTAAATGCCCCTCTGTTTTTTTTTAATTGGCGCTGGCTTTGTAGAAGATGAACTGATAATTGTTCAACCAGGTGTAGAATTAGTCCAAACGTTATTAAATGAGCTTAATCCTGCATTGCCGAATTTTGACTACATCAATGATTTTGTTGGGGGATCCACCTTTGCTTTGACACCACTTGCTGCTGATGCCCATCAGAACCATAGGATAACTGCTAGCCACTGATCACTGAACCCTTGAGGGTTCTTTAAAATCATTAACTTGAATAGATGAAGAAAGATAGATGATGAAGGCGATTGGTTCCAAAGCAAGAAGCTATAATCTTTATGAAATTTCCACAGTATCTGGTTAGCTCCGTCTCGCTGAACATTTGTTAACTGATTTTTTTAATCATCCGACACCCTGCGCAAGTTATTTGTTTGTCTCCTTACATTTCCTAAAAATAACAGAACTGCTACCATATTTACAACCTGGCACATGGATGATGATAAACACGGCAGTTAATGGAAATCCTTTAAGTGCAGGAGAAACCGAATGGCAACAACAACGGATCAATTAGTCCATCAATTCTAGGGAAACTCATTGAGATGTTACTGAGTAGACTAACTGCTAGATTAATCGTTGTATATTTAACTGTTTCGCATCGCCTGTTTGAGATGTTAAAGGTATGTATTAAACCGCCAAGAGATAGTAAAACAATCCTTGAGTGTTTTGCTGTTTAGAATTAAATTTGCATTTGATTGAAATCTGAAACAAACTTGCGCCATGTAACACCACAACAAAGTTCGAAAATTAGCACGTAGATACTAGAACGCAAATTTATTAGCAGACATCTTATAGTATTTTATGTTTTCAGCTGTTGGTATTACTTCTGTCTTACTTTGCAATGTCAATATGTGGAAATATAGAAGACAGTCTTTTCTGCCAATTGTGAAACTGAAATTGTGTGGTAATTTAAAATGCGTGTGGAAATAAACCTTCAAGACAACCAGAACTTTATCGTAGGTTTTGAAGACATGCGTCGCTCAATGATCGGAGAGTTATATTGGCGAGTGTTAGGGCCTTGTGCTTTGGTACTTGGTAGTGTCAAACCATGCCCGGTAGGTGAAAGGGTAAAGGCCAGACAAAGAGTGGCCCATTGGACATGCAGGATCCGGGGTTCAGTTCAGAGCTAACAACCATGGCAGGTCAAAGTTTGTTGCGGAAATAGCAGTGAAGAATCCTTCTATATCTGTTTGCGATGGCTTTTATAGGCAGAGATTGAGGATCTTTATTGCTGACCTATACGACAGCGAAATAACGGCCATTAAGTCAGTGGAATTAATCTATCATTCAAGTTGTCATTGCACCAAAAATGGAACCATGGAACAGCGAGCGTGTCAACTTTACACGAGAAATGACTTAAAAATATGAAAAGTTAACCACGTTGAGCAATATTCGGAGCCATATCAGATGAATACCACCTCTTTACCACGTAGGTCGTGAACATTGTAGGAAAGTGGTTTCCTCACTGGTGAGTGTCAGAAGAAAGATCCGCTACACTCCACAAACCAGATTTGAATTACTTTCTTCCAGCGGAAAAATAATATTTCCGAAACAAAGCGTATAAGGTTCAACATGTATGTTAAACTTTCCAAAAGTCATTTACTATACAAGCAGCCTGTAATTTAATATTACGCAAAGCGAACGCTGTATTCGGATGGCTAAGATGCATTAAATATACTATTCCAGGGATTCCCAACCTGGGGTCTACACATCCCTCTGCTAATGGCAGGGGTCCATGGCATAAAAAGGTTGAGAACCCCCTGTACTAATCCCCGAGTGTAAGCAAAACATGAATTAGACTTCTGTCTCTTGTCATGATGACTGAAGATTTGAATGAAGAGAATCTGTCTAAGGTAGAAGTAGGGACAGTTGGCTTAGGTGCCAATGGAAGCCAAAATTCTTAGTCAGATATAACCTCAGATTTTTAGTCAACCTGAATCTAATAATGCAATGCTTGGGAAACCAATTAAAACCCGGGCCGAGATCGTTCATTTTACGACACTGCACATATTCCGCCCAGGGTCACAAAAACAGTTATCACGTGAGATTTCAGCTGGCATTTTTTTTCAAGGCCAATTTAACATATTGAAACAGGAAAACGGAAGAGAGGTATTTGTTCATCAAGGTGAATAAATGCATGAAGTACCAAATGTATTTTAAAGCAAAGGTATGTTTTAACAGAAACGATTTCTCAACCTGTACTAAACTGGCACCTTGTTTTAAACAGATCCTCGGAGCCCCGCCGTCACCGTCCTCCGGCCGTCAACGGAAGAAATCACGGGAAAGGGCACAGCGACACTGGTGTGTTTGGTGAGCCGTTTCAATCCAGGCGCTGTGAACATTGAGTGGACCGTGGACAGACGTACGAAAAGCGATGGCGTTGAATCGAGCCTTGTCCGGCAGGACACGGACAACAGTTCAGTGTGAGCAGTTACCTGACTCTGCCAGCCTCAGAATGGAACTCACACGAGCGTTACTCCTGTGTGGTTAAACACGAGGCTCTAGCAAACCCGTTTGAGGCAACGGTCGAGAGATCCAGCTGCATCTAAGAAGATATTTCAAAATTAATCGAGATGAAAATCTTATTTTCTCCGTCTTTTTCTTCAATAAAAAATATTTTGAAATATTATTATTTTGCAGATAATTATTTGAGCTCAGAGTCGTCATTTAACTTTTATCAGTTTCAAAATGTCATTCCATTAGATTGGTAGCATTGTTAAGTGTATCTCCAATGGTAATTAATCTCAGTTAAATGCATCCCCAGATGTTTATCAAAATGATTCTGGCCTGAAGATTGCATTCTTGATTCTTGACCGACTGCTGATAATTTCGTGCAGAGCTACCCAATAACATTAACGATCCAGTCTGATTTGCAACATGGTTTCATGACTTTTCTTTCAAGTGCAGAATAAAACAAAAATATAATTTAAATCTCCCTTTAAAGATATTGTCTGTGTGTACTCACAGACACACAGTCATCTGTCATGAAGGAACGCATTCAATTAATGACGATTGACAAATATAGACGGGGCGGAATTGGTGGGTCTGGGACGATCCTCAGATTGTGTGAAGTGCAGCAGATTTTCTTTTCAGAATAAGTGCGTGTTTATGTGAATTAATATATTGCGCCCATATTCTAGGGCACTGAAATCAAAGGGAGACAATGCCATCGATATACATAAAAACCATTTTCGGCTTGACAAGTGAGATGCCGAGCTGATGGTTGTAGTCTTCAAATAATAGGTTTGGGTATTCGGGGCTGAAAAAAAAGATAATATTCTTTTCAGGGTGTACCTTTAATCTGTAGTTTCTTTAGAAATTTTATCGGTGCCCAAGTAGATTGCGATCGAAATATCTTTAAGAGATTCAAGGGAGTCGAGACATGACAGGAGACCGGAAATCTGGTCAGACTGCTTCTAATGTTATTCTTTCGTATGTGCACAACTCGAACTTTCTAAAAAGTATAACACGTGATAGTTATTTTACATTGGAGTATTTTTAAAAAATCTCAATTTTAATTTCATTTAAACTGAAGGAGCAAGTTAATATTTTCTGACCCAGAAGAATAAAGTAAAACAACCATGGTTATCAAGCTCTTCGTTTTCAATTCCAGTGAAATACACGAACTGTATATACCCACCTGAGAGCAAATTGGAACTGTAACTGCCAGTTCATTCAAACGCTCAAAACGTATAGGTACAGTTCTCGAACACTACTGCACAGAAGAAGGCACTTTGGTCCATATGAACTGTGCTGAACTATTACGCGGACTGGCATCAGACCATTGTTCTCCATGCTGTCCCATCCATGCACCTATCCAAATTACTCTTAAATGTTAAAATAGATCCCCCACCCAATCCTTTCGTTGGAAGCTCCTTCCGCACTCCCACCACACTCCAGGTAAAGACATTCCCCTCATGTTAAAATTTATCTTTTAATCTTTCACCCATAACCCATGATCTCTAGTTCTAATTTCATCCAGCCTTAGTGGAAAAGCCCAGCTTGCATTTACCCTCTCCATGCCTCTTGTTACGTACCCCGTATCTGGGTTGACAAACCAGCAGAAATGGATCACTCAGTTGGAGTCTGGACTACTAGAACTAAGAAAGTTTTATTAAAGAAACAAGTAACACAGTACTCTAATCAAAAGGATAATAAATGCAACAGTTCAGCAATGATAAACACACATGTACACAGAATTAAGATAACAGGATCAGTCAAGCTCTATCGTCGTCTAGGGCAAATGACCAGTTTCAAAGTGACGCAAAGTTCAGTTCAATTGAATTCAGTTCAGTTCGCAGTAATCACTGCCGTGGGAGATGGTCACTGTGGGGGAAGGAGAGAGAGAGCAAAAACGAATGAATATTCAAACGGCTCCACACAGACCTTCGATATTCTTCGCAATCAGCTTTCGGGCGAACCCTTTGTGATGTCATCTGAGGTCACCGAACGTGACCCCTCCGTTTTCCAGATACGATCGTTTCTCTGCGGTGAACCTGGCACCCAGGAAAGGGTGGACACACGCCAGGTTCCCGTTGATCGTGTATTTCCACCCTGTGCGTCTATGGCTTGGTCCCGCGACCAGCCCTCCAAAACTTCCCACCGACTTATGGGAGGCGCACCGCTTCCAGGGTCTCGTTACCTCGTGGTGTCGTGTGTGTCTTGCCTTAGCGAACCTGTCCCTTTTTATCCCCCTGCTGGGGTATCGCCTGTCCATCACTTCAAACAGTTCAGGGTTCAAAGGGGGAGCCGATCTTGACAGCTCTCCTTCCGTTAAACTCTCCCGTTCCTTCATTAACATCTCCAAATGCTGCTCCATTGTTTTCCTTATCTCTCTTTCTCCTGAAGACAGGTGGCCGACCAACTGCTGATCCCACTGGTGCCAGCACAGGCCAGCTAACATCTTAATTTATGTGTATTCTCGTCACACTCTCTTAATTTTGTATACCTCCATCAAAACGTCACTCATTCTCCTTTGCTCCAGGGAATACAGTCCGAATCTATTCAACTATTCCGTATAATTCAGGTTAAGTGTCAGTAACATTCTTGTAAATTTTCTCTGCATTCTTTCAATCTTATTGATATCGTTCCTGTGGGCGGGTGACTAGAACAACATACAATACTCCAAATAAGGCTTCGCGACCGTCTTAAGCAACTCGAGGTTTCATCCCAACTCTTGTGCACAATATTTACTTTGATCTGCGAAGGCCAATATGCCAAAAGCTCTCTTTAGGCCCTATTTACCTACGGCGATACTTTGAAGACATGATGGACCTGCATTCCTTCTGTTCTACCGTACTCCTCAGTGCCCTGCCTCTCACCGTGTAAGTCCAACCTGGTTTGCCCTCCCAAAGTGCAATAATAACCATCTGCCTTTTTTCAGCCCATTTTTCCATCTTCTCCAGATCCCGCTACAAGCTTTAATGGCCTTACTCGCGCCCACTACGTTCCCAATCTCGGTGTTATCTACAAATTTGATGACCTAGTTTAGCATATCATGATTCAGATCATTGATATAGATGATAAACAACAACGGGCATAATACCCATCCCTGAGGTACACCACTGGCCACAGGCCTCCACTCAGAGAGGCAAACATCTAGTAGCACTCTCTGGCGAGGCCAATATCTAATCCAGATTTCTACCTTATACTGAATGCCAAACGACTTAACCTTCATGACAACCTTCATTAACATTCATTACAGGGCCCAGTCATCGGCATTGCTCTATATAGTCCATGTAGCCAATATCCTCTGCTTTTCCTTCATCAACCCTTTTGATTACGTTCTCGAAAAACTCTAAAAGATTGGTTGGACATGTCCCAGCACGCACAAATACATGTTGACTATTCCTAATCATTCTCTGTTTTTCTACAAATGCCTTTATATTTGATCCATTAGAATCCGTTACGATAACCTACACAGTAGTAACATAGAAACATAGAAAACCGACAGCACAATGCAGGCCCTTCAGCCCACAATGCTGTGCCGATCATGTACTTACTTTATAAATTACCTAGGGTTTCCCATAGCCCCCTATTTTTCTATGCTCCATGTACCTATCCAGGAGTATCTTAAAAGACCCTATCGTATCCACCTCCACTATCGTCGCCGGCAGCCCATTCCACGCATTCACTTCGCGCTGCGTAAAAAACACTTCCCCCTGACAACTTCCCCTCTGTACCTACTTCCATGCACCTTAAAATTGTGCCCTCTCGTGTTAGCTATTTCAGCCCTGGGAAAAACTTCTGACTATCGACACGTTCAATGCCTCTCATCATTTTATACACCTCGATCAGGTCACCTCTCGTCCACCGCCACTTCAAGGAGAAAAGGCCGAGTTCACTGAAGCTATTCTGATAAGGTATGTCCCTAATCCAGGCAACATCCTTATAGATCTCCTTTGCACCCTTTCTACAGTTTCCACATTCTTCCTGTAGTGAGGTGACCAGAACTGAGCCTTGTACTCCAAGTGGAGTCTGACCATGGTCCTATAAAATTACCTGTGGGCTCTTAAACTCAATCCCACGGTTGATGAAGGCCAATGCACCGTACGCCTTCTTACCCACAGAGTTAACCTGAGCAGTAGCTTTGAGTGTCCTATGGAGTCGGTCCCCAAGATCCCTCTGATCCTCCACACTGCCAAGAGTCTTACCATTAATATCATATTCTGCCATCATATTTGGCATACCAAAATGAACCACCTCACACTTACCTGGGTTGAACTCCGGTATAATTGTTAACTCAAACTCCAATGTTAATTAATCTCAGTTAAATGCATCCCCATATGTTTATCAAAAGGATTCTGGTCTGAAGATTTTATTCTTGATTCTTGCCAGACTGCTGATAATTTCGAGCAGCGCTACCCAGTAACATTCACGACCCAGGCCGATTTGCAATATATTTTTAAGACTTTTCTTTCGAGTACAGAATAAAATAAAAATAAAATTTAATCTCTCTTTAATGATATTGCCTTGTTGCAAAAATCAGCAATGAAAGGTGTGTGATATCATTTAAAAATATGTATTGCGATTTGATAGTTCATGCACCCACATGTAAGCGCACAGACATGTAGACACAAACACACAATCATCTGTCAGGTAGGAACTCATTCAACGGAGGATGATTGATAAATAAATACGGGGCGAATTTGGTGGGTTTGGGACGATACTAAGTTTGTTTGAAATGCAGCAGATTTTTTTTCAGAATACGTGCATTTACATGTGAATGAATATATCGGGCCTATATTCTATGGTATTTAGCTCAAAGGCAGGCAATGCCATTGAAATATATAAAAATCTTTGTTGGCTTGATAGGTTGGATGCCGAGCCGAATCCCGCATGTTTTCTGTGGAGGGCTGAAGATTGTAGTGTTCAGATAATAGGTTTGGGTATTCAGGACTGAAAAAAAAAAGTTGATATTCTTATCTCGATGCAACTTTAATCCTTCAGTTTCTTTGGAAATTTTATCGATGCCGAAGTAGAGTGCGATCGAAAGACATATCAGAGATTCAAGGGAGTCGACGTTAAATTTTATTTAAACCGAAGGAGTAAGTTAGTATTTTCTGCCCCAGAAGAATAAAAAAGCCGTGATTACCAAGCCCTTCCTTTTCGATTCCAGTGAAATACATGAACTGTTCATTCCCAGCTGAGAGCAAATTGGAACCATAACTGTGAGTGTTTTCAAGCGTCCAAAACGTATAGATACAGTTATAGAACACTACTGCACAGAAGCAGGCCCTTCGGCCCATCTAAACCTTGTTGAACTATTACGGGGAATAGTCACCAGGTCATTGTTCTAGATACTCTCCCATCCAAATATCTATCAAAACTCTTGTACTCAATGTTTACTTTGAGCTACGAAGTCCAATATGCCAAAAGCTCCCTTTACGGCCCTATTTACCGTCGATGACACTTTGAAGAAATTACGGATCTGCTTTCCTTTTGTACTACCGTACTCCACAGTGCCCTACAGCTCATCGTGTATGTGTTACCCGGGTTGTTCTCTCAAAGTGCAACACCTCACATCGTCTGCAATAATCACCATCTGGCATTTTCAACCTATTTTCCCAGCTGTTCCAGAACCCACTTAAATGGCCTTACTCGCTGTTCCTATGTCCCCAATCTTGCGGTTTCCCACACATTTCATGACCTAGTTTACCGCATTATGATTCGGATCATTGATAAAGATGACAAACAACAACCGACATAACACCCATCCCCGAGGTACCCCACTGGGCACAGGCCTCCACTCAGAGAGGCAAACATCGACTACCACTCTCTGGCTTTTCCAGCGAAGCCGATGTCTAATCCAGATTACTACCTGATACTGAATGACAAGCGACCTAACCTTCATCACAACCTCCCATATGGGGCCTAGTCATCGGCCTTGCTGTAGTCCATAATAACGCTCTCGAAAAATTCTTTAAGACTGGTTGGACGTGACCCACCACGCACACATCCATATTGACTATTCCTAATTATTCTCTGTTTTTCTCCAAGTGCCTATAAATCTGACCCTTGAAATCCAGTACAATAACCTGCCTACAACTACCGTCAGGCTCACCTGCCTGTAATTGCCAATCTTATACTTGGAGAGTTTCTTGAACAACGAAACAACATTACCCTCAGCTAAGGCTATGGACCTTTAAACTATGTTTGTTAGGTCCCCGAAACTTTCTGCACCAGCCTCCCACAAGGTCCGAGAAAACTTTTTAACCCCTGGGGATATATCCACCCAACGTTGCCTCAAAACAGTAAAAACCTCCTCCTCTGTAATCCTTTTATGTCCATGAACAAATTGCTGTTTTGCCTAACTCTGAGTCCGTCTCCCGATTAAATACAGATATTAAAAAAAAACACTTATGATCTGCCTAAACTCTTTCGGCTTCATGGCCACTCTGGTCGGAAAGAGCACCAATTAGTCGCTTGCTATCCTCTTACTCTTAATATACATGTAGAAACTCTAGGGATTTCCTATGCTTTGCCTGATAGAGCAACTTCATGCCTCCTTTAGCCATTCTAATTTCCTTTTTAAGTGCTCTCTTATGCTCTTTCGAAATATATTTCTTAGACTTCAAGTCATTTACATACATCACAAACAACAGAGGTCGCAGCTCAGATCCCCGCGTAAATCCACTAATTACAGACTCCGGCGAGGATGAGTCCTCTCAACCACTACCCCCTGTATTCTTTGCGCAAGTAGCTCCTGAATACAAGCAGCCAATTCGCCACGGTCTCCATGATTCCTAATCTTCCAGATTAGGTTTCCCATGAGGGACTTTGTCAAAAGCCTTACAAAAATCCATGCAACCAACATCTACTGCCCTACCCTCATCAATCTCTCTCGTAACTTTGTCAAAAAACTCAATCAAGTTGGCAAGGCACGACCTGCCACGTACAAAGGCATATTGGCTTTCCCTAGTTATTGTGTAAGTTTCCAAATGCTCATATATCTTATCCCTAAGCGTTTCCTCCTTCAATTTTCTGCAACAGACGAGAGACTCTCTGGTCTATGGTGCTGAGGATTTTCCCTTGTTCCCTCTTAAAAAGAGGCACCTCATGAGCCACTCATGCGTAAATCAGTTGCTACTCGCCAGATCTCTGGACGTCGCCGGTGGCTAGAAAGGACACGAAGATACTGGTCAAGGCCCCAACCAGCTCGTTTCCTGACTCCTTCAATAACCAGTAGTAACTCCCAACCTGGGAACCTATATACCTTTATACTCATTAGTTGGCCCAGCCCTTCCTTCTCCTTAACCTCTACATGTCCTGACGTATTTAGACAGTCAACACTGTATTATCTTGAAAAGATGGTTTCCTTTTTGAGATCTTGCATACATGTAATATTGCGTTCCACCTTCACTAATTTACACGTCATATTCTTACGGCAATGAATGTTAGATGTTAGAAATCCAAAGCAAAAACAGAACATGCTGGAGACGCGGTTCAAGCAGCATCTGTGGAAGAAGAAACAGAGTTTGCTTTACTGATCCCCCACCAGCCATCAGGATATTCTGATCAATTGAATTGTCAGCAATGCCTCTTCTTACACATAGGCTACCTGCCCTGCAGAGTATTCCCTATATTCCCTACATTTTCTGTGTTTAAGTTTAGCTGCACCTTAACTGTTCCGAGCATGCCCTTCGGCATTTCGCAATGAAAAGCAGTGCATTTTTTTTTCGGCAACATGCCATTGGTATTTATACATTGCAGGGACACGCTAATCTTGAGGAAGATCTGCGAAGGAATTCCTATTTATACACGTGACCGTGCATAATCTAAGCACTTGTATTCACTTACCCTTCTCCTTGCCCGTGTCTCCCGGGAATCGGGGTAGCGTAGCAGTTAGCGCAACACTACAACAACAGTTCGGACTTCACTTTTGGCGCTGTGTGTGGGAGGTTGTTCGTTCTTCTCGTCAACCGCGTCAGTTTCTTCCGGGTGCTCCGGTTTCCTCCCCCAGTTCAAAGACGTTCCCGTTACTAGGTTAATTGGTCATCGTAATTTTCCTGGGATTAGGCTAGTTTGAAATAGGTAGGTTGCTCGACAGTGTGGCTCGTTGGACCAGAAGGGCCTGTTCCGTGCTGTATCTCTCAATAAATAAAAACCTGTGGTTGACCACCTTTCCCTTGATGGGGTGCGCCATTCGTTTTCCATTCATCCTATGCCGGACATTTACTTTGTTCTCTCTGGCCTCCCTATCCTCTATACTTCAATCATTTATACTTTCTAATGAAAGGGTATTGAGATAAAATGTTAAGGGTTATACGGAAAGCTGTCTGCCTTGTTCAGCATTTCTTGCTGTGTTTAATTATTTTTCGACGATGTGCAATTGGTATTTCTTTCTAATGTGCGCATTTTCAAACTTTGAGATCTTGAAAAATATCTGCATACCGGCCAGTTCTCGTTGGAGAACCAAATGCAATTCTGCAAGAACCTGTAGCAGGACCGAAAGGACGTCACCCAGCATTACACTGTAGAATGTGCCTTGTATCCTGGGCCAGGTTCACCCCTTCAAAACATTGGGGTCACCATTGTTTGTGGGGTGTAGGGAAAAGATGAGTTGTATATAGGGAAAAGATGAGTTGTATAAAGGTAAATAAAATCTGCTCAAATATGGTTTATTTTCATTTATTGTTTTAACTATTCGTTTGTTTGTTGTTTCAGGAACTAATTTTAATTAAAACGTTAGTTTATTTGTTTAGTAGCATGCTCCAATTTTAATATATCTTACAAATATGTCAATTACTTTAATCGCAGGGCATTCGCGAATGTATTAACGATAACTGGGAGTCGGCTTCCTGAAAGCCGAAATGCCAGGACAACAGACCTTCAGGAAGACAAATGTTATTTAACCCTTTCTCATTGCAGAACTTGCGTACTCTAATGGTGACGTCATTGTATGGTGTAGGCATCGCTGCTTAAAAAGACCATCAGACATCTGGCCCAATGGAGGGATTCAGATTTCAGCAAAAACCTGGAAGGATTTCATCAGGCTATCCAGAATCGCCATTTGTGAAGAAATTGCGTAGTCTGGCCCTGTTTTCTCTAAACTTTCCGAGGATGAGGGGAGATCTCGATGAAATTTAAAATTCCAGCAGATCTTAACGTGCTTCATGAAGAGAAGATACTTTCTTAGATGAGGAGTCCACAACCATGGCTCCAGTCTCAGATTAGGCGTTTGTAACTGGGAACACAAGTGAGAAGGGATCGCGGCCTTTGCCGGAATTCCGACTTAGGGGCGCTCCGTCATGTTCCCAGAAATGGCATCTTGGCACAGCCTGCTCCTCACGCACGCACACGCACTTAATGTGCTCTCGATGGTGTAATTCAGCAGCCTTTGGAGGCATTGTCATTAGATTCCTTCATAAAATCACGGATTTCTCAATATTAAGGCAAAGGGCAGGAACATGTTGCCGAGATCGAATATCAACCAGTACTGGATGAATGTCTGAACGCGTTAGGGGGACAAAATGCCCTATTACTTTTCCCAGCTTTATGGCTAATAACCGATACAACCAGGGTACGGCATCAATTGCCCCTCCTCTGGTTTAATTCAACAGCTAGCACGCAAGATATACAGGATGCAAGAACAATATAATTTTAATTTTCGTAACAAAAGATTCTAGGTTACATTTACAAAGTGAGAGTTTTTTATTCCGCCATAATGTAAAGTACGACTGTGGGAAAGCCGCTCGCAAATAAGAGGAAACAATCGTGGAACCCCACAAGTGTACTTTTCTTGTCAGTTCCATCGGAGGCGGTCAGTGTGAGATAGCTGCTGAGGGTGTAGGTCTGGTAGGTATCCCGGACGGCTCGGGTTGTCTGTACACCAGACCACATCATTGCAGTCCATTTCTCAGGACACCTACACCGGTCCAGGGGAAAGGTTGTTGACTAGTCACATCAGAGTCGTCATCTGTCCTTCAGTCGGGTGTGGAAGAACAGCAATCGAGGGGCAGGATAATTTCCACCTGGAATGACAAAGAAATGTCCATATTAAAGAACGATAGCAAATCGTGAGTCAGTCGTTTAATACTGGGTGGCTTGACCTGCGGCCTCTCAGATGGCAAGTTGCGGGTTCAAGTCCCACACTGAAGACGGTTGAAAAACGTGGACTGACATTGTAGAACGGTGCCGAATGCGTGTTAAACAATCGGCATTAGGTACATGCGGTGACAGTACACGACCTTTGGGGCTGTTATTGTCAAGAGCAGCAGGAGCGAGAGAGATTATTCCTCTGGACAATATGTATAACCGTAATTTTTTTTTTAAAAAAAAGAACAATTAACTGGCTGCATTCCAATTACTCAGAACTTCCCGTGACAGAATTGGCTGCGCAGTTGCAGTTACAATTCGAATGAATATATATATATATAAATAAATGAATGAATGGATGAATGAATGAATGAATGAATGAATGTATATTTATTTATTTATTTATTTATTTATTAATATGACCTAATATTTATTTTAACGTGGATTACCAGTTGCACAGAAACTATCAGCTTCACACAGAGATGTCGTCACCTAAATGCTTGACTATACAAGAAGACTAGAGGACGCTCTGCTGCATGGGTTTTAACAAAATGACCCTGGATACCTAAGCAAACATGGAGCGCTACTCGAGCACTTCCCAATTCGCGCCTGATCACAGAGACAAGCATTCGCTATTCTTCAGCCTTCCACCTTCAGCTCCCTTCCTATCCCATGCTATGAACCCAGAAAAGAAGGGTATTCAACAATCACCCTCTATGTCCATCCCTGCGATAAGGGCCACCTTTGCAGTGGGGTGAAGTGAGGTCTTCCGTCGGTCATAGTCGACCATGGATATTGCATCCTAGCTGTCTAAATACGCAAGCCTGTGCAATACGATATGAAGAACAAGCTGTTGCCCATTTAGCAAGCTCCCCCTCTCCACGCATCTGGTGAACCCAAATGAACGGCAGCGTCGCAGGAGTTGCCAGTCAACAGTGAACTCAATGTAGGACTGCCGTAGGGACTCCAGCTCCGGATTGTTCCCTCGGAGTTTACTCCGAGGCCTTCCCGATGTGTGGGTATAGCCGCAAGGAGGCGAGGGATTGAGATCGGGGTTTTCTTTCTCCGAGATTAACTGCCAATCACGGCTAATGAGCCCCATCTGTTCGAAACGACCAGTGCAGTAGCTGATCGATAAATCATTTATCACTGCATTGCGATCAACTCCCGAATTCTTCGGCGCACTTCGGCTATACCGATAAAGGGGTCCGCTTGAGCTGGACCCATTCACCTGCATTTTCCCCTTATCTCTTTAAACATTTCCTATCTGTGGATATCTCCAAACGGATTTTAAACTCCGTAATTTTTGCAGGGCCTACCCCTTCCTCTGGCAGGTATTTCCACATCGTCAGCACCTTTGTGATGAAAACTTATCCATAGTTCATCTTTGATATTCTCCTCTCACCTTAAGCCTATCCACTCCACTCTTCGGCTCCGTGTTAATGGGAAATGCACTTTGACCTTTCACCCTATATATTCCCGTCACGATTTAGTAAGGCTCTATAATATCAATACCGGCCTACATGCGTAAAAGGAAATCGATCTGAAATTACCCCAGTCTTTCATTATAATTCAAGACGTCCATTCCATGAGGTCAACTACTACCATGCCCACGTCAACCATTTTGGTGACATCTTCAAGACAGCCATGTAAATTCGGGAACAACAGGAATTCTGCAGATGCTGGAAATTCAAGCAACACACATCAAAGTTGCTGGTGAACGCAGCAGGCCAGGCAGCATCTCTAGGAAGAGGTACAGTCGACGGCTTCAGGCCGAGACCCTTCGTCCTGATGAAGGGTCTCAGCCTGAAACGTCGACTGTACCTCTTCCTAGAGATGCTGCCTAGCCTGCTGCGTTCACCAGCAACTTTGGTATGTAAATTCGGGAGCCGTGACTTCTCACGCACAAAGCCACTTTACTCTTCTAAGCATTCCTTGCCTTTCCATATGCATATAGATGCTGTCTCGCAGAATTACCTGCAGTAACTTTCCTAGCGGCACAACGGCATCAGACCCAGGCAATGAACAAGCGACTATGAGGAAGCAGTGTGCATGTGGCAAAATCTGCAAGAACGATCGCGGCTTGAAGATCCACCAAGCAAGGATGAAGTGTTTGGTGGGAGCAGGAGCAGGTGTCTAACCTGGTGACACGAAGGAGGTGCCAGGCCTGGAGTCACGCCATAGTGCCCGGAACCTTCAAGTGTTGCAACTAATCCCTCTAAAATCAAGTCGAACAGGAATCGGATCAAATGGCCTGCAGCTAACATGACTTCAGTGTGGAAGCAGTTTAATGAAGATATCAACCAAATTCTGGAGGCAACGGCGAAGGGAGGGGTCGATAGGTAGCTGATAGCCATGACAACAATCATTGTCAGCAATGCAGCTGAACGGTTCGGAGAAGAGGAGAAGGAAGGCTCCGAAACACCTTACTCGAGGAACCAAAGAGCATTGAGGATCCACAACATCAGGCAGGAAATGAAAGCGCTGAAGTCCCAATACAAGGAGGCAGACGAAGAGGAGCGCATTGGCTTGGCCCGGCTGATGTGCATACTACGAAAGAAGATCAAGGCCCTCCGCCGGCAGAGTAGCATCGGAGGCGGCGGCGTGAAAGGGCCCTAAAACGTGCTGCCTTTATCGCCAACCCCTTCAAGTTCACCCAGGAGTTGCTGGGGGAGAAGCGCTGTGGGAAACTGGTCTGTTCGCAGGAAGACATAGATCAACATCTGAAGAAGATATATAATGATCCTGAAAGAAAGCAGGAGTTGGGAGAGTGCGACATCCTAATAGATCCACCTGAACCAGATGTGCAGTTCAACATGTCAGAGATGCAGCTAAAGGAAGTCAGAGAGGTCGTCCGCAAAGCAAGGGCAAGCTCGGCTCCAGGACCGAGCAACACCTCGTACAAAGTGTACAAGAACTGCCCCAAACTCCTGCTGCGTCTGTGGAAGATCCTGGGAATCTTCTGGAGAAGGGGGAAGATCCGAGAACAGTGGAAAGAGGCTGAAGGGGTGTGGATCCCGAAGGAGGAAAATGCCACCCAGATAGATCAGTTTCGCATCATCTCCCTGCTGTGTGTCGAGGCAAAGATCTTCTTCAGTGCCGTTTCTAATCGGCTGTGCACCTACCTAGCAAAGAACACCTATATTGATACACCAGTCGAGAAGGGTGGCATTTCAGGGATGCCGGGCTGTCCGGAGCACATCAGTGTGGTGACACAGCTCATCAGGGAGGCCAGAGAGAACAAGGGCAACCTGTCAGTGTTGTGGCTTTATCTGGCAAATGCATATGGCGCCATTCCGCAAAGCTTCAGTGTAGCTCACACTGACCAAATATCACGTCCGCAGCAGAATCAGAAACCTTATCTTTGATTATTACAGCAACTTCAGGATGAGGGTCTCTTCAGGAGCAATTATATCAAGCTGGCACTAGGTGGAGATCGGCATCATCACAGGGTGCACTATCTCAGTGACACTGTTCTCCCTAGCCATGAACATGCTCACTAAGTCTGCTGAACCAGAGTGCAGAGGACCCAGAATGAATTCCGCTCAATGGCAGCCACCTATCAGGGCATTCATGGATGACCTCACAGTCACCACAGAATCAGTCCCAGGCTGCCGGTGGATTCTGCCGGGACTCGAAAAGCTGGTGGAGTGGGCCCGGATGCGTTTCAAACCAGCCAAATCAAGATCGCTGGTGCTGAGGAAAGGGAAGGTGGAGAACAAGTTCCGGTTCAGCATCGCAGGCACAGCCATCCCAACCATCACAGAAAAGCCGGTCAAGAGCTTAGGCAAAATTTTTGACAGCTCTTTAAGGGACACGATATCCATTCAGGCGACCTGCACCGCGTTGGATGGCTGGCTGAAATCTGTGGACAAGTCTAGCCTACCTGGGAAGTTTAAAGCCTGGGTGCATCAGCATGGCATTCTTCCGAGAATCCTGTAGCCCCTTCTCGTCTCCGCAGTTCCGACCTCGATAGTCAAAACCTTAGAGAAGCGGGTTAGCAACCACCTCAGGAGATGTCTGGGGCTGCCAAAGAGCCTGAGCAGCATCGCACTCTATGGACACCACAATAAACTGCAACTGCCCTTCAAATCCTTGGAGGAAGAATTCAATGTAACAAGAGCCAGAGAAGTGCTACAGTATAGGGACTCAAGTGACCCGAAGGTGGCAAGAGCAGGGATCCAAGTAAGTACTGGCAGGAAATGGAGGGCGGAGGAAGCTGTCAGGAAGCAGAGGCAAGGCTGTGACACAAGAGGCTGGTGGGAGTGTCACACGAGGCTGAGCTGGGCTAGGATCCTTTCCAACTCCCCAAATGGACACCAGAGGGAAGGAAAGGCGTCGCCTAGTTGAGGAGGAGATGAGAGCAATAGTGGAGGAGACGAAAACCTGCAAGGTGGTGGGAATGAAGCAACAGGGAATTTGGACAAGATGGGAGAATGCGGTTGAGAGGAAAGTAACCTGGGCTGATCTTTGGAAAGCCGAACCACACCGCATCCAATTTCTCATCCAGGCAGTGTACGATGTGCTTCCAAGCCCATCAAACCTGCACACATGGGGCAAGGCAGAGTCATCTGCGTGCCCACTGTCCTCTAAGCGAGGAACGCTGGAGCACATCTTCAGCGGCTGCGCAAGGGCACTAAGTGAGGGACGGTACCGATGGAGGCATGATCAGGTTCTGAGGACCATAGCTGAAGCCATCAGCGCAGGAGTTGAGTGTGCGAAGCGGTCCTGACCCTCCAAGCAGACCATTGCCTTTGTCAAAGCTGGGAAGCAGCCAATATACGCCAAAAGAACATCGGCAGAAGAAGAAAGAAGATCGGGACTGGCAGCTGTTGGTGGACCTCGAACGGCAGCTGAAGATCCCCAACCATATCGTAGCCACCACCCTGCGACCAGACATTGTCCTAGTGTCTGAGTCTACTAAGCAAGTGGTGCTGCTGGAGCTGACAGTCCCATGGGAAGATCGCTTGGAAGAGGCCTTTGAAAGGAAGCTGTGCAAGTACGCAGGACTGGTCAGCAACTGTCAGCAGGCTGGATGGAGAGCGAGGTGCCTCCCAGTGGAGATTGGTTGGAGGGGATTCGCAGCCCGTTCCTTATCTAGAGCCTTCAGTAATTTAGGCATCGAGGGAGAGAGGAAGAGGAGAGTCATCCGCAGTACCACCGATGCGGCAGAGAGGGCCTCGAGATGGCTGTGGCTCAAAAGAGGGGAACTATGGAGTCATAAGTAGCTGGCCATCTGGACACAAGCTGGGGTCTGATCAGCCCCGGCTGGATCACCTGGAGGAGGGTGTGTGATGTTGAAAGACCCGAAACCTCCGATGATTCCAGGAACATCACTAAAGATATGCCCAGAGGCATCAGTAGATATTGGAAGGACAAACCAACGTAGAACATACAGGGTTAGTGGTAAGGCACTGAGGAGTGCAGTGGAACAGAGGGATCTGGGAATATAGATACAAAATTCCCTAAAAGTAGCGTCACAGGTAGATAGGTTCGTAAAGCGAGCTTTTGGTACATTGGCCTTTTTTTAATCAAAGTATTGAGTATAAGAGCTGGAATGTTATGATGAGGTTGTATAAGGCATTGGTGAGGCCGAATCTAGAGTATTGTGTTCAGTTTTGGTCACCAAATTACAGGAAGGACATAAATAAGGTTGAAAGAGTGCAGAGAAGGTTTACAAGGATGTTGCCGGGACTTGAGAAACTCAGTTACAGAGAAAGGTTGAATAGGTTAGGACTTTATTCCCTGGAGCGTAGAAGAATGAGGGGAGATTTGATAATGGTATATAAAATTATGATGGGTATAGATAGAGTGGATGCAAGCAGGCTTTTTCCACTGAGGCAAGGGGAGAAAAAAACCAGAGGACATGGGTTAAGGGTGAGGGGGGAAAGTTTAAAGGGAACATTGGGGGGGAGGCTTCTTCACACAGAGAGTGGTGGGAGTATGGAATGAGCTGCCAGACGAGGTGGTAAATGCGGGTTCTTTTTTAGCATTTAAGAATAAATTGGACAGATACATGGATGGGAGGTGTATGGAGGGATATGGTCCGTGTGCAGGTCAGTGGGACTAGGCAGAAAATGGTTTGGCACAGCCAAGAAGGGCCAAAAGACCTGTTTCTGTGCTATAGTTTCTATGGTTTCTATGGTTTCTATATGTACACAGCCACCAGTATTGTTAGGCTCGCCAGGCTGTAATTCCGTATCTTATCCTTAA
The DNA here is from genome assembly GCF_963921235.1 of Mobula hypostoma. NCBI lineage: Eukaryota > Metazoa > Chordata > Chondrichthyes > Myliobatiformes > Myliobatidae > Mobula > Mobula hypostoma. The sequence continues at coordinate 155,687,910 of NC_086098.1, read as the reverse complement.
AGTTTCACTTAAATAAAGATGCAACATCAGCCAAATTTAGATTTCCAAACCATACCTTGAAACAGAGAGACACAGAAAACCTACAACACAGTACAGGCACTTCGGCCCACGAAGCTGTGCCGAACATATCCTTACTTTAGAACTACCTAGGCTTACCCACAGCCCTTTATTTTTCTAAGCTCCATGTACCTATCTAGGAGTCTCTTAAAAGACCCTATCATTTCCGCCTCCACCGTCGCCGGCAGGCTATTCCACGTAGTCACCACTCTCTGTGTAACAAACCTACCCATGACATCTCCTCTGTACCTACTTTCAAGCACGTTAAAACTGTGTCCTCTCGTGCTATCCATTTCAGTCCTGGCAAAAAGCCTTCGACTATCCACATGATCAATGCTTCTCATTATCGTGTCAGCTTCTCATTATCTTGTACACCTGTGGTTAACGAAGATACAAAAGTCTCTGCAAAGGAACCAGCAAACTGCACCCAAGCTTGCTACATGTCTTGGGATACAGATAGCAAGATCCCGGGATTTATTCACCGTTATCCTCTTCAAAAACGTAAACAGCGATTTTACATAATATCATTACCTTTCAAGTCAACACTGTGTTCGTCCTTGAGTTTACCCGCTTCCATGACTTTTCCTCTTTAAAGTAGAATAGAAGCATTCATTTAGGTCCTCCTTTGTTTCGGCAATCAAATTAATTGCAAAGTGGACATTTTCTCTCCCTAGCTGCTTTTTTTTTCTTCTTTATATATTTAAAGAATCTCTTATGATCAATTTACCGGTCAAGATGTCTTCTGTCCCATTTCGCTCCCGATTTCGTCATTAACTGGACTCCAGCAGTCCTTATTTTCCCAACAGTTTTTGCTACATCCCGGCTGGCTATTCATTTCTCTTCAGCCGACCTCTATCTCCATCCATCAGTTACGGCTCCTACCTACCTTGCCGTTCACTGCTATATTGGCCCTGAATTCTCTGTATTTCATTTTCAAAAGCTTCCGACTTGCCTAACTTCACTATACCTGCTAACGCCTTCTCCGAATTGATCTTTGAGAGTTTTGGTCTAATCCCATCAAATTTTGCTTTGCCCCAATTTCGGCCTTGAAATTGAGAACTAACCGTGTCTCTTTTTGAAAACTCCTGCAAAATCTAATAGAATTGTGGTGACAGGCTCCAAGCGGCCCCCACCAGACGCTTGCCAAGTCTCACTTCCTAAGAGGAAGTCGATTCTGATGCTGGAATCGAAACAATGGGTCTCTTTAACTAAATTCTATATTTAGTTTTAGGATACGGTGCTACTGCAGAACTCTCATCATCTGTTGAAGATTGGTACTCACTAACGGGCAGTGTAGCAGTTTTTCTTTCTATCTACCTTGTGCTGTCCTGGCCCTGTCAGTGTTTATCGCGACATTGTAAGTGAAATGTCTTTGTTTTTAACTCACCATACTCGTATCCTTGCAGTATGTGAAAGGAAAATGTACAGAAATGAATTTACTATTGCAAACTCGAGGAGATAATAATTGGAGAAAGTAAAGGTGATTTACACCGTACCTAATTTGTGCACTAACTTATTCCGTGGCCTTTGAAACATTTACAAAATAGTACGTCAAGAATCAGATGTGAACTAAATTACCCTCCACACAACTCTGTCAAATACTCCCAGGTCAGGAAAAGCATGGTTTAGCTATTGGAAAATAACCCGAAACGTGCTGCATCGATTACTGTGGAAACATATCGATTATATGAAGTTGAGGAGGAATGTGTCAGCCATGCAACCCTATGCATCAGTTAATGTCTCCAAATAATAGCCCGAATCCAGTAATTTACCCTTTCAAGACAACTTGGATGATTGCTGCCAATGCAAATTAGTTTATTGCAAATGATTAAATGTTCCTTCAGGCTACTTTGATTAATGTTACTGTAACAACAAATAGACTTCGCATCATGTACGTTTTTTTTTCCAATGTTCGCAGGGTTTATGTCACCTGTACCACAGCAATCTATGGTGAGGTGAAACAATCCTCCGTGGAAACGATCGTTTCTGTTGTTCATCATCCCGGTACATGATAGAAGACTCGCTCCATCTGGTAACAACGATGTACTTATTTCCATTAGAGTTGTGTGCCGAAAGTTTAAGTGCAGCTGTTGCTTTCAAGTTAATATCATCCGGTGTTTTGTTAACGTGCATATAGATGGATTTAATTTGCAAGCAACAAATCTCAGTGGTTTTCTGTTTGGAATAGCGACCACGCGATGGCGATATCTTATTCGGAAAGAGTTCTGCCGCTTATCTATTGATAGAATAAGTTCGCGCGCTGACTCGCTTTCTTATGTAAAAATCTGTTGCAAAGAGGACATGAACTTCTAGGGTTCGGAAATGGTCCTTTAAATTCTGTGTTGTTTTGTGATATTTGGGTAGCTGCTGGTTGTCAGATTCCAATTCTGGGGCCCGACAGGAATTGAGAGATATGCTGGAGGAACTCGGGATGCCTGGCATAATCTATTCTAACTGTCCCTTTCAATTTCATTGTGTTAAACGTCCTCTCTTCTTATGCCCCTGAAAATGACACAGAACTGTAGAGTTTGTTCTCCTATTCTCTGAGGAATAAGGGAAGCACTTAAAAATAGGATAACAACACTCACGGCTTAAATACTTGATCTAAAATTCGTTATCCTGCTAATAGCTCTTCACGTCCCGAATTACATACTTATAAATTTACTATGTTCGATGGTTTGAATATTATTAAGACCTAAGAATTTCTTTCCCTGTTCACTTTTTCTCCCTGATCTGTGAGACAAATGAAATTAAAACGTTCAGTTCCAGAATGTCTGTTTAATTCATATAGACACATCATCAGCTTTATTTGCACTGTTGTATGACGTGGGCGGTCATGCCATTATCCATGAAATGATTATTCTTCACAATTTTTGAACAGAAGTGGTTGCCATTGCTTTCTCCTGGGCAGTATCTTTACAAGTCGGGTGAACACAGCCATTGTCAATACTCTTCAGTGATTGTCTGCCTGGCGTCAGTGGTCACATAACCAGGACTTGTGATATGCATCATTTGCTCATACGACCATCCACCGCCTGCTCGCCTGCTTCACGTGACACTGATCGTGGGGTTAAGCAGGAACGTACGTTACCTTAGCGTGACCTGCAGGTTAGCGGTGGGATGGAGCGCCTCACATCCCCTTTGGTGAAGACGTATCTTCACCCCGCCACAGCTACGTACATTATATGGTATAAGGCACCTGTGGTTACATGTAAATGTAGCTCCCCATGTTGACCAAAGGTTCGCAGAGTTTATAGTGAACCACCCTCGGCACCAACTGAATCATTTGATTTATTTTTAATTATTCATAACACGCAAAAAGCTCTCTGGTTGATACAATACAATTCTCAATTTTCCTTCTGAATATCTTCAGTAAAGAGAGTGATTCGGGTGCTGCTGGAAAATAAGCTTTTCAAAATCATTGCAAACCCTTTACATCTGTTTCGCAGTGAGTTTTCTAAAAATGTACAGGCAAGTGGCTTGGACTTTATTAACAACCCTACAGATCCATTAATAATTCCCAATATTTTTTCTAGTCTCCTGCTATCAAAAATCTCGGACACACCATCTTAAAAAAGGGTGTAAGCTTCGCGTATAGTGTGCAAACTGTCGGGACAAGAAGAGAAGTTCTTTATCTAAAATACATTGGCGAAATACACAACTCGAAACCAAATGTTGTCTGCCTAACAACATGAAAATAATTTAATACAGGAAAAAGTTGGCAACTTGTGATTGGTGTCAATGTGCCATTCTGTTTGAACTGATTTGCATAAATAGGGAACACGCAGTGCCACCTCGTCACAGGATTCATAAGCGAGCTGAAAGGTTGAGACGCCACTTAACCGCCGCACCTTGTGTGAGCTTCACTCAATTAATTACAATGTCTTGCTGGGTATATGTGGTCAGTACGCTGGTTTTCACTGCAATTTGTGAGTATTTTCTATGGACATTATATTGAATCTCGAACACCATTCAATGATATTTTTCTCGCACTTCTGGTATTACTCTAATATTAATCTCGGTACATTGTTTCTTCCCTCTGAACTTTTCCAGATATCAACGCGGAAGTTGCACTGAATCAGCCACCTTCGAAATCCACATCCCCGGGGCAGAACGTTCAAATACCCTGCACCTTGTCTGGAACCTCTTTAGGAAGTAGCAATATTTACTGGTACCAGCAGGTTCCCGGAAAAGTTCCTCGGTATCTGTTCACCTATTATTCGGGGAGCAGCATTTACCGAGGCTCCGGAGTTCCGAACCGTTTCGGCGGCTCAGTATCAGGCAACACGGCAACATTGACAATATCGAGCGTCCAGTCGGAGGATGCGGCAGACTATTACTGTGCTCTGTGGAAATCAGATGTTTGCACCTTCGGCAAAGGAACGAGGCTGGGAGTCGGCAGTAAGTAAAATATCAAATCAATGCGTTTGGCCTTTTGATACTTACGTGAACAATAATTACAATTGTGTCGTCTAAGAGTGGCTTCGAAACAAATAGTGGCATTTTTCAAATATCCAGCCACGATACGCGGTGTATCGAAAGTATAGGCAAGTATGCAGAGGGGATGGAGTGGCGTTATTGGTAAGAAATGATATTAAATCATTAGAAAGAGGTGACATAGGATCGGAAGGTGCAGAACCTTTATGGGTTGAGCTAAGAAATCGCACGGGTAAAAGGACACTGATGGCAGTTATATACAGGACTCCTAACAGCTGCAGTGATGTGGATTACAAATTACAACAGGAAATAGAAAAGGCTTGCCAGAAGGGCAGTATTATGATAATTGTGGGGGATTTTAACATGCGAGCGGATTGGGAAAATCAGGTCGGCGGAGGAACTGAACGAGTATTTTGCATCAGTCTTCACTGAGGAAGACAGCAGTATACCGGACACTCAAGGGTGGCAGGGAAGAGAAGTGTGCGCAGTCACAATTACGACAGAGAAAGTTCTCAGGAAGCTGAATAGTCTGAGGGTAGATAAATCTCCCGGACCAGATGGAAAGCACCCTCGTGTTCTGAAGGAAGTAGTTGTGGAGATTGCGGAGGCATTAGCAATGATCTTTCAAAAGTCAATAGATTCTGGCATGGTTCCGGAGGACTGGAAGATTGCAAATGTCACTCCGCTATTTAAGAAGGGGGCAAGGAACCAAAAAAAAATTATAGACCTGTTAGTTTGACATTGGTGGTTGAGAAGTTATTGGAGTCGATTGTCAAGGATGTGGTTACGGAGTTTCTGGAGGCATATGACAAGATAGGCAGAACTCAGCATGGTTTTCTTAAAGGAAAATCGTGCCTGACAAACCTATTACAATTTTTTGAGGAAATTACAAGTAGGCTAGACAAGGGAGATGCAGTGGATGTTCTGCATTTGGATTTTCAGAAGGTCTTTAACAAACTGCCGTACATGAGGCTGCTTAACAAGATAAGAGCCCATGGAATTACAGGAAAGTTACATACGTGGATAGAGCGTTGGCTGATTGGCAGGAAACAGAGAGTGGGAATAAAGGGATCCTATTCTGGTTGGCTGCCGGTTACCAGTGGTGTTGCACAAGGGTCCGTGTTGGGGGCGCTTCTTTTTACGTTGTACATCAACGATTTGGATTATGGAATAAATAGCTTTGTGGCTAAATTTGCTGATGATACAAAGATAGGTGGAGGGTCTGGTAGTGCTGCGGAAACGGAGAGTCTGCAGAGTGACTTCGATAGATTGGGAGAATGGGCAAAGAAGTGGCAAATGAAATACAATGTTGGAAAGTGTATGGTTATGCACCTTGGTAGAAGAAATAAACGGGAACACTGTTATTTAAATGGGAAGAGAATTCAAAGTTCTGAGATGCAACGGGACTTGGGAGTCCTCGTACAGGATACCCTTAAGGTTAACCTCCAGGTTGAGTCAGTGGTGAAATAGGCGAACGCAATGTTGGCATTCATTTCTAGAGGAATAGAGTATAGGAGCAGGGATGTGATGTTGAGGCTCTATAAAACACTGGTAAGACGTCACTTAGAGTACTGTGTGCAGTTTGGGGCTCCTTATTTAAGAAAATATGTGCTATCGTTGGAGAGGGTTCAGAGAAGATTCACTGGAATTATTCCGGGAATGAGAGGGTTAAGACATGAGGAACGTTTGACAGCTCTTGGTCTGTACTCCTTGGAGTTTAGAAGAATGAGGGGGGACCTCATAAAAACGTTTTGAATTTTGAAAGGCATGGACAGAGTGGATGTAGCAAGGTTGTTTCCCATGACGGGGGAGTTTAGTACGAGAGGGCATGATTTAAGGATTGAAGGACGCCCATTCAGAATAGGGATACGAATATTTTTTTTTTAGCCAGGGGGTGGTGAATCTGTGGAATTTGTTGCCACGGGCGGCAGTAGAGGTCAAGTCATTGGGTGCATTTAAGGCAGAGATTGATAGATATCTGAGTAGCCAGGGCATCAAAGGTTATGGTGAGAAGGCGGGGGAGTGGGACTAAACGGGATAATGGATCAGCTCATGATAAAATAGCGGAGCAGACTCGATGGGCCGAATGGCCGCTTTCTGTTCCTTTGTCTTATGGTCTTATGGAGTAACGGTCCTTTGACAATTTAATTGAACTCGCGCGCCCGAAGCGCCAAATGCCCCTGTGTTGTTTCTTTAGTTTGACCTGGCTTTGTAGAAGCCGAACTAATAATTGCCAAACCAGGTGAAGAATTGTTTCGATCGATAGTAAATAAGTATAATCCTGAATTCCCGAATTTTGGTTGCATCTATGATTCTGTTGGTGGATGCTTCTTTGCTGATGACACCATTTTGTGCTGGTGCCCCTCAGAACCCTAATCTATCTGCTAGCTACTGATTACTGGACCGTGGAGGGTTCTTTAAAAAACATAATCTTGCATAGATTAAGAAAGATAGATGACGAAGGCGATTGGCTCCAATGCAATAAGCTATAATCATTCTCAAATTTTCCGCAGTATCTGGTTATCTCCGGCACGCTGAAAAAATGAGTTTTTAAAAATCATTCGCCACCCTGCTCAAGTTGTTCATGTGTCTCCTTACATTTTCCAAAGCAATAACAAAACTCGTACCATATTTGCCATCAGAGAGATGGATGACGATAACACGGCAGTTAATGCGAATTCTTTAAGTGCTCAGAGAAATAGAATATCCTACTTACAAATCTCTTACTAAATCTTCTTTCAGTTAGTCCTGACGAAGGGTCTCGGCCCGAAATGTCGACTGTGCCTCTTCCTATAGATGCTGCCTGGCCTGCTGTATTCACCAGCAATTTTTGTGTGTGTTGCTTGAAATTCCAGCATCTGCAGATTTCCTGGTGTTTGCGTTTTTAAACTCACTACTGCGAAGCCTCTTCCGGTGTTGCCTACACTGAAGAAATTTAAGTGTTCTCTTCCAGGGGAGATTAGTGAAACTATCTCTCACTGCTCCCCATCTATAATTTCTTCGGCCCTTCAACTTTTCGACCACAGTTTGACTCAGACTCGCTATTACAGCCATAAATCCTTTCTTGGTCATCTCTTAACTCCATCCCTCCCCCTCCTGTCTTCTATCATTTCGGATCTCCCCCTCCCTCTCCAACTTTCAAATCTCTTACTATCTCTTCTTTCAATTAGTCCTGACGAAAGGCCTCGGCCCGAAACGTCGACTGTACCCCTTCCTATAGATGCTGCCTGGCCTGCTGTGTTCACCAGCAATTTTTGTGTGTGTTGCTTGAAATTCCAGCATCTGCAGATTTCCTCGTGTTTGCGATCAAAAACAACGGATCAATTAGTCCATCAATACTAGAGAAACTCATTGAGACGTCTCTGCTAGATTAATCATTGTCTTAGTTTATATTTAATCTTTTTTTCATCGCCAGTTTGAGCAGTTAAAAGTTTGTATTAGACCGCCAAGGGATTTTAAAACAATCCTTGAATGTTTTGCTTTATAGAGTTAAATATGAATTTGAATGAAATCTGAAACAAACTTGCACCATTTAGGACCAGAACGGGCTTCGTGGAGTGGCACGCAGATATTAGAATGGAAATGCTCAATCTTTATTAGCAGACGCCTTTTAGTATTTTATGTTTTCAACTGTTGGTATTATTTCTCTCTTACTTTGGAATGTCAATATGTGCAAACAAAGCAGACAGACTTTTCTGCCAATTGTGATACTGAAATTTGGCAATTCAAAATCATTATGCATTTGGGTCACCATGTGGAAACCGACTTCCAAGAGGACCACAACCTTATCATATGGTTCGAAGACATGCGTGGCTCAATGACCCGGAGAGCTATGTTGGCGAGTGTCAAGGGACTTGTGCTTTGGTTCTTGATAGTGTCAACCATGCCCATCAGATCAAAAGGTAAAGGCCAGACTAAGAGTGATCCATACGCCATGCAGGATCAGAGGTTCAACTCAGGGATAACAACCCTGGCAGGTCAAAGTTTGTTGCGGAAATAGCAATGAAGCATCCCACTCTATCTGTGTGCGACGCCTTCTATAGACAGAGATTGAGGATCTTTATTGCTGCCCTGAACGACAGCGGTATAACGGGCAGTAAATCAGTGGAATTGATCTATCATTAAAGTTGTCATTACTAAAAATGGAACCACGGAACAGCGAGCGTTTCAACTTTACACGAAAATTACTTAGAAATATGAAAGTAAACCACGTTGAGCCGTAGTTCTGAACTATATCAGATGAACACAGTTCTATTCGTTCTCTTTACCACTTAGGTCGTGAACATTGTAAGAAAGTGGTTTCCTCACTGGTGAGTGTCAGGAGAAAGATCCCCTACACTCCACGAACCAGATTTGAATTACTTTCTTCAAGCGGAAAAAAATAATATTTCGGAAACAAAGCGTATAAGTTTCAACATGTATGTTCAACTGTCCAAAAGTGATTTACTATATAGAATATAGAACATAGAATAGTACAGCACATTACAGGCCCTTCGGCCCACAATATCGTGCCGACCCTCAAACCCTGCTTCCCATATAACCCCCCACCTTAAATTCCTCCATATATCTGTCTAGTAGTCTCTTAAACTTCACTAGTATATCTGCCTCCACCACTGACTCAGACAGTGCCTTCCACGCACCAACCACTCTCTGAGTAAAAAACCTTCCTCTAATATCCCCATTGAACTTCCCACCCCTGACCTTAAAGCCATGTCCTCTTGTATTGAGCAGTGGTGCCCTGAGGAAGAGGAGCTGGCTATCCACTCTATCTATTCCTCTTATTATCTTGTACACCTCTATCATGTCTCCTCTCCAAAGAGTAAAGGCCTAGCTCCCTTATTCTCTGATCATAATGCATACTCTCTAACACAGGCAGCATCCTGGTAAATCTCCTCTGTACCGTTTCCAATGCTTCCACATACTTCCTATAGTGAGGCGACCAGAAATGGACACAATACTCCAAGTGTGGCCTAACCAGATTTTTATAGAGCTGCATCATTACATCTCGATTCTTAAACTCTATCCCTCGACTTATGAAAGCTAACACCCCATAAGCTTTCTTAACTATCCTATCTACCTGTGAGGCAACTTTCAGGGATCTGTGGACATGTACCCCCAGATCCCTCTGCTCCTCCACACTACCAAGTATCTTGCCATTTACTTTGTACTCTTCCTTGGAGTTTGTCCTTCCAAAGTGTACCGTCTCACACTTCTCCGGGTTGAACTCCATCTGCCACTTCTCAGCCCACTTCTGCATCTTATCAATGTCTCTCTGCAATCTTTGACAATCCTCTACACTATCTACAGCACCAGCAACCTTTGTGTCGCCTATACAGGCTGCCTGTAATTTAATATTGCGCAAAGCGAACTATGTAGTCCGATGGCTAACATGAATCAAATATACTATTCTAGGGGTTCCCAGTCTGGGGTCTGCACATCCCTCTGCTAATAATACGGGTCCATGGTATAAAAAAGGTTGAGAACCCCGTGTAATAATCCCTGACTTTAAGCAAAATATGTATTAGACTTCTCCTCCTTGTCTTGATTACTGAAGATTTGAATGAAGTGAAGATGTCTAAGGTTGAAATAAAGACGGTGGAAGTTTAGGTGCCAATGGAAGCCACAATTAGCAGACAGGTATAACATCAGACTTTTATTCAACCTGAATCCAAAGGATGCAAAGCCGATGAAAAGCCTGGCCGAAATCATTCATTTTACGCCTCTGCACATATTGTGCCCCAGTGTCAGAAAAAAAAACAAGTATCACGGGAGATTTTATCTGGCAATTCTTTTCACGTCTAATTTAACAGATTGAAATGGGAAAACGGAAAATAAGTATTTATTCGTTAAGATGAAGGACTATATGAAATACCAAATGCACTTTAAACAAAAGAGATGTTTTAACAGGAACAGTTTCTCAACCTGTACTAAACTGGCACCTTGCTTTAAACAGATCCTCGGAGCCCCGCCATCACCGTCCTCCGGCCGTCAGCGGAAGAAATTACGGGAAAAGGCACAGCGACACTGGTCTGTTTGGTGAGCCGTTTTAATCCGGGTGCTGTGAACATTGAATGGACCGTGGACAGACGTACGAAAAGCGATGGCGTTGAAACGAGCCCTGTCCAGCAGGACACGGACAACACGTTCAGTGTGAGCAGTTACCTGACTCTGCCAGCCGCAGAATGGAGCACACACGAGCTTTACTCCTGTGTGGTTAAACACGAGGCTCTGGCAAATCCGTTTGTGGCAACGATCGAGAGATCCAGCTGTATCTGAGACTATATTTCAAACTTATTAAAGATGAAAAGCTTATCCGTTTTTTCCTTCATTAAAATGATTTTAAAATGTTATTCTTTTTCAGTTAAGTATTTGCGTTCAGAGTCGTCATTTAAGTTTTGTCAGTTTTAAATGCCATTCTATTAAAACGGTATAATCGTTAATTCAAACTCCAATGTTAATTAATCTCAGTTAAATGCATCCCCAAATGTTCATCAAATGACCGTGGTAGGAAGGTTGCATTCTTGATTCTTGCCAGACTGCTGATAATTTCGACCACAATAACATTAACAATCCAGTCCGATTTGCAATATGTTTTCATGACTTCTCTTTCGAGTGCAGAATGAAACAAAAATATATTTTAAATCTCTCTTTAATGATATTGGCTTGATGTAAAAAAAATAGGAGCTATGTAAGCGCACACACGTGCACACACAGATACGCAGTCCTCTGTCATGAAGGAACACATTAAACTGAGGACAATTGATAAATATAGACGGGGCGGAATTGGTTGGTCCGGGACGATCATCAGATTGCGTGAAGTGCAGCAGATTTTGCTTGCAGAATAAGTGCGTATTTATGTGAATGAATATATACGGCCTATTTTCTACGGCATTTGGATGAAAGGGAGGCAACGCCATTGAAATATGTAAAAATGTTTATGGGCAAGCAGGTTAAATTCCGAACCGAGTCTCGCTTGTTTTCTGTGGAGAGCTGAAAGTTGCAGTGTTCATATAATAGGTTTCGGTATTGGGGACTGAAACAAAAGATAATATTCTTCTCTAGATGCGCCTTTAATCCTTAGTTTCTTTAGAAATTTTATCGATGCCCAAGTAGATTGCGATCGGAAGATCTTTAAGAGATTCACCGGAGTCGAGACGCGACACGCGACCAGAGATCGGAGATCTGCTCAGCTTGCTCCTATTGTTATTCTTTCGTATGTCCACGACATGAACTTGCTGATAAGGAGAACAGGCGATAGTCATTTTACATTGGACCTTTATTTTAAAAATCACATGTTTAATTTAATATAAACCGAAGGGGCATTTTAATATTTTTAAAAATAACCGTGGTTACCAAGCTTTTCGTTTTCAATTCCAGTGAAATACATGAACTGTTCATACCCATCGGAATCCAAATTGAAACCATTACAGTTAGTACTTTCAAGTTTCCGAAACATATAGATACAGTATTGTTATAGAGCACTACTGCGCAGAAGCAGGCTCTTCATCCCATCTAGCTGAACTATTACCTGGACTAGTCAGCAGGGCGTTGTTCTCCATACGGTGCCGTCCATGTACCTATCCAAATTGCTCATAAATGGTGAAATAGAACCCGCACCCAATCCTCTCGCTGGCAGCTCGTTCCACACTCCCACTACACTCCGAGTAAAGACTTTCATCTCATGCTTCAATTAATCATTTCATCTTTAATCCATGATCTCTAGTTCTAATTTCACACAATTTTAGTGGAAAAGTCCAGCTTGCATTTACGTTGTCTACACATCTCATAATTTTGTATATCTCCATAGAATCAACAATCATTCTACTTTGCTGCAGGGAATGGAATCCAAACTTATTCAACCTTTCCCTATAATTCAGGTCAAATGCCAGTAACATCCCTGTAAATTTTCTCTGCACTCTTTCAATCGTATTGATATCGTTCCTGTAGGCAGATGACTAGAACTACAAATAAGGCTTCTCAAAAGTCTTATACAACTTGAAAGTTTCGTCCCAACTCTTGTAATCAATATTTCCTTTGATCTACGAAGGCAAATATGCCAAAAGCTTTGTTTACGAAGCTATTTACCTACGACGCCGCTATGAAGAAATTATAGATCGGCCTTACTTCTGTTCTACCGTGCTCTTCAGTGTCCGACAGCTCATCGAGTAAGTCCAACCTGGTTTGGCCTCACTTTGCCTTGAATAATGACCATCTGACATTTTCAGCCTGTTTTTTCCCAGCTGCTCCAGATCCCACTGCAAAGTTCAATGACCTTACCCGCAGTTCACTACGTCACCGATCTTGCTGCTACACACAACTTTGATGACCTAGATCACCACATTATGATTCGGATCCTTGATATAGATGACAAACAACAACGGACATAACACCTGTACATGAGATACACCACTAGACAGAGGCCTGCACTCAGAGAGGCAAACATCGACAAGCACTCTCTGACTTTTCCAGCGAAGCCAATGTCTGATCCAGATTACTAAATTATACTGAATTACAAGCGATTTAACGTTCATCACAACCTGCCTTACGGGACCCAGTCATCAGCCTTGCTATAGTCTATGTAGGCAATATCCACTGTCTTTCCTTCATGAAATCTCTTGAAAATGTTCTCGAAAAACGATTGGTTAGACATGACCCACCACGCACACCATGCTGGCTATTCCTAATTAGTCTCTGTTTTCCTCCAAATGCCTATTAATCTGATCCCTTAGAAACCAGTACAATAACCTGCCTACAGCTAACGTCAGGCTCACCTGCCTGTAATTGCCAATCTTATTCCTGGAGAGTTTCTTGAACAGCGGAACAACATTAGCTACCATCGGCTGAGGCTAAGGACATTTTAAAATGTTAGCTAGGTCCCTTGCGCTTTCTGACACCAGCCTCCAAGGTCCGAGGACACTTTTTCAACCCCTGGGGATATACCTACCCTTCGTTGTTTCAAAACAGTAAGCAACTCCTCCTCTGAAATTCTTTTATTGCCTCACACTGTGTCGAGTAAATACATATATAAAAAATCCATTTGTGATCTCCTTAATCCCTTTCAGCTTCATGGCCACTCTGATCGGAAAGAGCACCAACTAGTCACAGGTTTTACTGTTACTCTTAATATACATGTGTATTGGCGCGTGGTGAAGTGGTTAAGGCGTCGGTCTAGTGAAGGTCGATCGTTCGAGCCTCAGCTGAGGCAGCGTGTTGTATCCTTGAGCCTTAACCACACATTGCTCTGCGACAACACCGGTGCAAAGCTGTATCGGCCCTAGTGCCCTTCCCTTGGATAACATCGGTGGCGTGGAGGGGGGAGACTTGCAGCATGGGCAACTGCCGGTCTTCCATACAACCTTGCCCAGGCCTGCGCCCGGGAAACCTTCCAAGGCGCAAATCCATGGTCTCATGAGACTAACGGATACCCATATAATATACATATAGCAACTCTTGGAGTTTCCTTTGCTTTGTCTACTAGAGCAACCTCATGCCTTCTTTCAGCCATCCTAATTTCCTTCTTAAGTGCTCTTTTATGCTCCATAGAATAAATTTCTTAGACTCCAGGTCATTTATATACATCACAAACAACAGAAATCGAGCTCCACTCGCATAACTCCACTAATTACTGATTTCCGGCTAGAATGAGTCCTTTCAACCCTATCCCCTGTCGTCTTTTGGCAAGTGGTTTCTGAATACAAAGAGCCAAATCGCCACGGACTCCATGCTTCCTAATCTTCCGGATTTGTTTCCTGAGAGGGACTTTGTCAAAAGCCTTACAAAAATCCATGTAACCAACACCACTGCCCTACCCTCATCAGTCTCTCCCGTAATCTTGTCAAAAAACTCAATCAAGTTGGCAAGGCACGGCCTGCAACGTACAAAGCCGTGGTTGCTTTCCCTAGTTAGGGTGTAAATTTCCAAAAGCTCATATATCCTATCCCGAAGTATCTTCTTCCGCAATTTCCTACAACTGAGGTGAGCTCGCTGCTCTATAGTTCCGGGATTTTCCCTTGTTCCCTTCGTAAATAGAGGGGCATCATTAGTCACCCGTCAGTCCTCTGGAATCTCGCCTGTGGCTATAGGCCATGAAGATACTGGTCAAGGCCGCAGCCATCTCGTTTCCTGACTCCTTCGATAACCAACGATAACTCCCATCTGGCCCTGGGGACCGATCTACCTTAATACTCATTAGGAGGCCGAGCACCTCCTTCTTCTTAACATCGAAATGCCCTGATGTATTTGTACACTCAGCACTGTATTACCATGAAAAGATGAGTTCCTTTTTGCAATTTTGCAGACATGTAATCTTGCTTCCTTCACCAGCTTCACGACAATGAACGTCAAATTTTGGAAATCGAAATCAAAAACAGAACATGCTGGAGACACGTTGGTTCAACCAGCATCTATGGAAGAAGAAGGTTGCCTTTCAGATCCCGCACTTGCCTTCAGGATATTCTGATGAATTGAATTGTCAGCAAAGCCTCTTCTTAAACATAGGCTGCCTATGCTGAATGCTGAATACTGCCAGCATTTTTTGTCTTTACGTTTAGCCGCACCGTTACTGTTCCGAACATGCTTTCGGCATTTCGCAATGATCAGCGGTTGATCCTCTCTCTTGACAATATTTGGACAAATATCTGGACAATGAGGGGTCATGTTCATCTTGAGGATGATCCGCGAACGATTTCCCATTCATACATGTGACCTTGCTTAATCTAAGCTCTTGTATTCACTTACACCTCTCCTTACCCGTGTTTCCTGGGCATCTATGTAGTGTAGCGGTGAGTATAACGCTACAACAAATCCGGGCTTTCTCTAGTTCGGACTTCACTTCTGGCGCTGTCTGTAGGAGTTTGTTCGTTCTTTCCGTGAATCGCATGGGGTTCTTGCGGGTGCTCCGGGTTCTTCCCACAATTCAAAGACGTTCACGTTAAAGGTTAATTGGTCGTCGTAAATTTTCCTAGGATTAGGCTAGTTTTTAATAGATTTAGATTAAATCTTTTTCGACGACATACAATTGGTAATTCTTTCTAACGTGCGGATTTTCAAAATTTATGAATAATTTTTTGAAAACTATCTGCATACCGTCAGTTTTCCTTGCAGTACTTAATACACCGCTCCAGAAACCTATAGCAGAACCGAAAGGACGTCACACAGCATTACACTGTAGAATGTGCCTTCTATCTTTACACATTGAAAACTATGGAGACACATTTGTTTGTGCGGTGTAGGGAAAAAATGATCTGTATAAAGGGAAGGATCAACTGTGCAAATATGGCTTATTTTCAATTTATTGTTTCACCTTCCTTTGTTTATTTGTTTCAAGAATTAATTTTAATTAAAACGTTAATTTTAACGTCTAAGGGTTGCTTCGAAACGAAACAGAGCATTTTTCAAATACCCAAACACGAGGAACGTTCCTTTGCCAGTTTAGTTGAACTCGCGCGTCCGATGCGCCAACTGTCCCTCTAATTTTTTTTTTTAAATTTGCGCTGGTTTTGTAGAAGCCGAACTAATAATTGCCAAACCAGGTGAAGAATTTGTCTGATCGCTAGTTAATGAGTGTAAGGCGATTGGTTCCAATGCAATAAGGTTCAAAGGTTCAAAGGTCGAATTTAATATCAGAGAAATGTATACAATATTAGATTTGATTAGATTCAACTTTATTGTCATTGTGCCGAGTACAGATACTAAGCCAATGAAATGCAATTAGCATCTGACGAGAAGTGCCAAAGAATACTGTTATTTACAAAATAACTGCGAGTAAAAAGTAAGTGCTACAGTATACAAATATAGAAGTACTGAGACGGTCCAGTATGGGTGCAATACTGCTTAGCGCTGTGATGTGAGGTTCAGCAGGGTCACAGCCTCAGGGAAGAAGCTCTTCCCGTGCCTGCTGGTGCGGGAGCAGAAGCTCCTGTAGCGCTTACCGGATGGGAGGAGAGTAAAAAGTCCATGGTTAGGGTGAGATGCATCCTTGATAATGCTTTTCGCCCTGCCCAGGCAGCGTTTATGGTAGATGTTCTCAATGGCGGGCAATTGGGTGCCAATAATCCGCTGGGCAGTTTTCACCGCACGCTGAAGTGCTTTGCGGTCCGATACGAGACAAATGTCATACCACACTGAGATGCAGTTGGTGAGTATGCTCTCAATGGTACAGCAGTAAAAGTCTGTCAGTATTCTGGGACAGAGGTGAGCTTTCTTGATGCTCCGCAGGAAATAAAGGCGCTGTTGCGCCTTTTTGATCAGGATGGAGGAGTTCAGGGACCAGGTGAGATAATCGGAAATGTGGACACCAAGGAATTTGAAGCTTGATACACGCTCCACTACAGCTCCGTTGATGTAGATGGGGACACAAGTGTGGCTCCTAGCATTCTGAAATGCTTTTTCTTCTCAAACATCAGCAAGAACAGAGAAGTGCCCCAAAGAATAAACGACAGTTAAACGTAAGAACCCCGAAGTCCTCCCCAGTTCTCCCCTGCCGCGCGTAAGAGGCAGAAACAACGATCCCGCCCCCCCCCCCCCCCCCCCACACCGGCAAAAAAGCGCATCGGTACTGTCACCGAGCCCAAATTGTGTGCTAAGCAATAGCAAAGACCCAGACTAATCTTACCCCAAAGGCTTCACATTTTATCCGACATTCGACAAACCACAGGTTCTCGCTCACCCTGGCAAGGGAAAGCGAGGTGTCCCCCATATTCACAGCGAGCGGGAGAGATAACAACAACCCGCTGGTTTGCGATGTTAAAAGTCTATTTCATCGCTTTTTTCAAGCTCTGTGTCCGAAGATCGCAAAGACTTCGGGTCTTTGGGCCAAGAGCTAAAGATTTTCCGGCCTCCCCGATGACACACGAGTCTCCTGTCGTGATACCGACCCGCGATCCGCAGGTCTCCAGAGCCCCGAGATCTTAGGCTTCCGAACACGATCGAGGCTCTTAGGCCAAACCCTTGGCATGTGGAATAACGTCCATTCGTGGAACACCGAGAACGGGCCCAATTCCCGCAAAGAATCGAAGCTTGAGTGTAACTCCAGGTCAGGGTCTTGAAAAGAACCCTGAAAGGGAAAAATAATTATATTGAAGGTAGAAATAGAGCAGTTTCCGAAGATGCAAGCAAAGGAGTCGCTGGTAGGCGCCGTTATCCCTCCTAAACTGCGCCTTCAATAAGGTATAATCTTCCCAAAATTTCCACTGTATCTGATTATATCCGTCACGCTGAACATATTTTAAATGATTTTTAATCATTCACCATCCTGCGCAAGTTATTTATGTGTTCCCTTACATTTTCCTAAAAGTTACAGAGCTGCTGCCATATTTGCCACGTTTAAATGCCCGGAGAAACAGCATGGCAGCAACAACGGATCAGTTAGTCCATCAATTCTGGAGAAACGCTTTCAGATCTCACTGGGAAGACTAACTGCTAGATTAATCATTGCAACATACATCAAAGTTGCTGGTGAACGCAGCAGGCCAAGCAGCATCTATAGGAAGAGGTGCAGTCGACGTTTCAGGCCGAGACCCTTCGTCAGGACTAACTGAAGGAAGAGTGAGTAAGGAATTTGAAAGCTGGAGGGGGAGGGGGAGATCAAAATGATAGGAGAAGACAGGAGGGGGAGGGATAGAGCCGAGAGCTGGACAGGTGATAGGCAAAAGGGGATACGAGAGGATCATGGGACAGGAGGTCCGGGAAGAAAGACAAGGGGGGGGTGACCCAGAGGATGGGCAAGAGGTATATTCAGAGGGACAGAGGGAGAAAAAGGAGAGTGAGAGAAAGAATGTGTGCATAAAAATGAGTAACAGATGAGGTACGAGGGGGAGGTGGGGCCTTAGCGGAAGTTAGAGAAGTCGATGTTCATGCCATCAGGTTGGAGGCTACCCAGACGGAATATAAGGTGTTGTTCCTCCAACCTGAGTGTGGCTTCATCTTTACAGTAGAGGAGGCCGTGGATAGACATGTCAGAATGGGAATGGGATGTAGAATTAAAATGTGTGGCCACTGGGAGATCCTGCTTTCTCTGGCGGACAGAGCGTAGATGTTCAGCAAAGCGGTCTCCCAGTCTGCGTATTTTATATTTAACTTCTTTTCATCGCCAGTTTGAGCAGTTAAAAGTTTGAATTAAACAGCCAAGCGATGTTAAAACAATCCTCGAGTGTTTTGCTGTACAGAATTAAATTTCAACTTGAATGAAATCTGAAACATACTTGCGCCATCTAAGACCACAACAGGCTTCGAAGAGTAGAACGTAGATATTAACAAGGAAATTCTCAATCTTTATTGGCAGACGCCTTTTAGTATTTTATGTGCTCAACTGTTGGTATTCTTTCTCTCTTACTTTTGAATGTCAATATGTGCAAATATAGCAGACAGACCTTTCTGCCAATTGTGATACTGAAATTTTGTGGTAATTTAAGATCGTGATGCATCTGGGTCACCATGTGGAAATAAACCTCCAAGAAGACCACAAACTTATCGTAAGGTTTGAATACATGTATGGCTTATTGAGCTGGAGAGCTATATTAGCGAGTGTTCGGGGCTTGTGCTTTGGTGCTTGGTAGTGTCAACCATGCCCAGCAGTTCAAAGGGTAGAGGCCAGACTAACAGTGGTCCATCGGCCATCCAAGATCAGAGGTTCAACTCAGGGATAACAACCCTGGCAGGTCAAAGTTTGTTACCGAAATAGCACTGAAGAATCCTTCTGTATCTGCGTGCCACGGCTTTTATAGACAGAGGCTGACGATCTTTACTGTTGCCTGAACGACTGCGGCATACCGGGCAGTAAGTCAGTGGAAATAATCTATCATTAAGATTGCCATTGCATCAAAAATGGAACCACGAAACAGCGATCGTTTCTCCCTCGTCCTAGAATGAAAAGCCTCATCCTGAGAGCAGATGCGGCGGAGACGGAGGAATTGCGAGAAGGGGATGGCGTTTTTGCAAGAGACAGGGTGAGAAGAGGAATAGTCCAGATAGCTGTGAGAGTCAGTCGGCTTATAGTAGACATCAGTGGATAAGCTGTCTCCAGACACATAGACAGAAAGATCTAGAAAGAGGAGGGAGGTGTCGGAAATGGACCAGGTAAACTTGAGGGCAGGGTGAAAGTTGGAGGCAAAGTTAACAAAGTCAACGAGCTCTGCATGCGTGTAGGAAGCAGCGCCAATGCAGTCGTCGATGTAGCGAAGGAAAAGTGGGGGACAGATACCAGAATAGGCACGGAACATAGATTGTTCCACAAACCCAACAAAAAGGCAGGCATAGCTAGCACCCATACGGGTAACCATAGCTACACCTTTAGCTTGGAGGAAGTGGGAGGAGCCAAAGGAGAAATTATTAAGAGTAAGGACTAATTCCACTAGACGGAGCAGAGTGGTGGTTGAGGGGCACTGATTAGGTCTGAAATCCAAAAACAAGCGTAGAGCTTTGAGACCTTCCTGATGGGGGATGGAAGTATATAAGGACTGGACATCCATGGTGAAAATAAAGCGGTGGGGGCCAGGGAACTTAAAATCATCGAAAAGTTTAAGAGCGTGAGAAGTGTCACGAACATAGGTCGGAAGGGATTGAACAAGGGGTGATAAAACAGTGTCGAGGTATGCAGAAACGAGTTCGGTGGGGCAGGAGCAAGCTGAGACAATAGGTCGGCCAGGACAGGCAGGTTTGTGGATCTTGGGTAGGAGGTAGAAACGGAAGTGCGGGGTGTGGGAACTATAAGGTTGGTAGCAGTGAATGGGAGATCCCCTGAGCGGATAAAGTCGGTGATGGTGTGGGAGACAATGCCCTGGTGCTCCTTAGTGGGGTCACGATCGAGGGGTAAATAAGAGGAGGTATCCGCGAGTTGTCGTTGTGCATCGGCAAGGTAGAGGTCAGTACGCCAGACTACAACAGCAGCCCCCTTATCGGCGGGTTTAATAATAATGTTAGGATTAGTGCGGAGGGAGTGAAGAGCAGAGCGTTCCGAAAGAGTGAGGTTGGAATGAGGACAAGGGGCGGTGAAGTCGAGACGGTTGATGTCCCGTCGGCAGTTAGCGATAAAGAGATCCAGAGCAGGCAGAAGACCAGAGCGGGGTGTCCATGAAGAAGAGGAGGGTTGAAGACGGGAGAAGGGGTCATCGGTGGGGGTGGAAGAGTCCTTGCCGAAGAAGTAGGCTCGGAGACGGAGACGGCGGAAGAAGAGTTCCGCATAATGGCGAACCCGGAACTCGCTGAGGTGTGGGCGAAGGAGGGCAAAGGTGAGGCCCTTACTGAGAACAGAGCGTTCTGCCTCCGACAGTTGAAGGTCGGAGGGGATGGTAAAGACCCAGCACGGATGACAGCTGGGATCAGAGGGGGGAGGGGGGAGACTGGGGGTGTCAATGGAGAGGGGAGGGTTGGAGTGAGAGGAAGATGGAGCCTCTGAGGACCCAGGAGCTGACGATGGGATCTGAAGGAGATGGGATTGCAGAGTATTGGTGGGGGAAGAGGAGACGGGAGTCACAATAGCAGCACATAAAGACCCGGCCTGGATTTCAAAGCTGGAGTCGCAGTTGGTGGTTGCGCAATCACTTTGAAGGTATCGATGGTCGTTGCTAGAGTCCGGGTTTTGAATATGCCCTGAGGTGTTGGAGCCGGCGAGATCAATGGCAGAGGCAATCTGAAGTTCATGCCTGCTAGCGTCGGGGCCGGCAGGCTCTAGAGTCCGTAGATGTAGGATCTTGCGATCTTTGCCTAACATGACAAAGTCAAAAAAAACGGTGATTGCTGGCGTGAATCCGACGGAAGATGAAATAACGGGTAGGACCATTACAGACGGCGAAGAAAGTGTCCCGAAGGTGTGGAAGGGTCTGGGATAAGGACACCAAATACCTCCTCATGGCGGAGAGAGTCGCCTTCAGAGCTCGACGGGAGAAGCGGCGAGAAGCAGAGTCAATAAAATGTGAGTACCTGGGATCCTCAGAAGGTCCAAATTGTGAGGATCGGAAACGAATCCTAAAGCCAACTGGAGTAAGTTGGCGACGGAGGCACGTTCCAAGAAAGGATATATGGCAACGATAGCGAGTCTGAGTAAAAGTGTGGTCGAAAAGTTGAAGAGCCGAAAAAATTACAGATGGGGAGCAGTGAGAGATGGTTTCACTGAACTCCCGTCGAAGAGAGGATCTAAACTTCTTCGGTGTAGGCCTCACCGGAAGAGGCTTCGCAGTAGTGAATTTGTTTGCGTCTTATATGCAATAATTACTTTGATCTACGAAGGCTAATATGCCAAATCTCTCTTTACGGCCCTATTTACCGACGACGCCACTTTGAAGACATGATGGACCTGCATTCCTTCTGCTCTACCGTACTCCTCAGTGCCTACCTCTCATCCTGAAAGTCCTACCTGGATTGTTCTCACAAAGTACAACACCTCACATCGTCTGCAATAATCACCATCTGCCATTTTCAGCCTATTTTTTCCAGCGGCTCCAGAATCCGCTGCAAGTTTCAATGGCCTTACTCGCTGTTCACTACGTCCCCAGTCTTGCTGTTATCCACAAATCTGATGGCCTAGTTTATGACGTTATGATTCGGATCGTTGATATAGATAACAAACAACAACGGACACAACACCCATCCCTGTGGTACACCACTGGTCACAGGCCTCCACTCAGAGAGGCAAACTTCGACTAGAACTCTCTGGCTTTTCCAGTGAAGCCAATGTCTGATCCAGATTACTACCTGGTTGCCAAGCGACCTAACCTTAATCACAACCTCCCATATGGAGCCTAGTCATCGGCCTTGCCATAGTCCATGTAGGCAATATCCACTGTCTTTCCTTCGTTAAACCTCTTGATAAAGTTCTCGAAAATCTCTCTAAGATTGGTTAGGTTTGACCCAGCAAGCACAAATCCATGTTGACTATTCCTAATTAGTGTCTGCTTTTCACCAAATGCCTATAAATCTGATCCCTCAGAATCCAATGCAACAACCTGCCTACAAATAACGTCAGGCTCACCGGCCTATTATTGCCAATCATATTCTTGGAGAGCATATTGTGCAACGGAACAAGATTAGCTACCCGCGGCTGAGGCTGAGGACCTTTTAAATATATTTGCTAGGTCCCCTGCACTTCCTTGACTAGCCTTTCTCAAGTTCCGAGAACACTTTTTCAGCCCCTGAGGATACATCTACTCTACGTTGCCAGTAAGCACCTGCACGTCTGTGAAGACACTACTGTTTGGTTTCACTCTGTGTCCGTCTTATATAACATTTATTACCGGATTACCGGTGGCGCAGCAACTACCTTGTGGTCTTCACAGACAGATGCGTGATCTAAATACATAACCATACAAGACTGGAGGTTACTCTGCTGCGTGGGTTTTAACAAGATGACCCAGGATACCTGAGCAAAGACAGAGTGCTGTTCGCACACCTCGAAATTCGTGCGCAATCAGACACACGAGCATTCGCTTTCTTCGGCCTTCCACCTTCAGCTCTCTCCCAATTCCATGCCATGAAGACAGAAAAGGCGACTTTCAAACAATTGCACTCTGGTGTGCATTCCTACGTTAAGAACCACCAATGCAGAAGGCATTTATCACTCCATGGCGATCAACTCTAAAATTCTTCGACCCATTTCGTCGATGCTGAATAAAGTATCTTCTTGAGCCGGACCCATTCACCTATATTTGCCCTGTATCTCTTCAAACTCTTCCTATTGATGCAAAATTTCCAGACGTCTCTTAAACTTTGTAATACTTGTAGCGCCTACCACGTTCTCTGGCAGGTGTATCCACATACTCACAGCCTTTGTGATTAAAATTTATCCACAGATGCCCTTTAATTTTCCCGTCTGACCTTACATCAATACCGTTGCGTGTAAGGAAAGCAGATCAAATTTATCCCAGTCGTTCATGATAATTCAAAAGTCCGTTCCATGTGGTCAAATACTGTCCAAGTCAATAATTTTAGTCATTTCTTCAAAACAGCCATGTAAGTTCGGTAGGCATGATTGTTCACGCACGAAAACATAATAACTATTCCTATCCATTCCTTGCCTTTCGAAATGCATATAGATCTCGTCTCGCAGAATCACCTGCAGAAACGTTCCCACCACTAATTCGCCGGCTAGTGTTGTTCCGTACCTTATCCTTGTGGTTTTCCTTATAAAAAGATGCAACATCAGCCAACCTTAGGTTTCCGAAACCACACTTGTGGCGAACGAAGATACAAAAGACTCTGCAAAGGTCCCAGCAGGTTGTTCCCAAGCTTACGACACGTTTTGGGACATAGATAGCAAGATCCCGGGATTTAGTCACCATTATCTTCCTCAAAAACACTAACCGCCCATTTTGTACAATAATTTTATCCTTTAGGGCATCACTGTGCTCGTCTTTGGTTTTGCTTGCTTCCATGACTTTTCCACTTTAGTGTAGAGTAGAAGTATTCATTTAAGTCCTCATCTGTCACCTGAGGCTCAACACCTTAATGATCAGATTAATCCTCAAGTGGACCTTTTATCTCCCCAGCTACATTTCTGTTCTTTATATACTTAAAGGATCTTTTAGGATGAACTTATCTGTAAGGATATCTTATGTCCTCTATTCGCTCTTGATTTCTTCACTAACTGGAGCTACACTCCTTATTTTCCACACAGTATTTGATTGATCCCAGCTGGCTATACATTCTTCATCAGCAGAACCTCAATGTTTCTCCATCAGGCAGCATTTGTGAATCCCACCCACCTTGCCTTTCACTCTGACAAGAACATGTTTGCCCTGAATCCTCTGTATCTCACCTTCAAAAGCTTCCGACTTGCTAAACTTCGCTATACTTGCTAACAGCTTCTCTGAGAGAGTTCCGGACTAATCCCATCAAATTTTGCTCTGCTCCAATTTAGGTCTTTAACTTGTGAACTGCCCCTATCTCTTTTTCAAAATTCCTTTAAAATCTAATGGAATTATGGCCCCAAAGCGCCCCTTCAATTGCTTGCCAAGCCTCATTTTCTAATTGGAAAGCGATTCTGATGCTGGAAAAGAAACAGTGGAGCACTTAAACATATTCTATATTTACTTTTAGGCTTGGGTGCTGCCGCAGAATTCTCCATCGCCAGTTGAGGACGAATATTCACTGACGGGCAGGGTAGGAGCTTTAATTTCTATCAAGCTCGTGCTGTCCTGGCCCTGTCAGTGTTCAGAAAAATAGAGGGCATGTTCGGCACAACTTTGTAGGCCAAAGGGCCTGTATTGTGCTGTAGGTTTTCTATGTTCCTACGTTTCTAAAATAGAACAGTCAATGTAACATAGAAATGAAATAAAAAGGACGGGTTGCATCTGAACCCGAAGGGGACCAATATCCTGGCGGGAAAGTTTAATAGAGCTGTTAGGGAGAGATTAAACTAATTTGGCAGGGGGATGGGAACCGGAATGACAGAGCGGAGGAAGGGGAAAACAGAAATAAATCTAAGATAGTGAGCAGTAAAGATGTCAGGAAAGACAGGCAGCTGATGGGGCAAATTTGTAGCCATTGGGATGAGTTGCAGTGCAATAAAGTTGCCGTGAAATCAAAGCGAAAAGTACCAAATACTGGTCTTAAGGTGTTATACTTAAATGCACGCAGCAGAAGGAATAAGGTGGATGATCTTTTTGTACAGCTACAGATTGGCAGATATGATATTGTGGCCATCACTGAGACGTGGCTAAAGGACGCATGTCTCTGGGAGCTGAACGTCCAAGGATACACGGTGTATCGGAAGGATAGGAAGGTAGGCAGAGACGGAGGCGTGGTTTTATTGATAAGAAATGATATTAAATCATTAGAAAGAGGTGATATAGGTTCGGAAGGTGCAGAATCTTTATGGGTTGAGCTAAGAAATCACAGGGGTAAAAGGACCCTGATGGCAGTTATTTATAGGCCTCCAAACAGCTGCAGTGATGTGGACTACAAATTACAACAGGAAATAGAAAAGGCTTGTCAGAAGGGCAGTGTTATGATAATTGTGCGGGATTTTAACATGCGAGTGGATTGGGAAAATCAGGTCGGCAATGGATCTCAAAAGAGAGAGTTTGTAGAATGTCTGCGAGATGGCTTTTTAGAACAGCTTGTTGTTGAGCCCACTAGGGGATCGGCTGTACTGGATTGGGTATTGCGTAATGAACCGGAGGTGATTAGAGAGATTGAGGTGAAGGAACCCTTAGGGGCCAGTGATCATAACATGATTGAATTCACAGTGAAATTAGAAAAAGAGAAGCCGAAATCTGATGTGTTGGTATTTCAGTGGAATAAAGGAAATTACAGTGCCATGAGAGAGGAACTGGCCAAAGCTGACTGGAAAGGGACACTGGCAGGAAAGACGACAGAGCAGCAGTGGCTGGAGTTTGTGCGAGAAGTGAGGAAGGTGCAAGGCAGGTAAATGAAGAAATTTTCGAATGGAAAAAGGATGCAACCGTGGTTGAGAAGAGAAGTCAAAGCCAAAGTTAAAGCAAAGGAGACGGCATACAAGGAAGCAAACATTAGTGGGAAGACAGAGGATTGGGAAGTTTTTAAAAGCTTACAAAAGGAAACTAAGGTCATTAAGAGGGAAAAGATTAACTATGAAAGGAAGCTAGCAAATAATATCAAAGAGGATACTAAAAGCTTTTTCAAGTATATAAAGAGTAAAAGACAGGTGAGAGTAGATATAGGACCGATAGAAAATGATGCTGGAGAAATTGTAATGGGAGATAAGGAGATAGCGGAGGAACTGAACGAGTATTTTGCATCAGTCTTCACTGAGGAAGACATCAGCAGTATACCGGACACTCAAGGGTGGCAGGGCAGAGAAGTGCGCGCGGTCACAATTACGACAGAGAAAGTACTCAGGAAGCTGAATAGTCTAAAGGTAGATAAATCTCCCGGACCATATGTAATGCACCCTCGTCTTGTGAAGGAAGTAGCTGTGGAGATTGCGGAGGCATTAGTGATGATCTTTCAAAAGTTGATAGATTCTGGCGTGGTTCCGGAAGACTGGAAGATTGCAAACGTCACTCCGCTATTTAAGAAGGGAGCAAGGAAGCAAAAAGGAAATTATAGACCTGTTAGCTTGACATCGGTGGTTGGGAAGTTGTTGGAGTCGATTGTCAAGGATGAGGTTACAGAGTACCTGGAGGCATATGACAACTTAGGCAGAACTCAGCATGGATTCCTTAAAGGAAAATCCTGCCTGACAAACCTATTACAATTTTTTGAGGAAATTACCAGTAGGCTAGACGAGGGAGATGCAGTGGATGTTGTATATTTGGATTTTCAGAAGGCCTTTGACAAGGTGCCACACATGAGGCTACTTAACAAGATAAGAGCCCATGGAATTACGGGAAAGTTGCATACGTGGATAGAGCATTGGCTGATTGGCAGGAAACAGAGAGTGGGAATAAAGGGTTCCTATTCTGGTTGGCTGCCAGTTACCAGTGGTGCTCCACAGGGGTCCGTGCTGGGGCCGCTTCTTTTTACATTGTACATCAAGGATTTAGATTATGGAATAGATGGCTTTGTGGCTAATTTTGCTGACGATACGAAGATAGACCATAAGACCATAAGACCATAAGAGAAAGGATTAGAAGTAGGCCATTCAGCCCATCGACTCTGCTCCAACATTTTATCATGAGCTGATCCATTCTCCTATTTAGTTCCACTCCCCCGCCTCTCACCATAACCTTTGATACCCTGGCTACTCGGATACCTATCAATCTCTGCCTTAAATACACCCAATGATTTGGCCTCCACTGCTGCCCGTGGCAACAAGTTCCATAGATTCACCACCCTCTTACTAAAAAAATTCCTTCGCATTTCTGTTCTGAATGGGCGCCCTTCAATCCTAAAGTCATGCCCTCTCGTACGAGACTCCCCCATCATGGGAAACAACTTTGCCACATCCACTCTGTCCATGCCTTTTAACATTCGAAATGTTTCTATGAGGTCTCCCCTCATTCTTCTATATCCAAGGAATACAGTCCAAGAGCGGACAAACGTTCCTCATATGTTAACCCTCTCATTCCCGGAATCATTCTAGTGCATCTTCTCTGTACCCTCTCCAACACATCCTTTCTTAAATAAGGAGACCAAAACTGCCCACAGTACTCCAAATGAGGTCTCACCAGCGCCTTATAGAGCCTCAACATCACATCCCTGCTCCTATACTCTATTCCTCTAGAAATGAATGTCAACATTGCATTCGCCTTTTTCACTGCCGACTCAACCTGGAGGTTAACTTTAAGGGTATCCGGTACGTGGACTCCAAAGTCCCGTTGAATCTCAGAACTTTGAATTCTTTCTCCATTTAAATAATAGTCTGCCCGTTTATTTTTTCTGCCAAAGTGCATAACCAAACACTTTCCAACATTGTACTTCATTTGCCACTTCTTTGCCCATTCTTCCAATCTATCCAAGTATCTCTGCAGACTCTCAGTTTCCTCAGCACTACTGGCCCCTCCACCTATCTTCGTATCGTCAGCAAAATTAGCCACAAAGCCATCTATTCCATAATCTAAATCCTTGATGTACAATGTAAAAAGAAGCGGCCCCAGCACGGACCCCTGTGGAACACCACTGGTAACCGGCAGCCAACCAGAATAGGAACCCTTTATTCCCACTCTCTGTTTCCTGCCAATCAGCCAATGCTCTATCCACGTATGCAACTTTCCCGTAATTCCATGGGTTCTTATCTTGTTAAGTAGCCTCATGTGTGGCACCTTGTCAAAGGCCTTCTGAAAATCCAAATATACAACATCCACAGCATCTCCTTTGTCTAGCCTACTGGTAATTTCCTCAAAAAATTGTAATAGGTTTGTCGGGCAGGATTTTCCTTTAAGGAATCCATGCTGAGTTCTGCCTAAGTTGTCATATGCCTCCAGGTACTCTGTAACCTCATCCTTGACAATCGACTCCAACAACTTCCCAACCACCGATGTCAAGCTAACAGGTCTATAATTTCCTTTTTTGCTTCCTTGCCCCCTTCTTAAATAGCGGAGTGACATTTGCAATCTTCCAGTCCTCCGGAACCATGCCAGAATCTATCGACTTTTGAAAGATCATCGCTAATGCCTCCGCAGTCTCCACAGCTACTTCCTTCAGAACACAAGGGTGCATTCCATCTGGTCCAGGAGATTTATCCACCTTTAGACTATTCAGCTTCCTGAGTAATTTCTCTGTCGTAATTGTGACTGTGCACACTTCTCTTCCCTGCCACCCTTGAGTGTCCGGTATACTGCTGGTGTCTTCCTCAGTGAAGACTGATGCAAAATACTCGTTCAATTCCTCTGCCATCTGCTTATCTCCAATTACAATTTCTCCAGCATCATTTCTATCGGTCCTATATCTACTCTCACCTGTCTTTTACTCTTTATATACTTGAAAAAGCTTTTAGTATCCTCTTTGATATTATTTGCTAGCTTCCTTTCATAGTTAATCTTTTCTCTCTTAATGACCTTCTTGGTTTCCTTTTGTAAGGTTTTAAAAAGTTCCCAGTCCTCTGCCTTCCCACTAATTTTTGCTTCCTTGTATGCCCTTGATAGGTGGAGGGGCCGGTAGTGCTGAGGAAACAGAGAGTCTGCAGAGAGACTTGGATAGATTGGAAGAATGGGCAAAGAAGTGGCAAATGAAATACAATGTTGGAAAGTGTATGGTTATGCACTTTGGCAGAAGAAATAAACGGGCAGACTATTATTTAAATGGGGAAAGAATTCAAAGTTCTGAGATGCAACGGGACTTGGGAGCCCTCGTACAGGATACCCTTAAAGTTAACCTCCAGGTTGAGTCGGTAGTGAAGAAGGCGAATGCAATGTTGGCATTCATTTCTAGAGGAATAGAGTATAGGAGTATAGGGATGTGATGTTGAGGCTCTATAAGGCGCTGGTGAGACCTCACTTGGAGTACTGTGGGCAGTTTTGATGTCCTTATTTAAGAAATGATTTGCTGACGTTGGAGAGGGCACAGAGAAGATTCACTGGATGATTCCGGAAATGAGCGGGTTAACATATGAGGAACGTTTGTCCGCTCTTGGACTGTATTCCTTGGAGTTTAGAAAAATGAGGGGAGACCTCACAGAAACATTTCGAATGTTGAAAGGCATGGATAGAGTGGATGTGGCAAAGTTGTTTCCCATGATGGGAGAGTCTAGTACGAGAGGGCACAAATTAAGGATTGAAGGGCGCCCATTCAGAACAGAAATGCGAAGAAATCTTTTTAGACGGAGGGTGGTGAATATATGGAATTTGTTGCCACGGGCAGCAGTGGAGGACAAGTCATTGTGTGTATTTAAGGCAGAGATTGATAGGTATCTGAGTAGCCAGGGCATCAAAGGTTATGGTGAGAAGGTGGGGCAGTGGGACTAAATAGGATAAAATGGATCAGCTCATGATAAAATGGCGGAGCAGACTCGATGGCCGAATGGCCGACTTCTGCTCCTTTGTCTTATGGTCTCATGGTCTTAAATATATTCAAATTAGCATGAGTTAATCAGTCTGATTCCCCTGACACTAATACCCGCGTTAGCTGAAAGAAACTGGATAAAAACCAATTAATTAGCTCAGAGAGAGACCTTTAATAGTAAGCTTGTCAAAGACATTAAACCTAGAAATGTCCCTTATTATGAAATTATTTAAGTGATTTTTGATAGCATAAGTACTTGTACGCATTAGACACTGACAAAGCAAGGCGGCATTAAGGAGCGACACTGCAGCACTTCATTCTGTGGGAGATGGCGTTGGAAACTAGACTTTTCGTTCAATGCCAGAAACATATTTGAGACAGGTAAAGCTATAAACGCCTTCGCAACTCGATGATCCTCCAAACCACGGAATCATCTGCATAGAAGATTGACTGTTCATCTCAGTCTATTCCCCACGTAACAGAGACTTACACTATTGATTCACTCTTGAAGTGGAATTATCCATGCCAATTGACGAAGTGAGCATAAAGTGACATGCAGTCCAGCAACACACATCAAAGTTGCTGGTGAACGCAGCAGGCCAGGCAGTATCTCTAGGAAGAAGAACAGTCGATGTTTCGGGCCGAGACGCTTCATCAGGAGTAACTGAAAGAAGAGCTAGTAAGAGATCTGAAAGTGGGAGGGGGAGGGGGAGATCCAAAATGATAGGAGAAGACAGGAGTGGAAAGGGGATGGAGCCAGGAGCTGGACAGTTGATTCACAAAAAGGATATGAGAGGATCATGGGACAGGAGGCCCAGGGAGAAAGAAAAGGGGGAGGGGGGAAACCCCAGAGGATGGTCAAGGGGTATAGTCAGAGGGACAGAGGGAGAAAAAGGAGAGAGAGAGAAACAATGTGTATATAAATAAATAACAGATGGTGTACGAGGGGGAGCTGGGGCATTAGCGGAAGTTTGAGAAGTCAGTCCACCCATTGGTTTCTTCTTACTTCCTCTTATTCACATCTTTACAGTTTGTTGAGCATGCGTACCTAATTTGGAGAAAGGCCAATTTTGATGGCATCAGAAAGGGTCTGGCAAGTGTAGAATGAGACAGGCTGTTTTCTAGGAAAGGCGTACTTGGTTAGTGTGAGGTCTTAAAAAAGTGAAATTTTGAGAGTATGTGCCTATCGTGATAAAAGTTAAAGGGAGCAGGTCTAGGGAACCTTGGCTTGCAAGAAATAGGGAGGCCCGGGTTAACAACAAAAAGGAAGTGCATAGCAGATATAGGCGGGTGGAAACATATGAGGTGCTTACGTGGTGTAAGAAATGCAGGAGAACACTTGAAAGAAATCAGAAGTGCTAAAAGAAGACATATGGTTGTCCTAGCAGACAAGGTGAAGAAGAATCCTACAGTATTCTATAGAACTGTTATGAGCAAAGGGATTACAGCTGGTCCTCTGGAAAGTCAGAATGGCAATCTATACGTTGATCGAAAAGGGATGAGGCAGATCTTAAATGGACTATTTTTTGCATGTGTATTTACTCGAAAAACGGACGCATAATCTACGGGGGTGAGGGAAAGCATCAGCGAGTTCCTGGACCTTAGACAGATTACAAAAGAGGAGGTTTTTGCTGTCTTGAGGCAAATTAGGGTGAATAGATCCCCGGAGCCTGACGATGTATTCATTCGGACCCTGTGGGAACCAACTTCAGAAACTACACAGGCTTAACAGGAATATTTGAATCATCCTTAGTGACAGGTGAGGTACTGGAGAATTGCAGAATAGCTAATATGGTTCTACTGTTGAAGAACGTCTCTAAAAATTAACAAGGAAATTATCGGCCGATGAGCCTGACATTTGTAGTGGGAAAGTTATTGGAAGGTACTCCGAGGAACCGGATATATGAGAATTTGGATAGACAGAGACGGGATAAGGATAGTCAGCTTGGCTTTCTGCGTGATAGGTCAGGCCTAATCAATCTTATCGAGTTTCTCCAGGAAGTTATTGGGAACGTTGATGAAGGCAAGCCAGTAGATCTTGTCTACATGGAGTTAGCAAGGGATTTGGCAAAATCCCTCTGGGAGGTTGGTCAAGAAGTTTCAGTCGCTTGTCATTCAAGATAAAGTAGTAAATGCAGCTCTATTGATGTCTATTCATCTGTTTTGAACATTCTCAACTTCTGAGCACCTGCACCGGTCTTGGATAGAGAATTCCTAAAATGCACTAACTTCTGACTAAAGAAAATTGTCTTCATTTCAATACTGAATCGCGGATCCTTTTACTTCAGACAATGGTTCCAAAATGTTCGCCCACATGTGCGGTAGAAAGAGCGTCTATTTATGCAGCCATAGTACATGAAGACAACACCAAATTACGAGACACTATTATACTTCCCTTGGTACTATTTCCATTAACTCAGCATCTTGCCTAACGCGACCGGAATCAGCCTTAAAAGACAGAACGTATCTATAACTCCACCGAGTGCTACTAATTCTACACAAACAGAAGGATTTTTGAAGTAATTGAACTACTTTAAAGTGAATGTTCTGCCCTGTTAATTTCTACGGATAGTTATTACTATATTTTCACTAATATGGCCTAATAAAATAGAGTTTTCACTCCTGCCCTAAAATGGCGGTGTTGTGTTGTATTTGTTCAGCATTCCCATAGAGTCTTGTTCTATCAATTGTAAACAAAAATAAATGCACTGTTTTGTATTGGCGTCCTTTTGGCATGTTGAAATTTTGAAATAGGTATTGAATCTGCACTGTTAGTATGGATCATTTTGTAATTCTTTCAGGGGCATCGAGCTGATCGATTTGCACTTTTTGTCCCAGCCCTTCAGATTGACCCGTAATATTGCTCTCTAAATGGTATTCGAGAACAAGATAGTTATGTGAATTTCATATAGCTAATGTTCAGCTCACAGATTACCAACCGATTAATAATAACATGAACATAATTGTATTCACAGTTTGTAATTGTCTTCTGTTATTTTTCATTTCTATACAATTGTACCATAGCTCAAACGCCGTGGCCACCGTTTCTGGGAGTTGGCGAAAACTACTGTGACCTGTGGTTACAACACCCCCGATAGGTAACTGCAGTTCAGCTTACTTGGGCTCAGAGCTGAGAAACTGAAACCAGGGAATCCAATGCGGAGAGTTCCGGGTGGGTGTTTTATACCGAGAGTCTCTCACGGCTGTTAGATTCTAGCGATGCAGAAATAGACTTGCAAGAAGGAGAGGAATATTTGACTATCTGTGAGGCAGGTGCATTCATCCTGCAATTAAATTTAACAGTTGTGATATCCTTACTATCTATGGAGATAGGTCTGTAGAAAGAATGAGCAAACGGGACACGGCACAGACTTCATACAACTTCAGGAAGTGTAGAGGCATGTGGATGAGTGCTGTAGGAATTTCCAACACAGACGCAAGTCCCCACATAACTGTTGCCTAAGTTAAAAGCGTCTACTCCGTCTGAAGAGTATTGAAGAGTCAAGGAGACATAAACAAACTGTCGGCCCATCAAGTCCCCGCCGTCTTACAACCACACACTTTTGTTAATTCTACATTGATCCAATGATCATTCTTCACACAGCTTCCGTTCATACTACCATCCACCAACGCATTTGGGGCAATTTACGGAGGCCTAGTAAACTACAAGTAACGGACGTCTTTGTTATATGGCGGGAAACCGATGTGCCCGGAGAAAACTCACGCGATCATAAGGAGACCTTGCAAACTCCACACAGACAGCAGTGGCTTTCATCTCCGGGGTCACTGGTATCAGTACAAGGAAAGGAGAGAGCTGCCGGCGTCCTCTGTAAGAGGTTTCTACGTCCTCCCCGAAGAATGTGTGGATATCCCCTGGGTGCTCCGGGGTTAAATCGAGATTGTCGGAGGTTACTGGGTGGTACGGTTTGAAAGGCCAGAGGGGCCTGTTCTGCGCTGAATGAATGAATGAATGGATGGATAAATAGATAGACAGACAGAGATAGATAGATAGATGGATAGATGGACAGATAAATGAAGAGCTTGAATTGGGCTATGATCTTTTTCATAGTAAATTAATTAACAAGAACTCTAGATTATGCTGTAAATTAAATTCTTGGAGTAGTGTTGGTGGCGGGGATGGGGTGAGTGGCAATAAATTTTTGAAGGTGGGTCTTATTTTGCTGCAAGTATTGAAGGAACAGGTCTGGGACGGTGGTATAGTGATATCCGCACCCGGACTTCAGAATACTAGGCTCCGGGTTGGAAATCGGCCGGCTCCTTCCGCGCTTTCCATCGTGCAGAGTTGAGCATCAAGCAAGCGACTCGGCCCCATAAAGCAGACAACCGCTAAAGAAACGGCACGGTTGCTGCCAAACAAGACGCGGGGAGAAACTTTACCTTTTTTACCTTTATAAGATGGAAAAGCAGGCACTGGTTCAGGTTAACAAATTTGGTAATGATAACAGAACATAGAAACATAGCCAGAAACGGAGAAATGGTAGCAAGCCAAAACTATTTACTGGAATGCACACAGCATTTGTAATAAGGTGGACGATTTCATGGCAGTTATATATGTAACCTGATATAAACTACCTAACATGGCTAGAATATTGTTAGTAAATTTAACAGTGAGTTCAGAAAATTACAGAGCATTGGAGCATGATAGTACTATATATCTATATAATATAATGAATATATAAAAATATATTTCATTTAATATAAATGTACGGGGTCTTTCTTTTGTTACATTTAAAATGGCGACTTTGTTATGTTAATCTGGGGAATGCGGCTTTGTTGTACTTTAACGCTGAAGAGAGTTTGCGCTAGCAGTTGAAGACCGCGGACGTGTGGAGAGGCTCCGGTTGATCACTCAGGGTGGTCCCGAGCCGTGAGTCGACGGAATTCGGGTGGTCGTCTGAAGTCGAATTGAGCTCCAACGGAGCGCGCAAAGAACTTGGACTTTGATAAGTGTTGGCGCCTTTTTCTTTTCATTACTTTCCTCTCTGGATCAAATGTATATTGATGTCATAGAATTAGTAATATCTATAAAGTGTATTTGTTAAAATTTACTGGGTGTGCTGGCTGATGATTGATGTTTGGGATTGATTCGGACGGCAACCGACCCTGTGGGGAGTGTTGAGGCGGCTGCTGGGCTGGATTTCCCCTAGACATACACGAGCCAGTATAACGGAACATTACAAGTGGGGACTACCGTCCGGGATTTGGACTTTTCGGGAAAGTTGTACTTGTCGTTGTGGTAAGTGGTGTGAAGATGGATTGAGATAAGATTTTAAGGTGGGATGCTCAATATGAGGAGGCGTTCCAATCTCTGAAAAGGGCGCTGACACAGGCCCCAGTGTTGGCCTTTGCTGATCCCCGGAAGCCGTATGTTCTACACACTGATGCCAGCCACGACGGTCTGGGGGCTGTTCTGTACCAGGAACGGGGAAACGGATTGAGGCTGGTAGCGTTTATCAGTCGGAGTTTGTCGCCATCTGAGAGAAACTATCCCACTCACAAGTTGGAGTTCTTGGCGTTGAAATGGGCGGTGGTGGACAAGTTGAGTGACTATCTATACGGGGCCCAGTTTGAGGTGAGAACTGACAACAACCCCCTCAATTATATCCTGACCTCGGCAAAGCTGGACGCCACTGGGCACCGGTGGTTAGCAGCCTTGTCTGCCTATGAGTTCAGCCTGAAGTACCGCCCGGGGAGTCGGAACATCGATGCAGATGCCCTGTCTCGTCGGGCGCACGACGAGTCGGGCACGGCTGAGGAGTGGAGGAGTGTCCCCGCCCAGGGAGTAAAGGCCATGTGTCAAGTTGGGAGTGACGGGGAAGTAGGAGCACTGATGGGAACGGATCGGGTAGTGGATCAGTTGGGGGCTGACGATGACGCGCTGCCCACTGTTTACTGTAATGTGACTGCTCTGAGGAACAGGCAGCTGCCGGAGTTGAGCCCCCAGGAAGTGGGGCGGCTCAGCGTGATGACCCGAGCATTGGCACGATCTGGTACGCGGTTAGCCGGGGTGATATGGGGCAGGTGGAGAAGGCGAAACACGCCTCCGTTCCCCTACTACTGAAGGAGTGGCCCCGGTTGAAGCTGAAGAACCACGTCCTGTACCGGGTCACGTCGCCTCCGGACCACCCCCGGCGCTGGCAGCTGGTCATGCCTGAGAAGTATCGGAAGACTGTGCTCCAGGCTCTACATGATGATTCCGGGCACTTAGGGGTAGAGAAGACCTATGGATTAGTCAAGGACCAGTTTTACTGGCCCCGGATGAGGGGGGAGGTGGAAGAATACTGTAAGACCTGAAGTCGTTGCGTCAGGAGGAAGACCTTGCCTGCGCAGGCGGCCCCGTTATCCCACTTGCAGAGTGCGGGACCCATGGACCTGGTGTGTATGGATTTCCTGTCTATTGAGCCAGACACCAGCAACACCGCGAATGTCTTGGTCCTCACGGATCACTACACTAGATATACGCAGGCTTTTCCTACTAAGGATCAGAAAGCGACTACAGTGGCGAAGGTGTTATGGGAGAAGTACTTTGTTCATTATGGCCTTCCCCGGCGGATCCACAGTGATCAGGGACGGGACTTCGAGAGCAGGCTTATACATGAATTGCTAGATATGCTTGGGGTTGAAAAGTCCAGAACCACCCCCTATCACCCGCAGGGTGATCCTCAACCCGAGAGGTTTAACCGGACCCTGCTGGACATGCTCGGCAACTTGGAGATTGGACAGAAGAGTAAGTGGAGTCGACACATCGCCCATTTGGTTCATTGTTACAATTGTACTCGCAATGATGCTACAGGGTACTCTCCCTACTATCTGATGTTCGGACGGGAAGCGAGGTTGCCCATTGATCTGTGTTTTGGGACTGAAGCGGGGGAAATACCTTCGAAGCCATGTCTGAAGTACGTGTCCGATATGAGGAGAGAGCTGAAAAGGACGTACGAGTTGGCTGAGGCGGCAGCCACCAAGCAGAACCAGCGGAATAAAAGGAGGTATGATCAGAAGGTAAAGTTCGTCCAGCTATTGCCGGGAGACCGAGTCCTTATCAGGAATTTAGGACTACCTGGTAAGCACAAGTTGGCGGACCGTTGGGCAGCCACCCCTTATGTGGTGGAGAGTCAGATGCCGAATCTCCCGGTTTACCAGGTGAGACCTGAGGGCGGGCAGGGGCCTGTCAAGGTACTCCATCAGAACCACCTGTTGCCTCTGGGTCGAGAGGTGAAGGTAGACCCAGAGCCCGAATGGGAGTTTACTCCTATTACGAGGAATCTGCGAGGGTGCGGGGCGAGGGAAGAGCCCGCTGCGAAAGAGACGGGGCCAGTCCCCACCTCGAGAAGGGATACGTCATCGGAAGATGATGATTCGGACGTGTGGTACCTGCTTCCGTTCGCTGATTCCCCGGTGCTGGGAGAAGAGGCTCCTGGGCCTTCCATCAGTGAGTCAGGGGAACCAAGGGAGGGAGTTGCAGAGCCGCCTGTATTACAGCCGGGATTGGGGGAGGGTGTTGCAGAGCCGCCTGTATTACAGCCGGGATTGGGGGAGGAGAGGGTGGAGGCAGAGCCGCCTGTATTACAGCCGGGATTGGGGGAGGAGAGGGTGGAGGCAGAACCCGAGCCAGATGGTTCACAGGGGCAGAGGGATCGCGGTGAGGGGGAAGGTCCGACAGATAGGCCCGAGGTGTCAACTGGGGTGACTGAACAGGGAGAGTCAGCAGAGGAAGTACAGGAGCCTCAGAGGAGTAGGCATCTCCCGGAGAGACTAACTTATACAGCGCCGGGAGAGCAGGGGGTGATCTCTATTGCCCTGCAAAGTTATGTCACTGCTTTATGCACCTGGGTTGGGTTTTGTGTTTTACAAGGAGCACTGGTGAACTATGGTAACATCATCAGGGCATGACTTTTTGTGGTGGGGGGAGAGTGTACGGGGTCTTTCTTTTGCTACATTTAAAATGGCGACTTTGTTATGTTAATCTGGGGAATGCGGCTTTGTTGTGCTTTAACGCTGAAGAGAGTTTGCGCTAACAGTTGTTTTATTTTAAAATGAGATAACAGAGTTCTATTAGCCAATGGGTGGTTATGTATCGTTTTGCTTTCGGATACCATGCTGTATGATATGACTGTGGACTGAGTTTTAGCGGGGAGTCGGAGGAGAGACGAGGAAGACCGCGGACGTGTGGAGAGGCTCCGGTTGATCACTCAGGGTGGTCCCGAGCCATGAGTCGACGGAATTCGGGTGGTCGTCTGATGTCGAATTGAGCTCCAACGTAGCGCGCAAAGAACTTGGACTTTAATAAGTGTTGGCGCCTTTTTTTTCATTACTTTCCTCTCTGTATCAAATGTATATTAATGTCATAGAATTAGTAATATCTATAAAGTGTATTTGTTAAAATTTACTGGGTGTGCTGGCTGATGATTGATGTTTGTGATTGATTCGGACGGCAACCGACCCTGTGGGGAGTGTTGAGGCGGGTGCTGGGCTGGATTTCCCCTAGACATACACGAGCCAATATAACTGAACGTTACTTACAAAGTGAAGCGTGTTAGACATACAATAAAATTGTAATAAAAAAGTTTAAGGCATCTTATTCAAGTTCACATCAGTGTGCGAACGAAATTTGAAATCTGAAATCTCAATGGAAACTTGAGAAACGGCACTAAAAAGTATAACATTAAACAAGTTGATTGTCCTTTCTGAACATGAAGTAATCATGTATACGAATTGAAAATCAAAGCAATAGATTACAATGTCAGTATTAGAAGACAATTTAGGATCTACAAATGAATCACCGACAGTCAATGTAAATGAAAACAATCAGCGGGAAGGGCAATAGGACATGATTATAATGCTAAGATACCATAGTGGACTCACAGTCGCACCTTCACAGGACGGCACCTGAAGATTTATCTATCTATTTATCTATCTATCTATCTGTTTATTTAATTATTTACAGGCATAGCGTGGAACAGGCCATTCCGACCCTATAAGCCAGCCGTCCCCAACCACCGTGCCGCGGACCGGTACCGGGCCGCAAAGCATTCGCTACCGGGCCGCGAGGAAACGATATGATTTGGCGATAGGAGTCAGCTTCCCATTTTCTCATTCCCTGTCACGCACTGTTGAGCTTGAACGCATGCGAGGTTACTACCCGCACGTCAACCATGTCAGCGCGGGAAGGAGATCAACTCCTCGAGCTTGCAAATGACAGCGGGCTGAAAAGTATGTTTGACATAATATCTCTGCCGGCATTCTGGATCAAAGTCAAGGCTAAATCTCCTGAGATAGCCACGAAAGCACTGAAAACGTTGCTTCCATTTCCAACATATCTCTGCAATGAATAAAACGAAAACTAAATTGCAGAATAGATTGGACATAAGGAACCCCCTATGAGTATCGCTGTCTCCCATCACCCCTCGATAGGACCGTCTTGTTGCAGGTAAACAAGCCCAGGGCTCCCACTGATTCAGCGATAGTGGTGTGTTGCAATGATTTTATATGTTCATATGGGGAAAATATGGGCTGTGTGTTTAACAGCCAAATGTTACTTACACTGTTATGATGATATTGACTTATAAGTGACCTATATAACCATATAGCAATTACAGCACGGAAATAGGCTATCTCTGCCCTTCTAGCCCGCGCCAAACGCTAAACTCTCCTAGTCCCACCGACCTGCACTCAGCCAACAACCCTCCAGTCCTTTCTTGTCCGTATGGCTATCCAATTTTTCTTTAAATGATAATAACGAACCTGCTTCTGCCACTTCTACTGGGAGTTCGTTCAACACTTTCTTCAAGCTCCCCTGTCCTCCCCTGATAATTGACTTATCACTATATTCATGCGAGGAAAATATGCTGTGTGTTTATTATTAAATTCTGTAGATAACCCCTTTTAGAAACGAAATTGAGTGTATTACCCACTTATCACCTATATTCCGGTCGTATGCCCGCCACCGAACAGAATCGCCAAAAACGATTTGTAGAAAAAAAATCGACACGTACACGCATGCGCACACAGATGCCCGCGCAAGGTCATTGTAGTCTTTCTCTGGGTAAACACAACTTATTTGATTGCTACTTTTGTCCGTTGGCAACCCTAACCCGCCCAGGGTCGGCCGGTCCGCAAGAATATCGTCAATATTAAACCAGTCCGCAGTGCAAAATAGGTTGGGGACCCCCATGCTATAAGTCTCACAACCCAGCAATCCACCTATGAATCCTAGCTTAATCAAAGGACAATTTACAATCCAGATCTTTGGAATGTGGAAAGAAATAGGCACACCTGGAGGAAACCCGCGAGTTCAAGGGGAGGAGCATAAAAGCTGCTGACAAAAGACGTCGGGATTGACCTCCGAACTCCGAGAGCCCTCTGGCTCGCACTGCTATCGTGGTGTCCAATTTAAACAGGTTGTAATTCTTTCCCCAAGGGTGCTTACGAATGCGGGGAAATGAAGAGGATTCGTCCGTTTAGCATCTGGGAGTAGGGGTTAATTCTATGTGGAGAGTTATAAATGCTATACTTTAATTCTCCAGTGTTTAGAACAGAGAGGCACCTCACTGAAATAATGAAAATCCTTACTACACGTCGATATGAATGTGTGAAACTAATATCGAAGTAGTTTCCGACGAGATCAGATAAATCAAATGGAAATGGGGAAACTGGAGTGGTGATATTTCATACAATATATTGCGCCATAGGTGGCGGTGTTGCAGAGCAATAAATCTAAAGTGATTATTGACTTTTGTAATTAATTAACAGTAAATAATGAGTCCATATTTTGATGCATTAGCTGACCTTTTGATTCTGATCTTTCAATTTTGATTTGTCAAATGTAATAGAAAATGTTTACAGTATTACTTTCACGCATTATCATTTGGCTTCGCATTGAGGAGGTAAGTGGTATATTTAAATGACTTGTTCATATTTTATAGTAAGTTCCAGAGACCACGGTTTTTTTCTACCTAGTGTGTGTTTTCTGTGTCTAAGACACGATATATTTGCTTGGGATCAATGCAGCATAGTAGACTGAATTAATTCCTAAGGTGAAAACAATTTCCATTAAACAGATATTTAAGAAATCTGGAGTAAGTTTATTGTAGTTTGACAGTATGTGACACGATCTCTGTGCAAAATCCTCAATTAGTTTGAGAAACCAGATATTGGGAAGCCTTTTCTCTAGCTGTTAAAACTAGGTCTGGAGTCAACCGTTTTTGAGTGAAGATTTGGATAATTTGAGAACTAAAAAGTTTCTTTTGATATAAAGCATTCCCAACTTTCTCCTCAGAGATCAGACATATAGGGTATTCATCGGTGACACTGATAGACTTTAGAACACCTTGTGAAGCACAGCGTACGAGGAACAGCAGGACAATGGGCAAGATACATGGTCCTGCTGCAGCAGGGATAGGCAGTGGGTGGAGCTTGGTGGTCCAATGTTGGTATTGCTGCATCTTTCTTCGGCCCTTGATTTATTAGATGCGACCAAAATGTTACTAATTTACAGCAAGAATCCTATAATATGAACAGATATTTAATACAATCAAAGATTGCATGCTTACGGAAATGCTGAACTGTGTCAGCTTACTTTTATTTCAAAGATAACTATAAATTCCTGGAGAAATATTAGAACAGACAAAGGTGGTCATTAGAGATTTCATTGGGATTCACTTCAGGGAGTTCTTACTGACTTCGCCTTTTTTATGCAGTACAACAAAAGCCATGCTTAATCAAAGCATAACATGCAAGCATAAAGTGGACGTTTATATGAGGATACTTCGACAATGACAGGGAGATGGGCTAAAGGGATTCTGTATGCCAGGACCATGGAATCCATTCAGGTTATTCAAAGTACAAGTCTCACACTATTGTTAATGATCTCAGTGACAGGGAGGAAACCTCCGCCACCTAAATGCACTGTTGAGAAATATTTACAGGCCTCACACGCATGCTCAGAATCAATAAGCACCTGGACAAATCCTAACTCTATATAATCCCAAAAGGAGCGTCATTAATGTCTTCTCGTTATGCTCATTGATCACTGCCCTAATGAGAATCCTTGGCATCGATGACTTCTACCTAATATTATTACACCCCAGCAATCGGACCCCTACTGCGACAACCACCAGAACATCTGACACCTTGTACCTTCCTCCACTAATCAAACATGCCAATCGTTCATCCAAAGGGCAATCTGCTTATATTCTGTTAAAAAGGTCGAACATCGGTGCAAAAAAATGGTTTCCCTTTAGCGATTTTCAATATATATAATCGTATTTTAAGTTATACAGAAACTCTTTGACTAGAACAGCACTCCCTATTTTGATTAAATCTTCTTTCGACCACATGGAATTGGTAATTCTTTGTAAAGTGCGAATTTTCGAGCTTTGAGAACGATTTATTGAAAACCATCTGCATGCCGGTCAGTTTTTGTTGGAGTACAAATGCTGAGAT
Organism: Mobula hypostoma; assembly: GCF_963921235.1. NCBI lineage: Eukaryota > Metazoa > Chordata > Chondrichthyes > Myliobatiformes > Myliobatidae > Mobula > Mobula hypostoma. The sequence goes on along the minus strand of NC_086098.1, from coordinate 155,645,601 downwards.
GTAGCAGAACTGAAAAGACAGGACCCAGAACTGCACTGTTATTGACCCTTGTATCTTGACCCAGGTTCACACTTCAAACCATTAGAGGCATCATTGTTTGTGGGGTGTAGGGAAAAGATCAGTTGTGTAAAAAGAGAGATAGATTGTTTAAGTTTGGCTTATTTTCATTTATTATTTTAACAATTTGTGTATTTATCTGTTTCAGGAACTAATTTTAATTAAAACGTTAGTTTAGTTGTTTAATAACATGTTCCAAATTTAATATATTTTACAAAATCTCAATATCAGACAATATTACTTTCATGGTAGAGTTGCTGAAAGCTAAACGGGTTTCGGATTCCTGCGAGCGAAAGTGCCAGAACAACAGACCACGAGGAAGACAAATGTTACTTTAGCCTTTGTCATGAGAGAGATTTAAGTACACGAATGTTGACGTCATTCTGTAGTTTTGATATCGCCGCTTAAATAGATGGAGGGGTTTCAACAAATATTCACCAGACTAGTTCCAGGGACGGTGGACTCACCGTATGAGAATAACTTGCGTAGTCCGGTCCTGTTTTCTCCAGAATTTACGAGTATGAGGGGAGATCTCAATGAATTTTTAAATTACAACAGATCTTAACACGTTGCATGAAGACAAGAGATTTTCCAAGATAAGGAGTCCACGATCATGACTCCAGTTTCAGACGGAGCGGTTGCTACTTAGAACTGAAGTGAGAAACATTCCGGCCCTTTTGGCGGGATTCTGACTTAGGGGCGTTCCCTCATGTTCTTGTAAATGGCAACTTGGGTCAACCCGCTCATCAGTCAAGAACATGCGCTTAATGTGCACTCGGTGGCGGAATTCTCCACCCTTTCAAGGCACGGTTATTAAATTCGTTCATATAATCGACGGGTTTCTGAATGTTAAGACAGAGGCAGGAACATGACGCTGAGGTCGAATCTCAACTACAACTTGATGAATGTCCGAACATGTTAGGAGGACAGAACGTCCTATTCCTTGTCTCAGTTTTATGGTTAATAACCGATACATCCAGGGTCACATCATGAGCTGTCAAAGAATTTTGACAACATTTCAGGATGGAACCCTCTTACTGCTTCGCCTGGATCGGGGAAAATGCAGAGCAGTTCTGAGATGGTGTTTTTTGGCACCGTTCAGACTCTACGTCGTGAGCCAAAGGATATAGCAGCAAACATAGCCTTTATAGATTTTTGGCTTCTTTCTCTGAAACGCCATGAGTACAAATTCCATCAGCAGCTAACTACTTTTTGTTCACTTCGGACTACGGGCTTTATCATATTTTGAGTAGGCACAAGTTGTCCCTTTTTGTAATTCCACAATTTATTCAGACATCTGTTACCTTTGTTAGTTAGTGACTATGGGAATCGCTACTGTAAATCAACGCCAGTTGCTGCTGTTTTTGTATCGCGGCATCTCCAACACCATTCAACACATTCTGCTCACGTGACAACCTGTAACCGCATGCCGGCTTTTCGAATTCTTGGCAGAATTACGTTAAAAGACGGCGTTGAAATATTGACGTTAAAAGATGGCGTTCGTAGTGTCAATGTATTAGGGGATTTGTCGGTTATTCTCAACTGTTGATATACAAAAAATATACAAGTTGCCAGAAGAATAATGTTTTATTTTATTTAAACAAAAGATGCTAGGACTCCGTTATAAAGTGATTATTTTCTTAAAATGTAAATATTGTTGAAGTTCTACTTTTCGAAAGCCGCTCGCCAATAGAAATGAAACAATCGTAAAACGTTGCTGTCCCCGACCATAAGTAACATCGCGCACCCAAACGGCCGGCTCTCTCTTACGCACAGCCCGACTTCTGTATGCTTCGCTTCAGTGGAGACCCGAGAGACTGGTGTGTAACCCCGCAAGTGTACACTTCGTGTGAGTTCCACTCAGAGGCGGTCAGGGTGAGGTAACTGCTCATGCTGTAGGTCTGGTCGTTATTCCGGACGGTTCGGGTCGTCTGGACACCAGCCTTCACGGCTTTGCCGTCCGTTTCCCAGGAAACCTCCACCGATCTAGGGGAAAAATTATTGACCAGACACACCAGAGTCGCCATCTGTCCTTCAGTGACCTGTTTTGACGCAGGTGGAAGAAGAGTAATCGAAGGACGGGTCAATTTTCCACCTGGAATGAAAAAATAAGTCCGTATTAAAGAACGATAACAAATCTTGTCTGAATCATTTAATACTTAGTGACTTGACGTGTGGTCTCTCAGATGGCAATTTGCGGGTTCAAGTCCAACACCGAAGACGAGTGGGAAAAAGTGGACAGACTTTGTACAACGGTGCCGAATGCGCGTTCAACAATCGGCATTAGGTCGGTGATGTGACTGGAAACGATCGGTGGCGTCATTTTCAAGAGGAGCTGGAGAGAATATCGTCCTGAACAATATTTATAACTCAAAAATGTCACAATTACATAACTGCAATTATTGACATCCTTCCACGCTAGAACACGCTGGGCAGTTCCAGTTACAATTATATTTTTTTTTGTCTGCGTCCATGGACGCCCATACATACGAGGGTGATTTAATTTATCCGTTGCAGAGCGGCTACCTCGCGGTCTTCACAGAGAGACGTTGTGATCTAAATGCATGTCTATACAAGAAGAGTGGAGGTCGCTCTACTTCATGGGTTTTAAATAAATAACCCAGGATACCTAAGCAAACATAGAGCGCGACTCTCACACTTCCATATTCGCGCGTGATCATATACACCTTCCACCTTCAGCTCTCTTACTATCCCATGCGATGAAGGCAGAAAAGGCGACTTTCGAACAATCGCCATCTGGTGTATTTTCCTGAGTTAAGAGCCGCCAATGCAAAATTGATCCATAAGCGCACTTACTCCTCCATGGCGATCAAAACCCTATGGAAACAAGCCACATATTGGAGTACCAGAGTTATACAACAAGAAAACAAGTTCTTCGCCCACTTCGTCGATGCTGAATAAGGCGTCGAGTTAGCTGAACCCATTCACCTACATTTTCTCCATATGTCTTTAAACATTACCCATCCGTGTACATCTCTAAACGTATTTTAAGCATCGTATCTGTTGCAACAACTATCATTTCGTCTGGCATCTATTGCCGTATCGTATAGCAACCACCTTTGTGGGGAAAGAACGTTTAATTTTCCTTCGTATCATTAAACCCATGTCCTCCAGTTTTAAGCACAGTGACAATGGGAAATAGACATTGACCAAAAAGGATCTGGTGCTTTCCCGGCGTATATGACGAATAAACCCTTCTCGGGTTTCCGGCCGGGAACAGGTATCCATTTTAACGGACGCTTACATGACAAACTCTCCATCTTCATGATCAAGATGGCAGAGTTTGTCATCGAAGCGATACTTGCATCCGTCTGGAAGTCCGAGAGGGGTTTACTGGACGTTCACCGTTCACCCTATGTATTCCCGTCATCATTTAATAAACCTCTAATGTCACCCTTCAGCCTCTTTCCGATGAAAGGAGAGTAATCTCGGTTTATCCCAGTCGTTCATTATAATTCACGTCCATCCCATGTGGTCAGTTATTTTGGTCACCTTTTCAAAACAGCCAAGTAAATTCGGCAGATGTGATTTCTTACACACAAAATCATTCTGACTATTACTAATTTCTTCCCTTTTCAAATGCATATACATCTTCTCTCGCAGAATCGCCGGAAGTGCCTTTCGACTAATGTTAGGCTCGCCGGTCCTTAGCTTATCCTTCCAGTCTCTCAAATAAAAATGAAACATTAACCAAACTTCAGATTTCCGAAAACATGCGTGTGGCTAACAAAGATACAAATGTCTCGGGAAATATCCCAGCGATTTGTTCCCAAGCTTGCTACACATTTGGGGATATAGAAAGCAAGGTCCCGAGATTTATCAACTGTTATTCTCCTCAAAAACGCTATTTTACTTAATATCATTATGCTTCAGGGCATCGCATTGTTCGTCGCTGTATTTCCTAGCTTCTATGACTTTTCCACTTTAAAGTAGATTGGAAGTATCCATTTCATTCCACGTCAGTCTCCTGCGGTTCCGCACATCGGCGATCAAACTAATCCTTAAGTGGACCTTTTCTCTCCCTAGCTGCCTTTCTGCTCTTAGTATATTCAAAGAATCTCTTCGGATCAAATTATGTGCGAAGCATATGTCCAGATTTGCTCCTATTTTCTTCAGCAATTGGATTTCTAAATTCCTTATTTTCCCAACAGCTTTTGCTTGATTCCATTTGGCTCTACGTCACATTTTCTGTATCCTGAGCATAACCTCAATACCCCTCCATCTATACCTATTGAGGATTGATACTAACTGACGGGCAGTGTAGGTGCTTTTCTTTCTATCTAACCCGTGCTTCCCTGACCTTGCCAGTGTTTATCACGGTATTGGAAGTGAAATCAATTTGTTTTTGACGGATCATACTCGTACCTTTGGAGTGTTTGAAAGGAGAACGTACAGGAATGATTTTTACTCTTGCAAACCCGGAGTGATAATGATGGAAGAAAGTCAATGAGCTTTACTCTGTATTTAATTCATGCACTAATTTCTTCCGTGTCGTATGAAACATTTTCAGACATGTACCTCGAAAATCAGATGCAAACTAAGTCTCCCTCCACACAACTCTGTCAAATACTGCCAGTTCAGAACAGGTGCGGTGTAAATATTGGGAAAGTGACCTGAACCCTGCGACACTGATTACTTGAGAAACCCATTCTGATCATACTAAGCAGAGGGAGCAGGTGCCAGCCATGTAAACCCAATGCAGCAGTTAATGTTTACAAAAATATCCCAAATCCGATAATTTGCCCTTTCAAGTTAACTTCAGAAAAATTGCTACAAATATAAATTAAATTAATGCAAATCACTTAATGTTCTTGCAAGCTATTTTGATTAATGTTACTGTAACAACAAAGAGAATTTGCGTCAATCGAAGCTTTTCAATGTTTACCGTGTTTATGACCACCGTACCGCAGCAATCTATGGCGAGGTGAAAGAAATCGCCGTGGAAAGTCGGTCGTTACTGTGTTATTCGTCCTAATATATGATAGAAACTTGAAATTGTTCATTTCAAACTATTTTGTTACAACGATGTACTTATTTCCATCAGTCCTCAGGGTTTAACTGTAGGTGTTGTTTTCAAACTAACCGTCGTATCCGGTGTTACGATAATGTAGCTATAGATGGCATTAAGTTGCAAGCAATAAATCTCAGTCGTCTTGTGTTTAGAAAATAACGAACACGTGCTGGTGATAGAATATTCCGAAAGAGTTCTGCCTCTTTTCTATTGATGGAATTAGTTCACTGACTCCCTTTCCTATGTAAAAAAAAAGCTGATGCAAAGAGGACATGAATTTCCAGCGTTCGAAAAACATCCTGAAATCCTGTGTTGGTCTGGGAGATTTCGGGGAGCTTCTGGTTATCAGATTCTAATTCTCGGCCCGACTGGAATTGAGAGATAGCCCCTTATCCCAGGGCCGCTCCACTGTTCTACCAACAGTAGTACAAATACAAACTGCTGGAGGAACTCCGCAGACCAGGTAGAATCTAATCTAACTGTACCTTTCAGTTTCATTGAGTCACACAGCTCTTTCTTTCCACCACCACCCACATCCACTCCGGAAAAAGACACAAATTTACAGGGTTTGGCCTCGTTTGCTTTGAGGAATAAAGGAACCCACTAAAATAGAACAATAACGCTCAAGGCTTAAATATTTTATCTAAAATTACTTTTCCTGCTAATGGCTCCTCACGTCCCTAACTTAAATATTCTGTAATTTTGCCATATACGATGCTTTGACTAATATTAAGAGTTGTGAATTATTCTTGCTGTTCACTACTTCGGCATGAACTATGAGACTAATTCAAAATAAAGCTTTTACTTCCAGAATGCTACTTAATGCACACGAACGCAGGATCGGCGTTATCTGCAATGCTGTATGACGTGGGTAATCGTGGCCCTATCCTTGACCAGGATTGCCCTTGGCAATTTTTTCTACAGAAATGGTTTGCTATTGCCTTCTTCTTCACAGTGTCTGTACACTTATCGATACACTTCAGAGATCATCTGCCTGGCGTCAGTGGTCGCCTAATCAGAAATTCTGGTTATATGTCCATCCACCACTTGCTCCCTTGGCTTCAGGTGACCCTGATCAGGGAGCTGAGTAGGTAATTTGGCCCAAGGGTGACATGCAGGTTAGCAGATGAAAGGAGAGTCTTATACCTCCTTTGGTAGAGACGTAGCTCCATCCTAACACCCAGATATAATCACTAAACAGTTTAAATTCTGAGTACCATCTTCGAGTAGTACTTGCAACAATAATCGAATTGACCCTATGGTTTTCAAAGATTGACTCTAGAAAATGATAAAGAAATCCAATTGCACAAAATAAAGTAAATGCTGCTTACCTGTTACAGCCAACTTAGTGCCTCCACCGAAGAGCAACGCGTTCGATGGCCACCAACTACAGTATTAATCGGCGCGTCCTCCGGTTGAACATTGGTAATAGTTAAAAATGCGGCGTTGCTCGAAGACTGAGACCTTCCAGAGAATCTATCGGGAATGCCAGCACCCTTTACGTCTCGACCGCGATCATGATAGAGGAGAAATCGGGGAGCACCACCACTTTTCTGCTGACACCACGCTATATCAGAATTTCCCAAGGTGGCGCCAGACACGCTACAACCGATCTTCACCGTTCCTCTCGGCTGAACGGACAGAGATCCCTCTTGATTTAATGTGATCTCTGCATTTGAACCTAGAAAAATAAGTCAGTATTAGATGGCAGGCTTCATGTGAAGAATTATCTGCAACAAGAATGCGCTCTAAAAATCCAAATAACTGTTATTAGATACTTACAGACTACGCAAATTATCAAGATAACACCCAGCCTCCTGGACATCGTGAATTCGGATGCGTTCTGGAAAGTGCACAGTTTGCAGCCAGAATATAACCCTGGCCGGCTGTCCTTTCCTCATCAGTGCAACGAATAGGAGCACGTGATTATGTGCTCTACACCTATGCAAATTAACGCTGAGGTTGCGAGGCTTAACTGAGCAGCTGTGTTCAGCTCGCCATATCGTAAGATTTCCCAGCTGGAAATGGTGACATTAACTAACAGACCGACGGTGATTTTGCACGTTATACGTGGAGTTCTTGAGAAGTAGCTTCACAAACTTGCACCTGTAACTGTATAAGCAGCTCAAGAACGTCACGGTACCTATCACTTAATTAGTCTAAATGTTTAACTTTCCTTTTATACGTGGCAGATGCAGCGTGTCTAAATCAAAGAATCAATCTTTGCAACAACCCCGATATTCTTCAATAAAGGAACCTATCCTTTAGCTTCAGCTATCTGTACCGTGCGTCGTGATCATGCGTGACCGTTACAATTAAGTAGATTTTCAATGAAAAATCCAAAAATGCTTGAAAGTTGCAGTTACTTTGAGATGTTTCCAAGCGCCACGAGTAAGCCAGAAAGTAACAGATTAAATCAAGTGTACAACCTGCTGAAAATACTATAATCGGTGATGACATCGGGTGATTCAACATGCAAAATCAGATATATTGATCAGGCAAACAACAGGAATTCTGCAGATGCTGGAAATTCAAGCAACACACATCAAAGTTGCTGGTGAACGCAGCAAGCCAGGCAGCATCTCAAGGAAGAGGTACAGTCGACGTTTCAGGCCGAGACCTTTCGTCAGTCCTGACGAAGGGTCTCGGCCTGAGACGTCGACTGTACCTCTTCCTGGAGATGCTGCTTGGCCTGCTGCGTTCACCAGCAACTTTGATATTGATCAGGATTGTGTTTATTACTTGAACTAGGTTGCCCAGCACGCAGCATATATTTTGAATCAGAATATTGTCATGACACAAATACTCATGTTAGCTGAGATACTATATAAAAATGATTGATTAGCTGAGAGAATGACTTTGAGAGTAGCTTGAGAAAGACATTAAACTTTTTGAATTTTCTTTTATTATAGATTTATATATAAGGAAAAATACCTATGGCATAAATATTTGTACCCATAAGACACTAACATGAGTAGTAGGAGAAACAAGGCGGCAATAAATCACAGCACTGCAGAACTTCATTCTGAAATACTTTGCAGGAGATGGTGTTGAGAAAAAAAAGACATTTTTTAAATACTAGTTAAATAATTGAAATAGATGAAGTGGTAAACTTCGTCTCAATGATGATGCTCCAAACCACGGAAACTTTTGCATACAAATATTATTCACGCCAGTCTATTCCCCTCGTTAAAGTAACTTGGACTATTGATGTACTCTTAAAGAAGAATAACTCATATCAATCAACGATTGAATGCAAAGTGACATGCAGTCCACCCATCGGGTTCTTTTTACTTCCTCTTATTCACATCATTACAATTTGTTAGGTATGTATATCTAAATTGGAATAGGCCAATTTAAATGGCATCAGAAAGCATCTGGCAAGTGTGGATTGGGACAAGCTGTCTTCTGGTAAAGGTGTACTTGGTTATTAGGAGTCCTTCAAAAGTGAAAACTTGAGAGTATGTGCCTTTCGAGACAAAAGTTAAAGACAACAGGTGCAGGGAACCTTGGGATTTCAGGAGATATTGTGGCCCTGTCTAAGGAGAAAAAGGAAGAGAATTGTAGGTGTTGGCAGCTAGGGAAAAATGAGGTATTTCTGGAGTATATGAATTGCAAGAGTACACTTAGAAAGAAATCAGGAGGGCAAATAGAAGGTCTGATTTTGCAAAGTGGATGAGAATCCTAAGGGATTCTACAGACATATTACGATCAAAAAGATTTCAAGGGACAAAACTGGTCCTCTGGAAGATCAGAATGGTAATCCGTGCGTGGAGCCAGAAGAGATGGGGAGATCTTAAATCTTTTTGTTGTTGTTGTTGTTGTTGTTGCAACTCTATTCACTCGAGAGACGGACACAGAATCTATACAAATAAGGCAAACGGAAGGGAGGTCGTGGACCCTATGCAGACTTCAGAAGAAGAGGTGTTTGCTATCTTGAGGCAAATTAGGGTGGATAAATCCCCAGGCCTAACAAGGTGATCCCTTGAACTCTGTGGTAGGCAATTGCAGAAATTGCAGGAGCCGTAACAGAATGATCCTTAGCGATAGAAGTACCAGAGTATTACAGGATAGCCAATATTATCCCACCGTTTAAGAAAGGCTCTAAACATAAACCAGGTAATTAAAGACGTATGAGCCTGACATCAATCGTTGGAAAGTTTTCGGGAGGTACTCTAAGTACCGGATATATGAGTATTTTGGATAGAGAAAGTTTGATTAGGGATGATCAGCATGGCTTTGTGCTTGGTAAGTCAAGATAAAACAAGTTTTTCGAGGAAGTGACCAGGAACGTGTATGAAGGCAAGGCAGTGGATGTTGTCTACATGGACTTTAGCAATACATTTGAAAATGTCCCGCATGGGAGGCTGGTCAAGAAGGTCAAGTTGATCAGCATTAAAGTTGAGGTAATCAAATAGATTAGCCAATGGCTTTGAGGTAGAAACCACAGAGTGACAGTAGGTGGTTCGATCTCTTACTGAAGGCCTGTGACAAGTGGAGTGTCCCTGCGATTGGTGCTGGGTCCGTTGTTGTTTGTCATTTATATCATTGATCTGGCTGATAATGTGCTTATCTAGATCAGCAAATTTGCGGTTGACACCAAGATTGGGGGTGTAGTGGACAGCGAGGAAGACTACCAGAGCTTCTAGCGCGGTCTAACTCAGTTCGAAAAATGGGCTGAAAAATGGCTGATGGTATTTAATGCTGACAAGTGCAAGGTGTTGACCTTTGGTAGATCCAACCAGGGTAGGTCTTACACAGTGAACGGTAGGGCACTTCAGTATGTCGGAATTGGTGTTGACAAGCCATACCCTTCTTCCAAAGTTCAAAGTACATTTCTGATCATTGTTTACTATATCCAACATTGATATACATCTCCTGACAAGCAGCCGCAAATCAAAGAAACCCAATAGAACCCATTAAAAAGGCAGACTGTCAAACACACAATGTGCGGGGGTGATGGGGGGGCGGGGGGACAGAAGTCGCACAATCAATAAAAGTACGTAAATAGCATTCAATACTGAAGTTCAGGGACAGCCACAAAGCCAGTCAGAAAGCTACAAGCCCAGCGGTCTCCTATGTTGTTTCTAACCATCTACATGAACGGAAAATGAAAGCAATAGATTAAACAGTAATGTCAGTATTAGAAGACAATTTAGGGTCTGTAAATGAATCACAGAGAGTTAGTGTGAATGAACAGCAATCAGCTGGGAAGGCAAGAGGCTTTGATTATATTGGTAAATAAACTAATAGTGTACTCACATCCCACCTTAACAAGACGGCACCTGAATTTTTAAATTTATTTTTTATTTATTTACGTGGCCCTTCCGACCCAATGAGCCGCACAGACCAACAAACCACCTATTAATCCTAGACTAACGACTGGACAAATTGTAATATAGATCTTTGGAATGTGGGAGGAAATCGTAGAATCCCGGTGGAAACCCGCGCGTTCACGGGGAGGAAGGTACAAATTCTTTACAGATAACATCGAGATTGAACTCCGAACTCCGCTACCGCCAGCTGTAACAGCGTTGCGCTAACTTTAACACTACCGAAGCGCTCAATTTGAACAGGTTCTAAATCCCTTTCCAAAGATGGAGAGAAATACGTAGACATGACATGAATTCTTCCGTTTAGCGTAGTGGTTAATTCTATGGGGCAAATGTTAAACAGAAAACATCTAAATTTTCTAGAGCAGCCTTTCTCAAACTTTTTGCCCTGGAGGAACCTTTGAAAATAGCTTACGGTTCTTGAAATTAATCTATTTCTTTCCCTTTTATAAATGTTAATAAACTCATAAGGAAAAGCTTCGCTAATGAACTGGCTGAAGACAAAATGGGATTTAATTTTTCTGGAGGTAGGCTCGGTAGATTTAACTTAAATAAAGGTTCTAAATTGATATCGATTAATGCTATTTACAACATGCAAAATTATTTGCAATGTTGAAGGAGTGGGTTATGACACATCAGAATTTTCTTTTTCTACAAGTGTGACGCCCTGGTTAAGATTTTTACTGCTATGCTCTAGGTATTTCATTTAAGCAGTTCTGTAAGAGCAGTCTGTTCTGCTTTCAACTTGCTTGAGTTTGAGCTAAGATAAATGGTTTGTTATTCAACTTAGGAATGTGCTGCCAGCCAATCAGGATAGTGGAATTGGGAGAAGGTTCTGTCAAACGCTGGGTTTTTGTTGGCGGGAATTGGAAGAAGACAGCGGTGAAAGATGGCTGAGGATACCGTACCTGTTGCACAAGGTACTTTGTGTAGATGAATGGCTTCAAAAAGAAGAAGCAATAGAACCGTGGGAGACCCGTTTGTCCGAGATGGATTTCGAGCGACGCTCGGATGGTGGTGTGGGTTAGGGTTAGGGTTCGAGTTAGCGTCCAGACAAGTTCAAGATGAGCTATAACTTAAGTTCGCATTTGACTGTTTAAGAGTAATAGGCCCTTGTTGTTTTTTCTTTCTTTCATTTAATAACAGTTTGCTTAAATTAACATTCTTAAATATACTTTGTAAATTGTACGTGGTATATGATCTGTTGTTTCCTGCCGTGGGCAGTAAATCACACAGCATTCTCACAACTGGGGTTTGGATGGACTAACGTTGCAGACACCCTAAACGTACGATGCTGGAGAAAGGTGAGTGTATCACCGCGGAATCCAATGGCTGTCAGCGAGGGCCGAACGAGCCGGTTTTCCGGAGACGCCCAGAAAAAGGGAGTTTCACAAGAGAAACGAAACTCGTGGAACCAAACATTGATGGGGCACCATCAGTACAGACGTCAACAGAGTTCCCCCAAGACAGATACTTTTTTTCCAGATATGAAGACCAAACATTAAATATAACTTGGCCTTTGCTTGTTTCGGGCAGCAATTTGCAACGCAATAAGTTTTGTTGAATTTCACCATCATTTATAAATTTTACAAATGCAACAACATGACATTTATTGCTGAAATTTATTGACTCATCAACCTGGATAGAGTATCTGCTGTTTTTCAGCTTATCACACAAAACCTTTTCAGCATCATGTGACATGTCGTCAATACATCGACTATCGTACTGTTTGTGGGTGAAATCTTTCCAATTTCTCGTACTGAATCTTCTCCTAGTGTAAGGGGGTTTCGTCTCTTGTGTTACTGCGTAGGCTGATTAAAATGGCTTCTTTGTTATGTTATACTTGGGAATGTTTCTTTGTTATGTTAAACGCTGAGAAAGTTTTTGCGCTAGCGGCTTGTTTTCGGTTAGGCGGTGATAAGAAGTTACGAACCAATTGGGATAGTTGTTATGATTTTAGTGTATCTGGAACATTTGTATGCGCGGCGTTTTGGAGGCAGAATGCGGGAGAGAGAGACAGAGGATGGACCAGATGCTGTGAGTCCGCTAACGGGGTCGGACCCCGAGCAGGGCGTTCGGCGAGGAGAAGAGGCGGAGACGGACTCGTGTGGAGCGTCTGGTCGACCACCGTTGTTGTTCCCAGGCGGTCGGTCGAGGTGGTCCGAGTGGTCGCAGGGTGAAGAAGAAGGATCCTGAGCTCCAGCTGTTCGTGCACGAAGAGATTGAACTTTGATGTGTGGCGCCTTTGATTTTCCTTTTATATTTTATTCTCTATTAATTATATAGTTCCAGTAATATCTATAAACTGTAAATTATTTAATCGTATCTGGTATATTGTCTGTTATTTGGACGGGGTGGGGTACATCACACAACATCCACACAAACTAATTACCCAGTTTGGCGGGGCCGAGGGCTGTTTCCCTAAACGACAGCGAGCCAAGCTACCCTGAGGCTGGCCAGAGGGGGCTACACTAGCAATTTACCCATGTTAATTTTACATGCTGGCATTATGACGTTCTCAGCAACTGTGTGACATTTTCTTTTCTGGGTAATAACTTGCTTCTGAAACTTTTACTGACTGACTCATTAACAAAAGCTTTAGTCTGTTTGTTTTGAGATTCCAATAGCCGATTAGAATAATCAACATTTTTACATGTCTTATGACTGTGATTTGTAGTTAAGTTCCTTTTCAATCTGCTGGAGCGATTGCTGAATTTGTACGTTGTTTGCCACAGACTAGACACAATGGATTAGGATAACTTGGATCACCAGTCCAGGTAATACCCACTGAAAAGTAGCTTTCATTGTAAAGACGGACTGTATAAGAAGAACGGTTTGATGAATAACTGAACCAGAAAACTGCAAAAAAATATGAAAATTTGACAATACACAAACCAGAAAAAAATCCGAGCGACACAAGAAAATGCTGGAGGAACTCAACAGGTCAGACAGCATCTATGGAATAAAGTACAGTCGACGTTTCGAGCCGCAACCCTCCGGCAAGACGGGTTCACAATACAATTCACTTCTAACCTACGCAATCCACCTTTTGCAATGTTTACAACAGCAGCAAAGCGGTAGGCCGACAGCTGAGTCTCAATTTTCCTTCTTTAGAATGAGAAGTTATCTCTACACTGGTAGTTTGTTCGCTGCCATAAGTCAGTCGGCGAGCGTAAAGGGAAGTTGGGGGAGATAATTCGTAAAGAAGAGGTTGACGTCACAGCCCAATTTGAGCGAATCCCATTCAATGCTCGGAAAACTCTCTTCGCGCTCCTCATCAGCCAATCGTCGTCCCTCCGTGTAATACAGCATTCACCATTTACCAGCCTACCGTCCTCCCCTCCGTGCTATACAGCACTTACCAATTATCAGCCTACTGTCCTTCCCCCCACCCCGTGCTATACAGCTCTCACAAATTATCAGCCCCTGCCGTCCTCCCCTCCTTGCAATACAGCGCTCACTAATTATCAACGGCCCCCTATCTCGCGTCACAAACTGAGCATGGCCTCAATCAAGTAAACGCGGTCCTGCTGCGCACTACCATAATTGCTGAGGGTGCTCTAACGAAATTACTAACGGAGTTACTAAGTCACTGCCCACCACTGCGAACGCTAGCACCGCGAATTGCTCGAAGTTCACAGAAAAACGTTGTGTTTTTTTTTTAATCATGATTTCTCGAGGAACTCCTGGCGACCACTCGCGGAACCCCAAGTTTTCGCGGAAGCCCGGTTAAGAAATCCTGCTCCAAAGTTTAGAGCGTTGTTTATTCATTCGAAAGTTGCTATTTGAACCTCATCATTTAGAGAACGAAGGGGAGGGCGTACGCTGGCAACTACAAGCAATTCAACTGCTCATCAATGGGAGGAAAATAAAGCAATAGCTAACTGTAATTAAGGAACCGGAAAGAAGGCAGTTGGAAAATAATAATACGAATGGACTGAATCAGCATGGATTTATAAATGAGAATTAACGTAGAGCTGGTTTATTGAAGGCTGTTAGTAGCAGAATACAGAAGACATAATCAGTGGTATTGTGTATTTGGGCTCTTGGAAGGCCTTCGAATGGAAGCATAACAACGGGTTAATAGTCAAGGTTTTTTAAAAACGCCGTATTAAAGATAACATATTGATAGGGACTAAGAGTTAATGGCTCGTTTTGTTTGGGTAATCGTGGTATTCAGGTAGTTTCAGATCTACGTCAATGATCTGTATACGGAGACACAGATCACTCTGGGCAGGTCACTCGTCTGAGTGCTACTAGTCCCATGTAACCCAGTACTACCTCCCGCAAGGTCGGGTGGTCGGCGATTAAACCGGCTCCCCCACCAGGCTTGCCTGGTGAGGAGGGTGGCTAAACACCCTACAGAACGAAAAACAAGACCTGTCAAAGGGTGGATGAATCCTGTCATAGGGTCAACGACCATCTAGGAAACACCAGCCGTGAAGCGCGGAAAGGGCATCCCTTGCATTGAAGCTTGGTCTGGCTATTCACTGCAACAGAACTTTCCCCAGCCGTCTTGGACCCCACTGTTCCGCTGGATCCGGGAGGGGATGTCGAGAGGGTGGGTCTGGACCTGTACAACCCCCAACTCACCCAAAATCCATTCACACACACACTGTTCCTTTCTGAGGAGTGGGGTACCACCCCACTATCTGACTGAAAGGAACCATCATCACCCTGTGGGGTGGATAACCAGGGAGAGAGAGAGAGAGAGAGAGAGAGAGAGAGAGTATACAGAGACCAAATGCAAGTAGTTTCAGAGTTACCACGACTACCGTTCACAATCTACGTCAATGTTCTGTATACGGAGACCAAATGCAGCACATCCAAATGGTTTGCATTGTGGGTTGTGAGGAGGATACAGTAAAGTGCCGTGTGAATATAAAGGTGCTGTGGAAATAAGCCTATGAGAAATCTCTCCTTATCTAATAGTTAATTAACATGGGTACTGGAATCGGAGGATGACCACCTAAACAGATTCCTGGAGGATATAATGGAACTAATGAAATTGACAACATTGGAGATTGGCGGTTCCAAACCCCTCCTTCGCCCCTCTGATGTTTATCATTCGTTTCCACTTACTGTGCGTTCCGGGCATATATTAGTTTCTGCATGAAACTTATCTCATGTCGAAAATCTGAATCAGAATATAGTGGATCATGGAACCAAAAATGCTCAGCATAATCAACAGCTTTCAGAGGAGTGAATATCAGTTGATGTTAGTGATCTTACGAATTATTCCAGCATTCACAATTGCGTTAAGGCCCCCCTTCCTTCTGTATTGCTAATCTAGAGAAGTTAGCCTTACATGGAATACAGGATAAATATTACGATATTGCAGAGTTGAATATTAAATCCTGACATTTAAAATTAAAAGTCGATATTCTGACATCTTCTCCGACGCGCCTTTTTTTTTGGCTTTTCGTTCTGTAGTTTAGCAGCAAGCAAATTGAATAGTAATTTGGCTCATGTTATTTCATGTTCCATTATGTATATTGACCTTTACTCCAAGATGTTGCTGAAATTGTACAGGGTGCTCCCGAGAATACGGTACATGTGGAATACTGATTCTCTTTACCCAGGATAGTTTACACATGATTTGGAATGAATAAAGCATAATTCTACTGGTGTACTTCGGCAGTGAAGTCCTATTATCAGACATTTAAGAAGACTGGTGTAACGTTACCGGATTTCAGCAAAATGGGAGATGATCTCATTGCGACAGGCAAAAAAAAAGGTCTGACAAGATGAACTTTAGAATACGTTTTATCTTGCTGTTTAGGATCGAGAAATAAATCACCGAAAATTACTGGAAACAATCTGCGGAAAAGGCAATAGGACATGATAATAATGGTAAAATAGCATAGTGGACACACAGTCGCACCTTAACAGGACGTCACCTGAAGATTTTATTTATTTATTTAGAGACAGAGCGTGGAACAAACCCCTCTGACCCAATGAGCCTCACAGCCGAGCAGTCCACCTATGAATCCTAGCCTAATAACACGACAATTTACAATCCAGATATTTAGAATCTGGGAGGACACCGGATCACCCGGAGGAAACCAGTGAGTTCACGGGGAGGAGCCTACAAACTCCTCACGGATTACGTAGGGGTTGAACTCCGAACTCCGGTACCGCTCAGGCTCGCGCTAACCATTACATTACATTATCGTGGTGTCCACATTTGGCAGGTTGAAATTCACTCTCCAAGGAGGAATACGAATGCGAGGAAATGAAGAGGATTCGTCCGTTTAGCATCTGGGAGTAGATTAGATTAGATCGGGGTTAATTAGACACCTAATTAATTATATTAGAGTAGGGGTTAATTCTATGTGGACAGTTGTGAATGTTATACCTAAATTCTTCAGTGTTCAGAACAGAGTGGCCATCTCATTGAAATAGTAAAAACCCTTACCACACTTGACGATGTGGATGTGTGAAATTAATATTGAAGTAGTTTCCGAAGAGATCGGATAAATCAAACGGAAATTGGGAAACCTGAACTGGTGATATTTCACACAATATAAAGACCATAAGACCATAAGGCAAAGGAGCAGAAGTCGGCCACTCGGCCCATCGAGTCTGCTTCGCCATTTTATCATGTGTCGATCCATTCTCCCATTTAGTCCCACTCCCCGCCTTCTCACCATAACGTTTGATGCCCTGGCTACTCAGATACCTATCAATCTCTGACTTAAATACACCCAATGACTTGGCCTCCACTGCTGCCCGTGGCAACAAATTCCATAGATTCACCACCCTCTGACTAAAAAACTTTCTTCGCATTTCTGTTCTGAATGGGCGCCCTTCAATCCTTAAGTCATGCGCTCTCGTACTAGACTCCCCCATCATGGGAAACAACTTTGCCACATCCACTCTGTCCATGCCTTTTAACATTCAAAATGTTTCTATGAGGTCTCTCCTCATTCTTCTAAACTCCAAGGAATACAGTCCAAGAGCGGACAAACGTTCCTCATATGTTAACCCTCTCATTCCCGGAATCATTCTAGTGAATCTTCTCTGTACCCTCTCCAACGTCATCACATCCTTTCTTAAATAAGGAGCCCAAAACTGCCCACAGTACTCCAAGTGAGGTCTCACCAGCGCCTTATAGAGCCTCGACATCACATCCCTGCTGCCATACTCTATTCCTCTAGAAATGAATGCCAACATTGCATTCGCCTTCTTCACCACCAACTAAACCTGGAGGTTAGCCTTAAGGGTATCCTGTACGTGGACTCCCAATTCCGTTGCAGCTCAGAACTTTGAATTTCTTCCCTTTTTAAATAATAGTCTGCCCGTTTATTTCTTCTGCCAAAGTGCATAACCGTTCACTTTCCAACATTGTATTTCATTTGCCCTTCTTTGCCCATTCTTCCATTCTATCCAAGTCTCTCTGCAGACTCTCAGTTTCCTCAGCACTACCGGCCCCTCCACCTATCTTCGTCTAGTCAGCAAATGTAGCCACAAAGCCATCTATTCCATAATCCAAATCGCTGATGTAC
The DNA here is from genome assembly GCF_963921235.1 of Mobula hypostoma. Classification (NCBI taxonomy): domain Eukaryota; kingdom Metazoa; phylum Chordata; class Chondrichthyes; order Myliobatiformes; family Myliobatidae; genus Mobula; species Mobula hypostoma. The sequence goes on along the minus strand of NC_086098.1, from coordinate 155,627,671 downwards.
AATGTAAAAAGAAGCGGCCCCAACACGGACCCCTGTCGAACACAACCGGTAACCGGCAGCCAACCAGAATAGGATCCCTTTATTCCCACTCTCTGTTCCCTGCCCATCAGCCAACGCTCTATCCACGTATGTAACTTTCCCGTAATTCCATAGCCGCTTATCGTGTTAAAAGCATAGAAACATAGAAAATAGGTGCAGGAGTAGGCCATTCGGCCCTTCGAGCCTGCACCGCCATTTATTATGATCATGGCTGATCATCCAACTCAGAACCCAGCCTTCCCTCCATACCCCCGACCCCTGTAGCCACAAGGGCCATATCTAACTCCCTCTTAAACATAGCCAATGAACTGGCCTCAACAGTTTGCTGTGGCAGAGAATTCCACAGATTCACCACTCTCTGTGTGAAGAAGTTTTTCCTAATCTCGGTCCTAAAAGGCTTCCCCTCTATCCTCAAACTGTGACCCCTCGTTCTGGACCTCCCCAACATCGGGAACAATCTTCCTGCATCTAGCCTGTCCAATCCCTTTAGGATCTTATACGTTTCAATCAGATCCCCCCTCAATCTTCTAAATTCCAACGAGTACAAGCCCAGTTCATCCAGTCTTTCTTCATATGAAAGACCTGCCATCCCAGGAATCAATCTGGTGAACCTTCTTTGTACTCCCTCTATGGCAAAGATGTCTTTCCTCGGATTAGGGGACCAAAACTGCACACAATACTCCAGGTGTGGTCTCACCAAGGCCTTGTACAACTGCAGTAGTACCTCCCTGCTCCTGTACTCGAATCCTCTGCTATAAATGCCAGCATACCGTTCGCCTTTTTCACCGCCTGCTGTACCTGCATGCCCACTTTCAATGACTGGTGTATACTGACACCCATTAAGTAGCCTCATGTGTGGCACCTTGTCAAAGGCCTTATGAAAATCGAAATATACAACATCCACTGCATCTCCCTTGTCTAGCCTACTTGTAATTTCCTCAAAAAATTGTAATAGGTTTGTCAGGCAGGATTTTCCTTTAAGGAATCCATGCTGAGTTCTGCCTATCTTCTCATATGCGTCCAGGTACTCTGTAACCTCATCCCTGACAATCGACTCCAACAAATTCCCAACCGCCAATGTCAAGCTAACAGGTCTATAATTTCCTATTTGCTTCCTTGCTCCCTTCTTAAGTAGCGCAGTGATATCTGTAATCTTCCAGTCCTCCGGAAACATGTCAAAATCTGTCGACTTTTGAAAGATAGTCATAGTCATAGTCATAGTCGTACTTTATTGATCCCGGGGAAAGTTGGTTTTCGTTACAGTTGCACCATAAATAATTAAATAGTAATAAAACCATAAATAGTTAAATAGTAATATGTAAATTATGCCAGGAAATAAGTCCAGGACCAGCCTATTGGCTCAGCGTGTCTGACCCTCCAAGGGAGGAGTTGTAAAGTTTGATGGCCACAGGCAGGAATGACCTCCTGTGACGCTCTGTGTTGCATCTCGGTGGAATGAGTCTCTGGCTGAATGTACTCCTGTGCCCAACCAGTACATTATGTAGTGGATGGGAGACATTGTCCAAGATGGCATGAAACTTGGACAGCATCCTCTTTTCAGACACCACCGTCAGAGAGTCTAGTTCCATCCCCACAACATCACTGGCCTTACGAATGAGTTTGTTGATTCTGTTGGTGTCTGCTACCCTGTTGATTCTGTTGGTGTCTGCTACCCTCAGCCTGCTGCCCCAGCACACAACAGCAAACGTGATCGCACTGGCCACCACAGACTCGTAGAACATCCTCAGCATCGTCCTGCAGATGTTAAAGGACCTCAGTCTCCTCATGAAATGGAGACGGCTCTGACCCTTCTTGTAGACAGCGTCAGTGTTCTTTGACCAGTCCAGTTTATTGTCAATTCGTATCCCCAGGTATTTGTAATCCTCCACCATGTCCACACTGACCCCCTGGATTGAAACAGGGGTCGCCGGTACCTTAGCTTTCCTCAAGTCTACCACCAGCTCCTTAGTCTTTTTCACATTAAACTGCAGATAATTCTGCTCACACCATGTGACAAAGTTTCCTACCGTAGCCCTATACTCAACCTCATCTCCCTTGCTGATGCATCCAACTATGGCAGAGTCATCAGAAAACTTCTGAAGATGACAAGACTCTGTGCAGTAGTTGAAGTCCGAGGTGTAAATGGTGAAGAGAAAGGGAGACAAGACAGTCCCCTGTGGAGCCCCAGTGCTGCTGATCCTCTGTCGGACACACAGTGTTGCAAGCACACGTACTGTGGTCTGCCAGTGAGGTAATCAAGAATCCATGGCACCAGGAAAGCATCCAACTGCATCGCTGTCAGCTTCTCCCCAGCAGAGCAGGGCGGATCATCGCTAATGCCTCCGCAATCTCCACAGCTACTTCCTTCAAAACACCAGGGTGCATTCCATCTGGTCCGGGAGATTTATCTACCTTTAGAGTATTCAGCTTCCGGAGTACTTTCTCTGTCGTTAAGTGTGACTGCGCACACTTCTCTTCCCTGCCACCTTTGAGTGTCCGGTATCATCGGTGCCGGATCTTTACCAACCCCTCCGACCTTCAACTGTCTGAGGCAGAACGCTCTGTCCTCAGTAAGGGCCTCACCTTTGTCCACCTTCGCCCACACCTCAACGAGTTCCGTGTTCGCCATGCTGCGGAACTCTTCCTCCGCCGTCTCCGTCTCCGAGCCTACTTCTTCGGCAAGGACTCTTCCACCCCCACCAATGACCTCTTCTCCCGTCTTCAACCCTCCTCTTCTTCATGGACACCCCGCTCTGGTCTTCTGCCTGCTCTGGATCTCCTTATTGCTAACTGCCGACGGGACATCAACCGTCTCGACTTCACCACACCTTTTTCCATTCCAACCTTACTCCTTCGGAATGCTCTGTTCTCCACTCCCTCCGCACTAATCCTAACCTTCCTATTAAACCCGCCGATAAGGCGGGTGCTGCTGTAGTCTGGCGTACTGACCTCTACCTTGCCGAGGCACAGCGACTACTCGCGGATACCTCCTGTTATTTACCCCTCGATCGTGACCCCACTAAGGAGCACCAGGCCATTGCCTCCCACACCATCACGGACTTTATCCGCTCAGGGGATCTCCCATCCACTGCTACCAACCTTATAATTCCCACACCTCGCACTTCCCGTTTCTACCTCCTACCCAAGATCCACAAACCTGCCTGTCCTGGCAGACCTATTGTCTCAGCTTGCTCCTGCCCCACCGAACTCGTTTCTGCATACCTCGACACGGTTTTATCCCCCCTTGTTCAATCCCTTCCTACCTATGTTCGTGACACTTCACACAGTCTTAAACTTCTCGATGATTTTAAGTTCACTGCCCCCCACCGCTTTATTTCCACCATGGATGTCCAGTCCCTATGTACTTCCATTCCCCATCAGGAAGGTCGCAAAGCTCTCCCCTTCTCTTTGGATTCCAGGCCTAATCAGTTCCCCTCGACCACCACTCTGCTCCGTCTAGCGGAATTAGTCCTTACTCGTAATAATTTCTCCTTAAGCTCCTCCCACTTCCTCCAAACTAAAGGTGTAGCTCTGGGCACCCGTATGGGTCCTAGTTATGCCTGCCTTTTTGTTGGCTTTGTGGAACAATCTATGTTCCGTGCCTATTCTGGTATCTGTCCCCCACTTTTCCTTCGCTGCATCGACGACTGCATTGGCGCTGCTTCCTGCACGCATGCAGAACTCGTTTACTTGATTACCTTTGCCTCCAACTTTCACCCTGCCCTCAAGTTTACCTGGTCCATTTCTGACACCTCCCTCCCCTTTCTAGATCTTTCTGTCTCTATCTCTGGAGACAGCTTATCCACTGATGTGTACTATAAGCCTACTGACTCTCACAGCTATCTGGACTATTCCCCTTCTCACCCTGTCCCTTGCAAAAATGCCATCCCCTTCTCGCAATTCCTCCGTCTCCGTCTCATCTGCTCTCAGGATGAGGCTTTTCATTCTAGGACGAGGGAGGTGTCCTCCTTTTTTAAAGAAAGGGGCTTCCCTTCCTCTACCATCAACTCTGCTCTCAAACGCATCTCCCCCATTTCACGCACATCTGCGCTCACTCCATCCTCCCGCCACCCCACTAGGAATAGGGTTCCCCTTGTCCTCACCTACCACCCCACCAGCCTCCGGTACAACATATTATTCTCCATAACTTTTGCCACCTCCAACGGGATCCCACCACTAAGCACATCTTTCCCCACCCCACCCCACCCCCGCTTTCCGCAGGGATCGCTCCCTACGCAACTCCCTTGTCCATTCGTCTCCCCCATCCCTCCCAACTGATCTCCCTCCTGGCACTTATCCTTGTAAGCGGAACAAGTGCTACACGTGCCCTTACACTTCCTCCCTTACCACCATTCAGGGCCCCAGACAGTCCTTCCGGGTGAGGCGACACTTCACCTGTGAGTCGGCTGGGGTGATATACTGCGTCCGGTGCTCCCGATGTGGCCTTCTATATATTGGTGAGACCCGACGCAGACTGGGAGACTGCTTTGCTGAACACCTACGCTCTGTCCGCCAGAGAAGGCAGGATCTCCCAGTGGCCACACATTTTAATTCCACATCCCATTCCCATTCTGACATGTCCAACCATGGCCTCTTCTACTGTAAAGATGAAGCCACACTCAGGTTTGAGGAACAACACCTTATATTCCGTCTGGGTAGCCTCCAACCTGATGGAATGAACATTGACTTCTCTAACTTCCGCTAATGCCCCACCTCCCCCTCGTACCCCATCCGTTATTTATTTTTATACACACTTTCTTTCTCTCACTCTCCTTTTTTTCCCTCTGTCCCTCTGACTATATCCCTTGCCCATCCTCTGGGATCCCCCCCCCCCCCGCTTCCTTCTCCCTGGGCCTCCTGTCCCATGATCCTCTCATATCCCCTTTGCTAATCACCTGTCCAGCTCTTGGCTCCATCCCTCCCCCTCCTGTCTCCTCCTATCATTCTGAATCTACCCCTCCCCCTCCCACTTTCAAATCTCTTACTAGCTCCTCCTTCAGTTAGTCTTGACGAAGGGTCTCGGTCTGAAACGTCGACTGTACCTCTTCCTAGAGATGCTACCTGGCCTGCTACGTTCACCAGCAACTTTGATGTGTGTTGTCCGGTATACTGTTGATGTCTTCCTCGGTGAAGACTGATGCAAAATACTTGTTCAGTTCCTCCGCCATCTCCTTATCTCCCACTACAATTTCTCCATCATCATTTTCTATCGGTCCTATATCTACTCTCACCTGTCTTTTACTCTTTATATACTCGAAAAAGCTTTTATTATCCTCTTTGATATTATTTGCTAGCTTCCTTTCATAGTTAATCTTTTCCCTCTTAATGACCTTCTTAGTTTCCTTTTGTAAGCTTTTAAAAACTTCCCAATCCTCTGTCTTCCCACTAATTTTTGCTTCCTTGTGTGCCCTCTCCTTTGCTTTAACTTTGGCTTTGACTTCTCTTGTCAACCACGGTTCCATCCTTTTTCCATTCGAAAATTTCTTCTTTTTTGGAATATACCTGTCTTGCACCTTCTTCACTTCTCGCATAAACTCCAGCCACTGCTGCTCTGCTGTCTTTCCCGCCAGTGTCCCTTTCCAGTCAACTTTGGCCAGTTCCTCTCTCATGCCACTGTAATTTCCTTTACTCCACTGAAATACCGACACATCAGATTTCGGTTTCTCTTTTTCAAATTTCACAGTGAACTCAATCATATTATGATCACTGCCTCCTAAGGGCTCCTTTACCTCAATCTCTCTAATCACCTCCGGTTCATTACACAATACCCAATATTGTGCAATATGTTGAGGTGTTGCAGAACAATAAATCAAAATTAATGTTTTGACATTTATTATTGATTAACAGTAAGTGATGAGTCCATATTTCGACGTACTACTGACCTTTTGTTTTTGATCTATCAATTTTGATTTGCCAAGTGTAGTAGAAAGTGTTTACAATATTACTTTCACGCATTATTGTTTGGCTTCGCATAGAGGAGGTAAGTGGTATATTTAAATGAGTTGGTCTGGAGTCAGCCGTCTTTGAGTGAAGATGAACATAATTTGAGAACCAAAATGCTTCTTTTTATATGAAGCATTCCCAACATTCTCCTCAGAGATCAGACATGTACGGTATTCATCCATGACACTGATAGATTTAAGAACACCTTGTGAAGCACAGCGTACGAGGAAGAGCAGGACAATTGGCTAGATATATGGTCTTACTGGAGCAGCGATAGGCAGTGGGTGGAGCTATGTGGTCCTATGTTGGTACTGCTGCATCTTTCTTCGGTCTTTGACTTGTTAGGTGCGATCAAAATATTACTAATTTACAACAAGGAACCTATAATATAATCAGATATTTAACAAAATCAAAGATTGCATGCTTACGGAAATGCTGAACTGTAGCAGCTGGCTTTTATTTCAAAGATGACTATAAATTCCTGGAGAAATATTAAATCTCAGAACAGAACGAATGTGGTGATTAGGGATTTCACTGGGATTCACTTCGGGGAGTTCTTATTGACGTCACATTCTGGTGGAATTTTTATGTACCATAAGAAAAGCCAAGGTTAATCGAAGCATAAATGGACGTTTATATGAGGATTGCTTCGACAATGAGGGGGAGATAGGCTGGAGGGATTCTGTTTGCCTGGGCTAGTCAGGTTGCTCAAAGTACCAGTCTCACACTATTATTAATGATCCTAGCGACAGGGAGGAAACATCCGCCAGTTAAATGCACTGTTGAGAAATGTTACTGCTCGCACCCTCACATGCATGCTCAGGATCAATAAACTCCTGGACAAATCCTAACTCTAAATAATCCCAAAATTAGCATAATTAATGTCTTCTCGTTACGCACATTGACCACTGCTCTAATAAGAATCATTGTCAACGGTGACTTCTACCTAATATTATTGCACCCCAGCAATCGTACCCCTACTGCGACAACCACCAGAACAACTGACACCTTGTGCATGCGACCATCTAATACAACATAGTAATCGTTCATCCAACAAGCAATCTGTTTACTTTCAGTAAAAAGGTGGAACGGAGGTTGAAAAGATGTTTTCTTTTTATCTATTATCAATGCGTATAATCTGAAGTGTTAACAGTTATACAGAAAGTGTCTGAATAGATCAGCACTCACGGTTTTGACTAAATCTTCTTTCTACCACATGATATTGGTAAAGTGCGCATTTTCAAGTTTTGAGGACGATTTTTTGAAAACTATCTGCATGACGGTCAGTTTTTGTTGGAGTACCAAATACTGTGCTGTAGCAGAACCGAAAGGACAGCACCCAGCATTGCACTGTTATTGACCCTTGCGTCTTGTGCCACATTCACCACTGAAAACCATTGGAGACACCATTGTTTGAGTGTAAGGAGAAGATGAGTTGTATAAAAAGAAAGATAGATTGTAAGATTGGCTTAAATTCATTTATTATTTTCACTATCTGTGTGTTTACCTGTGTACGGGGTCTTTCTATTTTGTATGTGAAATTTAAAATGGCTTCTTTGTTATGTTCTACTTGGGAATGCTTCTTTGTTATGTTAAACGGTGAGAAAGTCCTTCCCGCTAGCAGTTTGTTGAATCACGTTACTGATAAGAAGATGTTATGAACCAATTGGGATAGCTGTTATGGTTTTGGAGTATTTGAAGATACTGTATGCGTGGGGTTTTGGGGGAGAATGCGGGAGAGAGAGACAGAGAATGGACCAGGTGCTGTGATGTCCGCTAACGGGGTCTGACCCGAGGAGGGTGTTCATCGAGGAGACGGAGACGGACTCGTGTGGAGCGTCTGGTCGACCATCGTTGTTGGTCCCAGGCGGCCGGTCGAGGTAGTCCGAGGGGTCGCAGGGTGAAGAAGAAGGGTCCCGAGCTCCAAATGTTTGTGCACGAAGAGATTGAACTTTGATAAGTGTGGCGCCTTTTATTTTCCTGATATATTTTATTCTCTATTAATTATATAGTTCCAGTAATATCTATAAACTGTAAATCATTTAATTGTATCTGGTGTATTGTCTGTTATTTGGGCGGGGTGGGGTACATCACACAGCATCCACACAAACTAAGTACCCACTTTGGCGGGGCCGAGGCTGTTTCCCTGGAAGACAGCGAGCTGAGCGACCCTGAGAGTGGCCAGGGGGGGCTACACTATGTGGGCTTTGTCTGGGATTGGGTCCACTGGTATGCTGTGTGGGTGGCCTGTTTAAATCTGTAATATGTGTCTCTGTAGGTTATTTGCTGGTGATTGCTGCATGCGTTGTGGGTGCGGTCTTTGGTCGAGTTCAGGCTGGCATTGACGAGTTGGAGGTGGCACTCGGGGCTGTCCATGCTGTTGGAAGAGAGAGGAGAGAGTGGTCTGATTTGGAGGTAGGGTCTGCGAATAAATGTTCTAGCTCTGGCAGGCTCCGCCTGGCGTTGGGGAGAGGGGCGGAGGCGTGCGAGACGCGAGCAGAGCGGATCTCTCAGTTGTTAGAGGAGTGGCAGTGCTCGGTTGAGGGAGAGCGACAGGGATTGGTTGCAAGTTTGAGTAGGCGGGCTGGTGACGGTGTTAGAGCTGTCAGGTTCACTTACACCGTAGTGCAGCTGTCAGTTATTTGAAAGAAGGGGGAAAGATTTCAGTGTGTCTTCTCTGGCTAGGAGGGCGGCTTAATTGCTTGCAGTGCCAGGGGGATCATTTCAGGGAATCAGCCCCTCGTTCAGTTGTTCAGCTGATCAGAGAGGTGTCGGGAAACTTAGTGGAGGCCCAGTGGGGGAACGGCTTGTGGTCACTGGGGAAGCAGGTTCCCAGCAATGTGCCAATGAACTCCCGCAAGGAAAAGACCCTATTCCTGAAGGCTTAGAGCGACCACGCCCCAGGGTATCGTTATAGATAGAGGGAAGCGATGTTAAAGCCACCCTCGACCCCGGGGCGCAGGTCAAGTTGTTGTACAGTTCGTTTTACAACCGGTGTCTGAAGTATTTACCCTTGACAACTGCAAGGGCACCGGAGATTTTGGGTGCTAGTCCCAGTAGTTATCCAGAAGACGATGATTGTTTAGTGACCCTGGAGTTCATGGGGGCATTGCCTGGGCACCCAGCGTGTCGAGTTGCTTCTGAGGACGCGTGTAGCAGCCTTGAGCCGGTACCGAATTTAAACGAGACCCAGCGGTGGTACGGCCTGGGGAAAGGAGCTGAGGGTGAGACCCTCTTAGTAGATGCTCCGAACTACCACGAGGGAGGGGAGTTGACCGCTGAAGACACCGCAGTGAGAGACCCTAGCGGCGTGGAAGATGAAGGCAGCGTGTGTGAGGATTATGCGACGTGGTTTAATGTGCTGGATCTGAGGAGTGGATGTTGCCAGATCCCGAGGAGTGCGGCTGTCGAGCCGACGACGGCCGGTATTAGTTCCCTAGGATTCTTCCAATCCGAAAAGATGCCCAAGGGCATATCCGGAGCCCCTGCATCCTTCCCGCGGGGCATGAGGAAGACCATGGGGGAAGTAAAGGTGTGTGGAGTTTTGGCGTATGTGGACGACTGCCTAGAGCTTGGATTCGAATGGGGGGGATTATGAAGCGAGGCGAGTGGCTGAGCCCGGGCGACAGAAGTGAAGTGTAAATTGTGGAGGAGTTTTTGGCCGGAGGAGTTTGGTACAACGTGAGAAAAATGACCCGACATACCAGTTGAACTTCCTGGTGTTGGAACAGACGGTGGTGGACCTGAGGATAGAAACCGTGTCGTCAATCTGAATGAGACACAGAGGAGAGAAGGGATTTGCACCGCTGAACTGTGTGCTCAGAAATGCCGGTCGGAGACTGAGTGCCACGTTTGTGGGACGACCATTGCAGACTTGGAATTCACACTCGTCAACGTGGAGAAGGAGCAACGGAATTCCGAGCCGACACTGCGGACATGTACTGATGAATTAATCCAGCGAGAAGAAACAATGACCCACTTTCGAAGGGATCAGTGGGAAATCAAGACGTCGATTCAGGAAAGATTGGAAGACTTACAAGTTGGGGAAGATCAAGGAAATGTTCTGACTAAGGCCAGCAGAAAACCGAGAGCCCAGGGAGGGGAGTTTGACTACACTCCCGAGGAGGTGAAGAAATGGAGGACGGATCTCAGAAAAGGGAGTCGGACGCTTGAAAGTAACCTGAAGATGACTATCGGGAGTTTAAATGAAGTGGAAAAACTGAAAGTTGACCTGGAAGACGTCCTCAGGAAGAAACAACCGGAGGCTGAACATTCTTTAACTGCTGCTTTTCAGGTCAGGGTGGAAGAAGCTGGTGGGGTAACTGCGTCCCGGATTGAGATGGCCAAGAACCCTGAGTCAGAACTGCGGAGGCTGTGGCGAGAGTTGAAGGAATCCCCGAAGAAGCTGACGTCTCGACTGCAGGAGGCTGAAGGGGTGGCCCCAGCTAAATGTTTCAGTTTGGAGAAACTTAAACAGCAGCTACTGATCGAGGGAATGAGGAAGAATACGGATTTGAAGGATAATGTGCTGCACATGTGGTACATGCTGCCTTTCGCTAACCTCCCCGTGATTGAGGAGGAGACCTTAGTACACGAATGGTGACGTCATTCTGCACTTTTGTCATGGTCCGGATCGGGGTCCCTTTAAATCTAGTTTGTTTATGTTACAATCCGAACCGTTGACTCCCTATTTCCCTTTAGTTCCCTGTTTTCCCGTGTTCCTCGGCCTTGGTGATTGAAGGCAATTTACTCCCGGCTGAACAGGTAGTTTATAGTCACCGCCTTTCAGCCGTTCGGCGCGAGAGCGTCTGCGAACTCACCAAAGGTATGGCGTGCCAATGTCATCTGGCCGGAGCAAGCCTAGTCTCCGCCCAAAGCGAGTGCCGGTAATTTGCCTTTCCTCACCGGAGCAACCCTGTCAAGTTACCTCGCCAAAGCGAGCCTGCAAAGTTTCCTCACCGAGGTGGGTCCGTCAGTTAACCCGCCGTAGGGAATCAAGAACCGCTGTCTACTGTTCCCGGGCCGAGTCGAGAGCTCGCCACTACCTGGCGGCATCCAAGTACCGAATCGAGTCCTGGCCCTGGCGGCATCCAAGTTCCGAGTCGAGTCCCGTGCCTGGCGGCATCCAGTTTCCGAGTCGAGTCCCGGTCCTGGCGGCATCCAATTTCCGAGTCGAGTCGTGGTCCTGTCGGCATCCAGTGTCCGAGTCGAGTCCCGGTCCTGGCGGCATCCAGTGTCCGAGTCGAGTCCCGGTCCTGGCGGCATCCAGTTTCCGAGTCGAGTCCCGGTCCTGGCGGCATCCAAGTTCCGAGTCGAGTCCTGTTCCTGGCGGCTTCCAAGTTCCGAGTCGAGTCCTGTCCCTGGCGGCTTCCAAGTTCCGAGCCAAGTCCTGGCCCTGGCGGCTTCCAAGTTCCGAGCCAAGTCCTGGCCCTGGCGGCTTCCAAGTTCCGAGCCAAGTCCTGGCCCTGGCGGCTTCCAAGTTCCGAGCCAAGTCCTGGCCCTGGCGGCTTCCAAGTTCCGAGCCAAGTCCTGGCCCTGGCGGCTTCCAAGTTCCGAGCCAAGTCCTGGCCCTGGCGGCTTCCAAGTTCCGAGCCAAGTCCTGGCCCTGGCGTTTTCCAAGTTCCGAGCCAAGTCCTGGCGCTGGCGGTCTGTGATTCCTGTCCTACCCTGCTGTCTGAATCACTTCCCTGCCCCTCTCGCCTCCAGTCCTCGCCTGCACTTCGGTCTAGTTCTATCGCTGGAGCTAGATAGGTACTGTCTGGTGTTCTTTCGTGTTGGTCTTGTCTGGTCCTCGCCTCCGTGAGGTAAGTCTGGCCGTCTTGCCGTTGCCCCGCGGGGGGTCATGACTCCCGGCCCTATGTCCTGCACCCAAGGAGGGGTCCCGGCTCTATGTTCTGTTTGTGAGTCCCGGCCCTATGTCCTATACCCAAGGAGGGGTCCCGACTCTGTGGTCTGTGTATGTGTCCATGATTCCATGTACCTGCTCTCCCGAGACCGAGGCTCTGTGTTCCCATGTTCCTCCTCTCCCTAGCCCATGTTATGTCCTTGCGTGGTTCTGGGGTCCGAGCCCGTCGCAAGACCCAAGTACTGGGTCCTTGCCCAGTCTCGGGCTCGGAGTCCATTCCCTAGCCTCTATATGTCTCCTCTAGTTCTGGGAGCTGATTCCGAGTCCAAGCCCAGACCCCTAGTCCCAGCCTAGTCATAGTCCTGAGTCCTTGTCCAGTTCGTTACTCCTGCTCCTGCCTTGCTCTCCTGGTATCGAACAATAAACTAAATCTAAGTAACCTCACAGGATGTGTCTTGCATTTGGGTCCATCCTTGCCACCAATGCCCTATTGCAACAAGTTTTGATATCGCTGCTTGAAAAGATGGAGGGGTTTCAACAAATATTCACCAGACTAGCTCCAGGGACAGTAAACTCACCATATGAGAATAATGTGTGTGTTTTCTCCAGAATTTACGAGTATTTAAGGGGAGATCTCGGTGAAGTTTAAAATTCCAACAGATCGTAACACGCTGCATGACGACAAGAGACTTTCCAAGATGATAGTCCACAACCATGGCCCCAGTCTCAGACTGAGCGGTTGCTACTAGGAACTGAAGTGAGAAGAATTCCGGGACTTTTGACGGAAAATTTACTGGGGGCATAGTTTTCTTCTTTCGATTGCTCCTTCTTTCCTCTCCGTTCTATAAGTGTATACCTCAGATAAATATTATGTGGAGATTTGTGACAAAAATTAACATTCTTAAATATACTTTATAAGTTGTACGTGGTATACGATCTGTTATTTCCTGCCGTGAGCAGTAAATCACACAGCATTCTCACAACTGGGGTTTGGATGGACCAACGTTGCATACACCCTAAACGTACGAAGCTGGAGAAAGGTGGATTTATCGCCACGGAATCCAATGGCTATTAGTGAGGCACGAACGAGCCGGTTTTCCGGAGACGGTCAGAAAAAGTGGGTTTCACAAGAGAAACGAAACCTCTCATGGAACCAGCCATTGATGGGGCACAATCAATGTCAACACAGTTCCCCCAAGACAGACACTTTTTTTCCAGATATGAAGACCAAACACTAGATATAACTTGGCCTTTGCTTGTTTCGGGCAGCACTTTGTAACGCAAAAAGTTTTCTTGAATTTCACCATTATTTATAAATTTTACAAATGCCACAACATAACATTCATTGGTGAAATTTATTGACTCATCAACCTGGATAGAGTATCTGTTGTTTTTCAGCTTATCACACAAAACCTTTTCATCATCCTGTGACGTGTCATCAATACATCGACTATCGTACTGTTTGTGGGTGAAATTATTTCAATTTCTCGTACTGAATCTTGTCCTGGCAATTTACCAATGATAATTTTACATGCTGGTATTATTAGGTTATCACCAACTGTGTGACATTTTCTCTTCTGGGTAATAGCTTGTTTCTGAAACTTTTACTGACTGACTTATTAACAAAAGCTTTAGTCTGTTTGTTTTGTGATTCCAATAGCCGATTAGAATAATCAACATTTTTGCATGTCTTATGACTGTGCTTTGTAGTTAACTGACTTTTCAGTTTTGCTGGAACCATTGATTCAGTTGTAAGTTGTTTGCCATAGACTAGGCACAATGGAATAGGACAACGTGGATCACCAGTCCATGTAAAACCCTCTGATTGTCATGGTCCAGTCTGTGAAGTGCGCATTCCGGTTCACAGTCCGTCCATCGATCCGTATTCCAGGTTTTCCAGTTTTCCCTTGTCCTGTTGTGTGCCTTAATTGAGGCACATGATTCTGATTTTGGGCTGGCTACATAAATAGCTCCTGGGTTCAGCTTCATTTCCTGAACTGTTCCCTCCCCTTCCCCTTCCTTCTGAAGTCTCGCCTGTTACCTTCGCCTCTGTCCTCGCCTGTAACGCCGTCAAGTTCAACCGCCAGGGCAAGACCGGGGCCTTGCTGTGTCTAGATAAGGACTGTCTTTCGTTGTTTGGAAGTGCCTCTTTGTGTCCTCGCCTTCACTAGGTAAGTCCGGCCGTTTGCCACTATCTTGAGTTGGGAATAGTCTCTGTGTCCACGCCTTCGCAAGGTAGGTCCGGCCGTTTGCCGCTACCTTGGTTGTGAAATGTCTCATCGTGTTCAGCATTCTGTGAATGAGTCCCGGCCCTACGTCCTGCTCCCAAGGAGGAGTCTCGGCTCTATGTTCCATGTTCCTGTCTCTCAAGACCAAGGCTCTGTGTTCTGCGTTCCTGTCTCCCAAGATTACCAAGGCTCTGTTCTGCGTTCCTCTTCTCCCTCGACCAAGGCTCTGCGTTCCTGTTCTCCCTCGAGCAAGTCTCTGCGTTCCTGTTCTCCCTCGACCAAGTCTCTGCGTTCCTGTTCTCCCCCTGTCCATGTGCCACGCCCAGCCCGGTGCTGAGGTTCCCTCATCCTGTGCTGTGGTTCCCCATTATCCTGTCCGGGAGTCTCACGTCCCGTCCTGTTGCCACTCCTCGTCCTGTAACCAAGTCTTGTCCTCGCCTAGATCCGTGGTCCGAGCCCGAGTCAAGACCCAGGTTCCCGGTCCCTGTCCAGTCTCTGGCTCGGAGTCCTTGCCCAGGTTCCAAGTTCCTAGTTCCTCGTCCAGGTCCCGCTTTCCTCGTCTAGTCCTAGCCCAGGCCCTGTATCCTAGCTTCGTCCAGGGCCAGTGTCCTGTCCAGCGCCGTTTCTTCCTCACTTCCCTTGCTTGCTTGACACACCTAGTCCTGTCCTAGTACTTCGTTGTCTGTGTCGTGTATTTGGGTCCGCTCCCAGCGCCCCCCGATATGTCACTGATCAGTAGCTTTTATTGTAAAGAAAGACTTTATAAAAAGAACGGCAAAATAAGAACATCGTTACAAATAACTGAACGAGATAACCGCAAAAATACGAAAATTTCATAAAAGACAAATATGAGAAAATCTGCTGGAAATACAAGCAACGCACGCAAAATTTTGGAGGAATTCAGCAGGCAGGGCAGCATCTATGGAAAAAGGTACAGTCGACGTTTCGAGCTGAAACCCTTCAGCAGGACGGGTTCACAATACAATTCACTTCTAACCTACACAATCCACCTTTCGCAACGTTGACAACAACTGCAAAGCGGCAAGCCAGCAGCTGAGTCTAAAGATTCGTTCTTTAGGATGAAAATTTCTCTCCAATTACCTCTACACTCGTAGCTTGTTCGCTCCCATAAGTAGTTGGCGCACGTCAGGGGAAGTTGGGGTGGGAGTAAATTCGTGAGGGGGAGGCTGACGTCACATCCCAAGTTGGGAGAGTTCACTCGATGCTCGGAGACCACACTTCACGCTCCTCATTAGCCTACCAGCCTCACCCCCGTGCAATACATCACTCACCAATTATCAAAGGCCTCCCCTATCACGCGTCAAAAACTGTGAATGGACTCAAGCAAATAAACACGTTCCTACTGCGCACTGCCATACTGGGCTGAGAGACCTCTAAGGAGATTGCTAACGGTCACTGCCAACCACCAGCATCTTGAGTTGTTCGAATTTCAAAAAAACTTTTTGTTTTAAATCATCATCTCTCAAGAAGTCCTAGCGACCACTCGCAGTACCCTAGGTTTCCGCAGAACTCCGGTTGAGAAAACCTGCTCTAAAGTTTAGAGCGTTTCCTGTTCTTTCGAAGATTGCCATTTGAACCCCATCATTTAGAGAAAAGGGGGCAAGCGTAAGCTAGCAACTACAAGCAATTCAACTGCACATCAATGGGAGGAAAATAATGTAATACTAGGGTAGCTATCTATAATTAAGGAACCGGTAAGAAGGCATTTGGAAAATAATAATAGGAATAGACAGAATCAGCATGGATTTATAAATGGGGATTAACGTTGAGCTGGTTTATTGAAGGCTGTTAGTAGCACAATGCGGAAGGTATAATCAATAGCATTGTGTATTTTGCACTTTCAGAAGTCCTTCGAATGGAAACAAAAAAATACTGTATTAGAGATAATATATTGACAGGGTGTAAGGGTTAAGGGTTCGTTTTGTTTGGGTAATCGTTTCAGAGCTACCATCACTGCTGTTCACAATCTACGTCATTGATCTGTATACGGAGGGCAAATGCAGCACATCCAAATGGTTTGCATTGTGGGTTGTGAGGAGGATACAATAAAGTGCTGTTTCAATATACAGGCGTGGTGGAAATAAGCATATGAGAAATCTCTCCTTATCTGATAGTTAATTAACATGGGGACTGAAAACGCAGGAGAGCTACCTTAACAGATTCCTAGAGGATACAATGGAACTGATGAAATTGGTAACCATGGAGATATGGCGATTCCAAACTGCTCTTCGCCCTTCTGATGTTTATCACTCGTTTCCAATAAACAAAATTGTGGTCATGCTCATTCTAAACTTCCTACTTTGTGGTCATATAAATGCGTGTTGCTTGTGTCCTAACTGGGACTGGATCCCATTTAGGCACAGTTTCTGTGCGTTTCGAGCATATATTAGTTTCTGCATAAAACTTAACTCATGTTGAAAATCTGAAGCAGAATATAGAACATAGAATACAGCACAGTACAGGCCCTTCGGCCCACAATGTTGTGCCGACCCTTAAACCCTGCCTCCCATATAACACCCCACCTTAAATTCCTCCATATACCTATCTAGTAGTCTCTTAAACTTCACTAGTGTTTTGCCTCCACCACTGACTCAGGCAGTGCATTCCATGCACCAACCACTCTCTGAGTAAAAAAACCTTCCTCTAATATCCCCCTTGAACTTCCCACCTTAAAGCCATGTCCTCTTGTATTGAGCAGTGGTGCCCTGGGGAAGAGGCGCTGGCTGTCCACTCTGTCTATTCCTCTTAATATCTTGTATACTTCTATCATGTCTCCTCTCATCCTCCTTCGCTCCAGAGAGTAAAGCCCCAGCTCCCTTAATCTCTGATCATAATGCATACTCTCTAAACCAGGTAGCAACCTGGTAAGTCTTCTCTGTACCCTTTCCAGTGCTTCCACATCCTTCCTATAGTGAGGCGACCAGAACTGGACGCAGTACTTCATGTGTGGCCTAACCAGAGTTTTGTAGAGCTACATTATTACCCCGCGACTCTTAAACTCTACCCCTCGACTGTCATGGTCTGGTCCGTGAAGTCCGCATCCCGGTTCACGGTCCAGTCTCTGTACTCAGAACTCCATGTCTTCCAGCTGTCCCTTGTTTTGTCTGAGTTAATCATAGGCACCTGATTCCCATCTTGCGGTTTGGAATATAAGTAGCCTTGGGGTTGAGTGTGGGCTGCTGGTTTGTCTTGTCAAGATCCACTCGGAGCAACCTGCCAGTGGAAGGCTAGAGCGGCCACTTGCCATCTCTAGGCCGCGTTGTGGAACCATCCCCTCATGGAGGCTTCCTGTCAGTAGTCGGAGCTGTGTTTGCGGTATGGAGTCGGCTGTCTCCAGGCCAGCTGAGTGGCTGCAGCCGCTCCGAACTAGGTAGGGATCTGGCCGTTTCCGTAGCCAGCTGAGGTTGCTGGCCGAACGGAAACTCGGAGCTTCCCCGGAGCAGAGATGGAACTGTCTGTCGTTATTTGGTGTTTGTCTCTTCCTGTCCTTTCCTCCGTGGGGGGTAAGCCAGGCTGTTCTGCCGCTGCCCTGCGGGGGGATCTGTCTTGTCTTGTCCTCGCCTCCGTGGGATAAGTCCGGCCGTTGTGCCGTTACTCAACAAGTGCACGTGTCCCACCTTGGTGTAGAGATAAAGTTGAGTCCCAGCTTGTCTATGGATGAGTCCCGGCTCTATGTCTATGTACTGTCCAGTCTCATGTTAGTGTCGAGTTAAAGATGAGTTCCAGCTTTTCGAAGGGTAAGTTCCGGCTCTCTGTTGATGTAGAGTTCCCAGTCCGTCTCCGAGCTCCAGCCTCCGAGTTATCAGCCTCCGCATTCCAAGACCCCAGCTCCCAGCCTGCAACCTTAGGACCCAAGATCCTAGCCTGCAAGTTTCAAGAGCCAAGACCTCAGCCTGCAAGCTCCAAGATCCAAGACCCCAGCCTGCAGCCTCAAGATCCAAGACCCCAGCCTGCAGCCTCAAGATCAAGACCCTAGCCACGTCCTGTCCTGTAGCCATGTCATGTCCTTGCCTAAATTCTGGGGTCTGAGCCCGAGGTAAGACCTAGGTGCTGGGTCCTTGTCCAGTCTCTTGCTCGGAGTCTCAAGCCCAGGCTCTAAGTTCATGGTTCCAAGTCCTGGTCCCACTTTCCCTAGCCCAGGCTCCTAGTTCATAGTTCCTTGTCCAGGTTCCCTGTCTAGTCCATGTCCTAACCCAAGTCTGCGTTCTTGTCCCTGCTCCTTGTCTATATCCTGTCGCGTCCCTACTCTAGTCAAGTCCTGTTCCTTGTACTTCAGTGTCTGTGTTTTGCATTTGGGTCCGTTCCCAAGCCCCCCCCCCCCCATTGTGACATTGACTTATGAAAGCTAACACCCCATAAGCTTTTTTAATACCCTATCTACCTGTGAGGCAACTTTCAGGAATCTGTGGACATGTACTCCCAGATCCCTCTACTCCTCCACACTACTAAGTGTCCTCCCATTTACTTTGTACTCTGTTTTGGAGTTTGTCCTTCCAAAGTGTACTACCTCACACTTCTCCGTGTTGAACTCCATCTGCCACTTCTCAGCCTACTTCTGCATCCTATCAATGTCCCTCTGCAATCTTCGACAATCCTCTACACTATCTACAACACCACCAACCTTTGTGTCGTCTGCAAACTTGCCAACCCATCCTTCTACCCCCACATCCAGGTCGTTAATAAAAATCACGAAAAGTAGAGGTCCCAGAACAGATCCTTGTGGGACACCTCTAGTCACAACCCTCCAATCCGAATGTACTCCCTCCACCACGAAACTCTGCTTTCTGCAGGCAAGCCAGTTCTGAATCCACCTCCCAAACTTCCCTGGATCCCATGCCTTCTGACTTTCTGAACAAGCCTACCGTGTGGAACCTTGACAAATGCCTTACTAAAATCCATATAGATCACATCCACTGCACTACCCTCATCTATATGCCTGGTCACCTCCTCAAAGATCTTTATCAGGCTTGTTAGACACGATCTGCCCTTCACAAAGCCATGCTGACTGTCCCTGATCAGACCGTGATTCTCTAAATGCCCATAGATCCTATCTCTAAGAATCTTTTCCAACAGCATTCCGACCACAGACGTAAGGCTCACTGGTCTATAATTACCGGGACTATCCCTACTACCTTTTTGAATGAGGGATATAGTGGATCCTGGAATCAAAAATACTCAGCATAACGAACAGCTTCTGAGGATAGCAATGCTATCATTTTATATTAGTGATTTTACGAATTATTTCAGCATTCACAATTGCGTTAAGGCACCCAATGTCGTGGTCCCGTCTGGCAATTCCCCATCTTGCTATTACCTCCTTAATTGGGCCTTAATTCCCTCGTCTGATTTATAATCATTCCCAGTTCCACTAATTACAGCTCACCTGGTTCCCATTAGCGAACACGGGATAAAACTCGGGCGGCACAGCCATGCTTTGCCAGTTGGTTGGTCGACTCTAGTGTGAGTAAACCTCGTTTCCTGATTCCTTGGGACTGCCAGTTCTATGTTCCGCATCAGTTCCTGGATACTCTACGTAAACCTTGTCTCCGTATAAAGACTCTCCTGGATACCCGTTCCCCGTTTGCGGCGGTGTTAACGCCTCAAGACTCTGCCTCTGCGCCTGTGTCCTGCACTTGGGTTCGTCCTCAGCCTCGTCCTCGCAAGACCCAATCCTGCATTCCAAATCTAGAGATATCATCCTTACATGGAAGATAGGATAAATATTACGATGGTGCAGAGTTGAATATTAATTCGTGACGTTTACAATTAAAAGTCAATACTCTGACATTTTCTCCGATGCCCTTTGTTTACTCTTCCCTCTTTAGTTTGTCATAATTAGCAGCAAACAAATTTAATATTGATTTGGCTCAGATTGTTTCATGTTCCATTACGTATGTTCACCATTATTCCAAGGTGTTGCTGAAATTATACAAGGGTACTCCCGAGAATACAGTACATGTGGAATAGTAATTGCAGTTTGTTTTTCTTTACTCAGGATAGTTTACACATGCTTTGGAATTCATAATGCATAATGTTACTGGTGTACTTAGGTAGTGAAGTCCTATTATCAGGCATTTAAGAAGACTGGTGTAACGTTACCGGATTTCAGCAAAATGAGAGATGATATCATTGCGACATACAAAAAAAACATGGGCGTGAG
Source organism: Mobula hypostoma (assembly GCF_963921235.1). NCBI lineage: Eukaryota > Metazoa > Chordata > Chondrichthyes > Myliobatiformes > Myliobatidae > Mobula > Mobula hypostoma. The sequence goes on along the minus strand of NC_086098.1, from coordinate 155,607,435 downwards.
AAGATGAATTTTCGAAGCCCTTTCCTCATGCTGTTTAGGATCCACAAATCAACCACCGAAAATTAATGTAAATGGAAACAATCTGCGGGAAGGGCAATAGGACATGATTATAATGGTAAAATAGTACAGTGGACTCACGGTCGCATCTCATCAGGACGGCACTTGAAGTATTTATTTATTTATTTGTTCGTTTGTTTCGAGGCATAGCGTGGAATATCCCCTTCCGACCCCATGAGCCTCAGAGCCGGCGGCGTACCTACGAATCGTAACTTAATCACAGAACAATTTGCAATCCAGATTTTTGGAATATGGGAGGTAACCGGATCACTCGGAGGAAACCCGCGAGTTCACGGGGAGGAGCATCCAAACTCCTTGCGAATTACGTCGGGACAGAACTCCGATATCACTCGGACTCGCGCTAACCGTTACATTATTGTGGTGTCCAATAGGAACAGGTTGAAGTTTTCTCTCCAAGGATGAAAAAAAAATGCGAGAAAATGAAGAGGGTTCGTCCGATTAGCATCTGGGAGTAGTGGTTGATTCTATGTCGAGAGATCAGAAGGCTGTACCGAAATTCTCCAGAGTTCAGAAGAGTGGGCACCTCACTGAAATACTGAATACCGTCAAGTGCATGTGTGAAAGTAATATTGAAGTAGTTTTCTACGAGATCGGATAAATCAAACGGAAATGGGGAAACCTGGAGTGGTGATATATACAATATATTGCGCCATACGTAGTGGTTTGCAGAGCAAAAAATAAAAAGTGATGTTTTGGCATTTATTATTAACTAATATTTGGCTTCGTATTGAGGAGGCAACTGGTATATTTTAAACAATACACATAAAAGTTGCTGGTGAACGCAGCAGACCAGGCAGCATCTCTAGGAAGAGGTGCAGTCGACGTTTCAGCCCGTCTGGGTAGCCTCCAACCTGATGGCATGAACATCAACTTCTCTAACTTCCGCTAATGCCCCACCTCCCCCTCGTACCCCATCTGTTACTTATTTTTATACACACATTCTTTCTCTTACTCTCCTTTTTCTCCCTCTGTCCCTCTGAATATACCCCTTGGACATCCTCTGGGTCCCCGCCCCCCCCCCACCCCGTCTTTCTTCCCGGACCTCCTGTCCCATGATCCTCTCGTATCCCTTTTGCCAATCACCTGTCCAGCTCTTGGCTCCATCCCTCCCCCTCCTGTCTTCTCCTATCATTTTGGATCTCCCCCTTCCCCTCCAACTTTCAAATCCCTTACTCACTCTTCCTTCAGTTAGTCCTGACGAAGGGTCTCGGCCTGAAACGTCGACTGCACCTCTTCCTAGAGATGCTGCCTGGCCTGCTGCGTTCACCAGCAACTTTTATGTGTGTTACTTGAATTTCCAGCATCTGCAGAATTCCTGTTGTTTGGTATATTTTAAAACCTTGTTCATACTTTACAGGAAGTTCGAAAGACCACGATTATGTTTTTACCTAGTGCTTATTATCTGTGTCTAGACACGATCGATTTGCTTGGAGTTAGTGCAGCATAGTAGACTGAATTAATTGCTGATGTGAGAATAATTTCCATTAAACAGATATTTAAGAAAACTGGAGTAAGGTTATTGTAGTTTGACAGTATGTGAGACGCTCCTGTGCAAAATCCTCAACTGGTTTGAGAAACCAGATATTGGGAAGCCTTTTCTCTAGCTGTTAAAACTAGGTCTGGACTCAACCGTCTTTGCCTGAAAATTTGCATAATCTGAGAACTAAAAAGTTTCTTTTTATATGAAGCATTCCCAACTTTCTCCTCAGAGATCAGACATATACGGTATTCATCGGTGACACTGGTAGATTTTAGAACACCTTGTGAAGTACAGCGTACGAGGAACGGCAGGACAATTGGCAAGATACATGGTCCTGCTGCAGCAGGGATAGGTAGTGGGTGGAGCTAGGTGGTCCTGTGCTGGTACTCCTGCATCTCTCTTCGGCCTTGCCTTTCTAGATGCGACCAAAATGTTACTAATTTACAACAAGGAACCTATAATATAACCAGATGTTTATGAAAATCAAAACTTGCATGTTTACGGAAATGCTGAACTGTCTCAGCTTACTTTTATTTTGAAGATGATTATAAATGCCTGCAGAAATATTAAACCTGAGAACAGACAAAGGTGGTAATTAGAGATTTCACCGGGATTCACTTCGGGGAGTTCTTATTGACTTCGCTCTCCGGTGGAATTTTTATGCATTATAGGAAGAGCCATGTTTAAGCAAAGCGTGAAATGGAAGAATATAATGGAGTTTTATATAAGGATTGCTTTGGCAATAAGGCGGAGATGGATTCTGTATCCCCGTGCCACGGATTCATTCAGGTTACTCAAAGTACCAGTCTCACACTATTGTTAATGATCTGAATGACAGGGAGGAAACATCCGCCACTTAAATGCACTGTTGAGAAACATTTACTGGCCTCAGCCTCACACGCATGCTCAGGATCAATAAACACCTGGACAAATCCTAACTGTATATAATCCCAAAATTAGCATCATTAATGTCTTCTTGTTCTGCATATTGATCACTGCTCTAATAAGAATCATTGCCAACAATGACTTTTACCTAATATTATTACACCCCAGCAATCGTACCCCTCCTGCGACAACCACCAGAATATCGGACATCTTGTCTAACCGTCTGATCAAACATAGCAATCGTTCATACAACGCACTATCTGCTTACTTGCAGTAAAAGGTGGAACAAAGTTTGAAAAGATGGTTTCTTTTTGGCGATTTTCAATACATATAATCTGAAATGTTCACAGTTATACGGAAACTCTCTGACTAGATCAGCACTTCCTGTTTTGATTAAATATTCTTTCGATCACATGGAATTAGTCATTCTTTGTAAAGTGCGCATTTTCGTGCTTTGAGAACTATTTATTGAAAAATAATTGCATGCTGGCCAGGTTTTTGTTGCAGTACTAAATGCTCCGCTGTAGCCGAACCAAAAAGGCAGGACCCAGTATTGCACTGTTAATTGATCCTTGTATCTGGGCCAGGTTCACACTTCACCCCATTAGAAGACACCATTGTTTGTGGGGTTTAGGGAAAAGATCAGTTTGGATTTGGGTATTTGATCCTCCACAATATTCCGCGTGGGAACTTAAACTGGAAGTGGCAGTATTTTTCTTTACGAGGACGAGTTGCGAGCTCGACATCACACCGGCACGGACTGGAGAGCGCGCTCGCGAGCGGCCTGTCACTGGATCGAACTTGGGAACCTCCGTTCTCCAGTCGGCGCTGATCTCACTGCGCCACCAGCCGACCAATAAAACAACAGATAGATTGTTTAAATTTGGCTATTTTATTTATTATTTTAACTATTTATGTATTTATCTGTTTCAGGAACTAATTTTAATTAAAACGTTTAGTTGTTTAGTAACATGTTCCAAATTTAATATATCTTACAAATATCTCAATATCAGAGAATATTACTTTCATGGTAGAGTTGCTTAAAGCTAAACGGGTTTCGGATTCCTGCGAGCCAAAGTGCCAGAACAACAGACCACGAGGAAGACAAATGTTACTTTAGTCTTTGTCATGAGAGAGATTTAAGTACACGAATAGTGACGTCTTTGAGTAGTTTTGATATCGCCGCTTAAAAAGATGGAGGGGTTTCAACAAATATTCACCAGACTAGTTCCAGGGACAGTAAACTCACCATATGAGAATAATCTGCGTAGTCTGGCCTGTTTTTTCGAGAATTTACGAGTATGAGGGGAGATTTCAATGAAATTTAAAATTCCAACAGATCTTAACACGCTGCATGAAGACAAGAGACTTTCCAAGACCAGGAATCCACGATCATGGCTCCAGTCTCAGACAGGGCGGTTGCTACTAGGAACTGAAGTGAGAAGCATTCCGGGCCTTTGGGTGGGATTCTGACTTAGGGGCATTCCATCATTCCCTTAAATGGCAACTTGGCACAACCTGCTCCTCAGTCAAGAACACGCACATAATGTGCACTCGGTGGTGGAATTCTCCACCTTTTCAAGACACAATTATTAAATTCGACGTTATCTGCATATTAAGGGAGAGGCAGGAACATGACGCTCAGGTCGAATCTCAATTACAACATGAATATTTGAACATGTTAGGAGGACAAAATGCACTTTTCCACTTTCCAGTTTTATGGTTAATAACCGATACAACCATCATCATCAGCTGTCAAAGGATTTTGACAACATTTCAGGATGAAGCTCTCTTACTGCTCCGCCTGCATTGGGAAGAGTGCAGAGTAGTTCTGAGATGGTGTTTTGTGGCACCGCTCCGACTCTAAGTCGCGAGCCAAAGGAAATAGCAGCATATATAGCCTTTATAGATTTTTGGCTTCTTTCTCAGAGATGCCATGAGTACAAATTCCATCTGTAGCTAACTACTGCTGTTCACTTCTGACTACGGGCATTAACATACGGAGCGGAGTAGCCTCAAATTGTCCCTTTTTTGCATTCCCACAATTTATTCACACATCTGTTACCTTTGATAGCTTGTGACTATGGGAATCGCTACTGTAAATCAACGCCCGTAGCTGCTGTTTTTGCACCGCGGCATCTCCACTCAACACATTCCGCTAATGTGACAACCTGTGACCGCATGCCCGCTTTTCGAATCCCAAGCAGTGTTACATTAAAAGACGGCGTTAAAAGATGGCGTTCGTAATCTCAATGAATTTAGGTATTTGTAGGCGACCCTCCTCTGGTTATACTCAAGCGTTGACATACAAAATATACAGATTGCCAGAAGAATAATATTTTATTTTATTTAAACAAATGATACTAGCACTCAATTACAAAGTGATTATTTTCTTATAAAGTAAATATTGTTGAAGTTCTACTTTTCGAAAGCTGCTCGCCAGTAGAAATGAAGCAATCGTGAAACGTTGCTGTCCCCGACCATAAGTAACATCGCGCACCCAGCCTGCCGGCTCTCTCTTACGCACAGCCCGACTTCTGGATGCTTCGCTTTAGTGGAGACCCGAGAGACTGGTGTGTAACCCCGCAAGTGTACACTTCGTGTGAGTTCCACTCGGAGGCCGTCAGGGTGAGGTAACTGCTCAGGCTGTAGGTCTGGTCGCTATTCCGGACGGTTCGGGTCGTCTGGACACCAGCCTTCACGGCATTGCCGTCCATTTCCCAGGAAACCTCCACCAATCTAGGGGAAAAATTATTCACCAGACACACCAGAGTCGCCATCCGTCCTTCAGTGATCTGTTTTGATGCGGGTGGAAGAAGAGCAATCGAAGGACGGGTCAATTTTCCACCTGGAATAAAATAAAATGTCCATATTAAAGAACGATAACAAATCGTGTCTGAATCATTTAATACTTAGTGATTTAGTGACTCTGTTGGCAAATTGCGGGTTCAAGTCCAACACCGAGGACGAGTGGAAAAAAGTGGACAGACTTTGTACAACGGTGCTAAATGCGCGTTCCACAATCGGCATTAGGCCGGTGCGGTGATTGGAAATGACCTGTGGGGTTATTTTCAAGAGGAGCAGGAGAGATTATTGTCCTGGACTCAAAAGTATCGTAATTACATAGGCGCACTACAATTACTGAGACCCTCCCGTGCTAGAATAGGCTGCGCAGTTTCAGTTATAATTCGATTTCTTTTGTCCATGAATGCCCATATATCTGAAGGTGATTTATTTTATCCGTTGCAGAGCGGCTACCTCGCGGTCTTCACAGACAGATGTCGTGATCTAAATACATGACTATACAAGAAGACTGGAGGTCGTTCTGCTTAAATGGTTTTAACAAAATGACCCAGGAAACCTAAGCAAACATGAAGCGCTACTCGCACACTTCCATATTTGCGCGGGATCATATTCACCTTCCACCTTCAGCTCCCTCCCTACCCCATGCGATGAAGGCAGAAAAGGCGACATTCGAACAATCGCCCTCTGGTGTGTATTCCTGAGTTAAGAGCGACCGATGCAATAACTGATCCACAAACACATTTAGCACTATATGGCGATCAACACTCTATGGAAAAACGAGCCACATATTGGAGTCACAGAATTATGCAACAAGAAAACTATTCCGCAGACTTTGTCGATGCCGAATAAAGCGTCTTCTTGAACTTGACCCAATCACCTGTATTTGCTCCTTATCTCTTATTACATTACCTCACCGTGTACATCTGTAAACGTCTTTTAAAGTTCATAACAGTTGCAACATCTATCGTTTCATCTGGCGGGTGTTGCCATTTAACCACCACCTTTGTTGGGAAAAAAATCCTTTAATTTTCCTCCGTCTCCCTAAACATACGCCCTCCAGTTTTAAGCACCGTGACAATGGGAGATAGACTTTGACCAGAAAGGATCTTGTGCTTTCCCGGCATATATGAGGAATAATCCCCTCCTTGGTTTCCTGCCAGGTACAGGTATCTATTTTAACCAACGTTTCGATGACAAACTCTTCACCTTCATGATGAAGATGGCAGAGTTTGTCATCGAAACGTCGCTTAAAAGCGATACCTGTACCCGTCTGGAAGTCCGATAGGGGTTTATTAGACGTTCACCGTTCACCCTATGTATTCCGTCACGATTTAATAATCTTCTAATGTGACTCTTCAGCCTTCCTGCGTTAAAAGGAGAGCAAGCCCAGTTTATCCCAGACGTTCATTATAATTCACGACGTCCATTCCATGTGGTCAACTAGAGCCCTGCCCACATTAATTGTTTTGGTCACCTTTTCAAAACAACCAACTAAATTTCGGAGACGTGATTTCTCACACACAAAATCACGCTGACTATTCCTAATTTCTTGCCTTTCCAAATGCATATACAGCTTCTTTCGCAGAATCACCTGTAGTACCCTTCAACTAATGGTAGGCTCGCCGGTCTGTAGTTCCTTAGCTTATCCTTGCAGTCTCTCAAACAAAAATAATACATTAGCTAAACTTTAGATTTCCAAAAGCATGCGTATGGCTAACAAAGATACAAACGTCTCTGCAAAGATCCCAGTAATTTGTTCCAAAGCTTGCTACACATTTGGGGATATAGAGATCAAGGCCCCGAGATTAATCAACTGTTATTCTCCTCAGAAACTCTAACAGCCCATTTTCCATAATATTATTATGCTTCAGGGCATCGCATTGTTTGTCCCTGCATTTTCTAGCCTCTATGACTTTTCCACTTTAAAGCAGATTGGAAGTATCAATTTCATTCCACGTCAGTCTCCTGAGGCCCACGCATCGTCTATCAAACTAATCCTTCAATGGACTTATTTCTCTCCCTAGCTGTTCTTAATATATTCAAAGAATCTCTTCGGATCAACTTATCTGGTAAGGATCTGTCCACATTTGTTCCTATTTTCTTAATTAAATGAATTCCTAAATTCCTTATTTTCCCAACAGATTTTGCTTGATCCAAGTTGGCTCTACATCACATTTTCTGTATCCTGAGCAGAACCTCAATACCCCTCCATCAGGCAGCGCTACCCAATCCTAACTACCTTGCCATTCACTCCGACCGGAACATATTTGCCCTGAGTCCTCTGCATCTCAATTTCAAAAGCTTCCGACTTGCCAAACTTCACTGCAACTGCTAACAACTTCTCCGAATCAATCTTTGAAAGTTCTGGTCTAATCCCATCAAATTTTGCTTTGTTTCAATTTAGGCTCTAACTTGTGAACTATTCCTATTTGTTTTTCAAAACTTCTTTAAAAACTAATAGAATTATGGTGACTGGTCTCAAAGCTCTCCTTCAATCGCTTGCCAAGCCTTATGTCCTAAAACGAGATTGATTCTGATGCTGGAGATGAAACAGTGGAGCACTTCAACCAAATTCTATAATTAGTGTCAGGGTACGGTGCCACTGCAGAATTCCCATAACCTGCTGAGGATTGATACTAACGGACGGGCAGTGTAGGAGCTTTTCTTTCTATCTACCTCGTGCTGCCCTGGCCTTGCCAGTGTTTATCGCGATATTGTAAGTGAAATCAATTTGGTTTTAACTCATCATACTCGTACCCTTGAAGTGTTTGAAAGGAGAACGTACAGGAATGAATTTTACTCTTGCAAACCCGGAGAGATAATAATGGAAGAAAGTCAATTAGCTTTACTCTGTGCTTGATTCATGCACTAACTTCTTCCGTGTCGCATGAAACACTTTCAACAACGTATCTCAAGAATCAAATAAAAACGAAGTCTCCCTCCACACAATTCGGTCAAATACTCCCGGGTCAGAAACGGTGCAGTGTAAATATTGGAAAAGTGTCCTGAACCCTCTGGCATCGATTACATGAGATACCTATTCTGATCATACAAAGCAGAGGGAGCAGGTGCCAGCCATGAAACATAACCGAGCAGTTAATGTCTAAAAATAGCCCAATCTGGTAACTTTCCTTTTCAAGATAACTGCAGAGTGATAGTTGCAAATGTAAATTAGGTTAATGCAAATTATTTAATGTTCTTGCCCGTTATTTTCGATTAATATTACTGTAAATTCAAAGAGAATTCACGTCATGTAAGCTTTTCAATGTTTGCAGTGTTTACGACAACCATACCACAGCGATGTAAGGTGAGGTGAAAGAAATCTCCGTGCAAAGTCAATCGTTTCTGGGTTTTTCAACCTAATACATGATTGCAATTGTTCACTTCAAACCATTATGTAACAAAGATGTACTTATTTCCATTAGTCCTCTGGGTTAAAATGTCCTGACGAAGGGTCTCGGCCTGAAACGTCGACTGCGCCTCTTCCTATAGATGCTGCCTGGCCTGCTGCGTTCACCAGCAACTTTGATGTGTGTTGCTTAAAATGTAGGTATTGTTTTCAAACTAACCTTCGTAACCAGTTCTATTTTAAGGTAGCTATAGATGGAATTAAGTTGCGAGCAATAAATCTCAGTAGTCTTATGTTTAGAAAATAACGAATACGTGCTGGTGATAGATTATACAGAAAGAGTTCTGCCTCTTATTAATTGTTGGAATTAGTTCGTTGACTCCCTTTCTCAGGTAAAAATATGATGCAAAGAGGACATGAATTTCTAGCGTTCGAAACTCATCCTTAAATTCTGTGTTGGTTTGGGAGACTTGGGGAGCTTCTGGTTATCAGATGCTAATTCTCGGCCCGAAAGGAATTGAGAGATATCCCTTTAGCCCAGGTTCTCTCCAGTCTTTTAACTACAGTGGCACATACACAAACTACTGGAGGAACTCTACAGGCCATGCAGCATCAATTCTAACTGTCCCTTTCAATTTTATTGAGTCAAACAGTCTCTTCTTTCCATCGCCCCCCACCTCAGAAAATGACACGAATTTACTGAGTTTGGCCTCATATATTTTGAGGAATAAATGAACCCCTAAAATAGGATAATAACACTCATGGATTAAATATTTTATCTAAAATTACTTTTCCTGCTGATAGCTCCTCACGTCCCTAAGTTAAATATATTGTAATTTACCATGTGCAATGCTTTGACAATTATTAAGAGCTAGGAATTATTCTCGCTGTTCACTACTTCTGCATGAACCGTGAGACGAATAAAAAATTTAAGCTTTTACTTCCAGAATGCTGCTTAATGCATACAAATGCATGATCGGCATTTTGTGCAATGCTGTATGACGTGGGCAATGATGGACTTCTCCTGGGCTCTGATTGCTCTTGGAAAATATTTCTACAGAAGTAGTTTGCCATTGCCTTCTTCTTGGCAGTGTCTTCGCAATCCATTATCAATACACTTCAGAGATCATCTGCCTGGCGTCAGTAGTCGTATAATCATATATTCTGATCATACGTCCATCCACCACTTGCTCCCATGGCTGCGCGTTACCCTGATCAGGGAGCTGAGTAGGTAATTTACCTTGCCCAAGCGTGACATGCAGGCTAGCAGAAGGAAGGAGAGCCTTACACCTCTTTTGGTGGAGACGTATCTCCACCCTACCACCCAAATATAATCATTAGACAGTTTAAATTCTGAGTGCCATCTTCACGTAATACTTGGAGCTATAATCAAATTGACTTCATGATTTTGAAAAATTGGATTCATTGAACGATAAAGAAATTCAACTGCACAAAATACAATAAGCACTGCTTACCTGTTACAGCCAGCTTGGTGCCTCCGCCGAAGTGCAACGCGTTTGACTGCCACCAACCACAGTAGTAATCGGCGTCATCCTCCGATTGAACATTGGTAATAGTTAAAAATGCGGCGTTGCTCGAAGACTGAGACCTTCCAGAGAATCTATCGGGAATGCCAGTACCCTTTACGTCCCGGTTAAGATCATGATAGAGGAGAAATCGGGGAGTACCATCAGGTTTCTGCTGAAACCATGCTATATCAGAATTTCCCAAGGTGGCCCCTGACACTCTACAACCGATCTTCGCAGTTCCTCTCGGCTGAACGGACAGAGATCCCTCTTGACTTAATGTGAACTCTGCATTTGAATCTAGAAAAATAAACCAGTATTAGATGGAAGGCTTCATGTGAACAATTATCTGCAACATGAACGCGCTCTGAAAATCCAAATAACTGTTATTGGACACTTACAGGCTACGCAAATTATCAAGATAACACCCAGCCTCCTGGACATCGTGAATTCGGAAGCGTTCTGTAAAGTGCACGGTTTGCAGCCAGAATATAACCCTGGCCGGCTCTCCTTGCCTTATCAGTGCAACGAATAGGAGCACGTGATTACGTGCTCTACATTTATGCAAATAAACGCTGAGATTGCGAGGCTTAATTGAGCAATTGTGTTCAGCTCGCCATCTCGTAACATTTCCCACCTGGAAATGGCGAAATTGACTGACAGACTGACAGTGATTTTGCACGTTATATGTGGAGTTCTTGAGAAGTAACTTCACAAACTTGCATCTATAACTGCATAAACAGCTCAAAGTTGTCGCGGTACCGATTGGTTAATTTGTCTAAATGTTTAACCTTCCTTTTACACGTGGCAAATGCAGCAAGTTTAAATCAGAGAATCAATCATCTTACTAACTTTGCGACAACCCCAATATTCTTCAATAAAGAAACCTATCCACTAGCCACAGCTATCTGTACCGTGCGTCGTGAACATGCGTGATCGTTAGAATTAAGTAGATTTTAATGATAAATCCAAAAATGCTTGATTGTTCCTGTTACTTACAGATGTTTCCAAGCTCCACGAGTAAGCGAGAGAGTAACAGAATAATTCAAAAGTGTACAACCTGCTGAAAATACTATATTCCGTGATTCAACATGCAAAATCAAATATAAAGGATTGACGGTGGATTTGCAATGGCAAGCATTTAAAGATTGCATGGATGAACTACAACAATTGTTCATCCCAGTTTGGCAGAAGAATAAATCAAGGAAGGTAGTGCACCCGTGGCTGACAAGAGAAATTAGGGATAGTATCAATTCCAAAGAAGAAGCATACAAATTAGCCAGAAAAAGTGGCTCACCTGAGGACTGGGAGAAATTCAGAGTTCAGCAGAGGAGGACAAAGGGCTTAATTAGGAAGGGGAAAAAGATTATGAGAGAAAACTGGCAGGGAACGTAAAAACTGACTGTAAAAGCTTTTATAGATATGTAAAAAGGAAAAGACTGGAAAAGACAAATGTAGGTCCCCTGCAGACAGAAACAGGTGAATTGATTATGGGGAGCAAGGACATGGCAGACCAATTGAATAATTACTTTGGTTCTGTCTTCACTAAGGAGGACATAAATAATCTTCCAGAAATAGTAGGGGATAGAGGGTCCAGAGAGATGGAGGAACTGAGCGAAATACATGTTAGTAGGGAAGTGGTGTTAGGTAAATTGAAGGGATTAAAGGCAGATAAATCCCCAGGGCCAGATGGTCTGCATCCCAGAGTGCTTAAGGAAGTAGCCCAATAAATAGTGGATGCATTAGTGATAATTTTTCAAAACCCGTTAGATTCCGGACTAGTTCCTGAGGATTGGAGGGTGGCTAATGTAACCCCACTTTTTAAAAAATGAGTGAGAGAGAAACCGGGGAATTATAGACCGGTTAGCCTAACGTCGGTGATGGGGAAACTACTGGAGTCAGTTATCAAAGATATGATAACAGCACATTTGGAAAGCGGTGAAATCATCGGACAAAGTCAGCATGGATTTGTGAAAGGAAAATCATGTCTGGCGAATCTCATAGAATTTTTTGAGGATGTAACCAGTAGAGTGGATAGGGGAGAACCAGTGGATGTGGTATATTTGGATTTTCAAAAGGCTTTTGACAAGGTCCCACATAGGAGATTAGTGTGCAAACTTAAAGCACACGGCATTGGGGGTAAGGTATTGATGTGGATAGAGAAGTGGTTAGTAGACAGGAAGCAAAGAGTGGGAATAAACGGGACCTTTTCAGAATGGCAGGCAGTGACTAGTGGGATACCGCAAGGCTCAGTGCTGGGACCCCAGTTGTTTACAATATATATTAATGACTTGGATGAGGAAATTAAATGCAGCATCTCAAAGTTTGCGGATGACACGAAGTTGGACGGTAGTGTTAGCTGTGAGGAGGATGCTAAGAGGATGCAGGGTGACTTGGATAGGTTGGGTGAGTGGGCAAATTCATGGCAGATGCAATTTAATGTGGATAAATGTGAAGATATTCACTTTGGTGGCAAAAATAGGAAAGCAGATTATTATCTGAATGGTGGCCGATTAGGAAAAGGGGAGGTGCAACGAAACCTGGGTGTCATTTGTTACGTACCCCGTAACTGGGTTGCCAAACCAGCAGAAATGGATCACTCAGTTGGAGTCTGGAGTACTAGAACTAAGAAAGTTTTATTAAAGAAACAAGCAACACAGTAATCGAAAGGATAATAAATGCAACAGTTCAGCGATGATAAACACACATGTGCACAGAATTAAGATAACAGCATCAATCAAGCTCTATCGTTGTCTAGGGGTAAATGACCAAATTTCAAAATGACTCAAAGTTCAGTCCAGTTCAGTTCGCAGTAATCGTTGCCATGGCGATGGACAACGTGGGGGAAGAGAGACAGAGAGAACAGGAACAACTGATCATTCAGAACACTGCTTCACTCACAGACCTGCGAGATGGCTCACAAGCAGCTTTTGGGCGGGTCCTTGGTGATGTCACCTGAGGTCACCGACTGTGACCCCTCCTCCAGATGCGGTCGATCCTCTGCAGTGAACCCGGCACCCAGGCAAGGGCGGACACACACCGGGTTCCCGCTGATCGTACCTTTCCACCCTGGTCGTTGTCTGATACTTCTCACCCACTCGTGAGAGGCGCACCGCTTCCAGGGTCTCGTTACCTCGGGTGGCGTGTGTCTGTCTTAGCGAACCTGTCCCTTTTTATCCCCCTGCTGGGGTATCGCCTGTCCATCACTTCAAACAGTTCAGGGTTCAAAGGGGGTGCCGCTCCAGACAGCTCTCTCTCTCCCACGTCCCTTCATTACACATCTCCAGACGCTGCTCCATTGTTCCTTATCTCTCCTTCCCCTGAGGGCAGGTGGCAGACCAACTGCTGATGCCACTGATGCTAGCCCAGGCCAGCAAACATCTTAATTTTATGTGTATTCTCGTAACACATTATACACCAGTCAGTGAAAGTGGGCATGCAGGTACAGCAGGCGGTGAAAAAGGCGAATGGTATGCTGGCATTTATAGCGAGAGGATTCGAGTACAGGAGCAGGGAGGTACTACTGCAGTTGTACAAGGCCTTGGTGAGACCACACCTGGAGTATTGTGTGCAGTTTTGGTCCCCTAATCTGAGGAAAGACATCCTTGCCATAGAGGGAGTACAAAGAAAGTTCACCAGATTGATTCCTGGGATGGCAGGACTTTCATACGAAGAAAGACTGGATGAACTAGGCTTGTACTCGTTGGAATTTAGAAGATTGAGGGGGAATCTGATTGAAACGTATAAAATCCTAAAGGGATTGGACAGACTAGATGCAGGAAGATTGTTCCCGATGTTGGGGAAGTCCAGAACGATGGGTGACAGTTTGAGGATAAAGGGGAAGCCTGTTAGGACTGAGATTAGGAAAAACTTCTTCACACAAAGAGTGGTGAATCTGTGGAATTCTCTGCCACGGGAAACAGTTGAGGCCAGTTCATTGGCTATGTTTAAGAGGGAGTTAGATATGGCCCTTGTGGCTACGGGGATCAGAGGGTATGGAGGGAAGGCTGGTGCAGGGTTCTGAGTTGGATGATCAGCCATGATCATAATAAATGGCGGTGGAGGCTCGAAGGGCCGAATGGCCTACTCCTGCACCTATTTTCTATGTTTCCATGTTTCTATATTGATTATGATTGTGTTTATTACTTTAAATAGTTTGCCAACCACACAGCATATATTTTGAATCAGAATATTGTCATGACATAAATACTTACGTTAGCTGAGAGACTACATAAAAAATGATCGATTAGCTGAGAGAGGGACTTTGAGAGTAAGCTTGACGAAGACATTAAACATTTTGAATTTTCTTTTATTATAGATGTATATATTTATGGCAAATTAATTGTACCCATAAGACACTGACATAAGTAATAGGCGAAAAAGGCAGCAATAAAGAACAACACTGCAGAACTTCATTGTGGAATATTTTGCAGGAGATGGTGTTGGGGAAAAAAGACATTTTAAAATACTAGATAAATAATTGTTATAGATAAAGTTGTAAACTCCTTCTCAATTTGATGATCCTCCAAACCACGGAACCTTTTGCATACAAATATTATTCACGCCAGTCTATTCCCCTCGTTAAAATAACATAGACTATTGATGCACTCTTAAAGGGGAATAACTCATGGCAATCAACGATTGAACGCAAAGTGACATGCAGTCCACCCATCGGGTTCTTTTTACTTACGCTTGTTCACATCATTACAGTTTGTTAGGTATGTATATCTAAATTGGAAAAGGCCAATTTTGATGGAATCAGAAAGGATCTGGCAAGTGTGGATTGGGACAGGTGATGATGCTGATGATGATCTGATGATGATGTACTTGGTTAGTAGGATGCCTTCAAAAGTGAAAATTAGAGTGTAAAAGCCCTACATGTGCCTGTTGTTACGTAACCCGTAACTGGGTTGCCAAACCAGCAGAAATGGATCACTCAGTTGGATTCTGGATTACTAGAACTAAGGAAGTTTTATTAAAGAAACAAGCAACACAGTATTCTAATCAAAAGGATAATGAATGCAACAGTTCAGCAATGATAAACATACATGTACACAGAATTAAGTTAACAGGATCAATCAAGCTCTATCGTTGTCTTGGGGTAAATGCCCAGTTTCAAGGTGACGCAAAGTTCAGTTCAATTTAGTTCAGTTCAGTTCGCAGTAATCGCTGCCGTGGCAGATGGACAGTGTGGGGGAAGGAGAGAGAGAGCAAAACGAATGAATATTCAAGGCTTCCACACGGACTTTCGCAATCAGCTTTTGGGCGAGTCCTTTGTGATGTCATCTGAGGTCACCGACCGTGACCCCTCCGTTTCCAGATACGATGGTTTCTCTGCGGTGAACCTGGCACCCAGGCAAGGGTAGACACACACCAGGTTCCCGCCGATCTTGCCTTTCCACCCTGTGCGTTTATGGCCCGATACTTCCCACCGACTTGTGAGAGTGGCACCGCTTCCAGGGTCTTGTTACCTCGGGTGTCGTGTGTGTGTCCTGCCTTAGCGAACCTGTCCCTTTTTATCCCCCTGCTGGAGTATCGCCTGTCCATCACTTCAAACAGTTCAGGGTTCAAAGGGGGAGCCGATCTTGACAGCTCTCCTTCCTTCATTAACATCCACAAATGCTGCGCCATTGTTTTCCTTAACTCTCTCTCTCCTGAAGACAGGTGGCAGACCAACTGCTGATTCCACTGGTGCCAGCCCAGGCCAGCTACGTCTTAATCTATGTGTATTCTTGTCACACTTCCCCCCTTTAAGGATTTTTACCGGGGGTAAAAATTACAAACATGAATACATTATTTGATACACACAAATACACATCGTTATCAGCTATTTGGCTAATACAGTGAATTTGAAGTTGTGAACACCTGACAGACAGTCAGCCATCACATTTCCTGTTCCTTTTATATGTGTTATTAATAATCCCTTAGACCAGACTCCAACTTAGCAAACTTCATAGTGGCCAAAAACACTGATGAATTGCGATCAATGTAACCTCTCATTGGGTTTCGTCCCAGACCACAATAACAAGGGTCGTCCCATTCCGACTTAGTTTTCTCTCGCAAGGGCTTAGTAGGAGGGGGAGGGGTAGTGACCGCAGAGTTATTGCAAAACTTCCTACAGTACCCCACCATCTCCAAGAGCCTCCTGAGGGCCCTCTTGTCTGTCGGGGTTGGGAGGTCAGCGATAACCCGCACTGTGGCTGGCATCGCTGCCAGCTGCCCCTGTGTCACCACAATTCCCAGGTAAGTGACCTTCGTGTGGCCGAGCTCATTTTTTTTCAAGGTTCGCTATCAAGCTGGCTTCAGACAGCCGTATGACATCGCCAATACACACCTCTGTGTTCGTCAGCCCTTTAGTCACTGAATTTCTCATTCTAGATGGATGTTGCTCGCTAGGCCACCTTAGTGTAACAAGCACCACCCAACGTCCCACTTCTTTGCATCGCCTCGGGACAATCAAACACACGTGTGCGAGTCGTTTAATTACTTCTCCTAAAGAGTCGCTTTGTTCGGAGATTAGGAGAGAGACCTTATCAGCAGAGCTGGCCAAAAGAATAGCCTTCTCCCATCTGGTCGATACCATACTCATCTTTTCAAAATGGTTTTTTTCTCTTATCAGGGGGACCCTAGCTTCATTGATTTCCGCGCTAAAACCGACTAGGTTTGTTAGCATATCAAAAGCCTGTGACCATCTCAGTTCGCGTCGGTCATAATTAATAACATCCTTCCTCCTGGGCAGCCAGTAAACCTCTTTCATGATTCCATCAACTGCTTCTTCCAGCACCGCAAAATGTCCACCGAGGGGTACCTTGTGGGCCAGGTTAAAAACCTCATCCCCATAACTCTTTTGCACTACCCCCCATTCCTGATCTGCGGGCACGGTACTTGGTCTCCCTTCCTTCCTTAGCACTTCCTCCTCCACCAAAGCCATCAGCCCCTTGTCTCGCTCCTGTGCCTGCACAAATTCCTTCCTGGCTAATGCTAAGTCTGTCTCAGCTCCCTCACTACCTCTTGTTTCACAACACTCCTTCTTTTCACTTTCTACCCCCTTCTCATACAAGGCTGGCAGAAACGTCTCAGCTAAATTTACTACCGCGGTCCCGTGATGAACCTGTGAGTCCATGGCGGGGCCTCAATGCTGGCAGGCTGACCTGTCAATCTCACTGCTTCGAACACGATTCCCCCGGCGAGGTCATTACCGAGCAAGACTTCCATGCCTTTCATCGGTAATTCGGACCTCACCCCGATCGTGACTAGTCCAGAGACCAGGTTGCTTTGTAAGTGTACCTGGTGCAAAGGGACTGTCTCTGTCCCTTCTCCAATACCTTTGACCTTGACCTCCCCAGTCTGGGTCTCTGAGCTAAACTCTAATACACTCTTCAGTATTAGTGACTGACACGCTCCTGTGTCTCTCCAGATCCGCACTGGAACTAGTTTTAACCCCTCCTTCACCGACACAAATACGGCCGAGATAAACCTCTCACGCCCTTCCTGAACTTTCGCAGAGCTGTCCTTCCCTAGCGGCTCGTTTACCAGCTCGATACAGCCAGTTAAAATCGCCGTTTTTCCTTTTCCCGTCTCCTTCTTTGGGGCAAAGCACCTGGGCGCAAAGTATCCGACTTTCCCGCAATTATAACAGACGACCCCAGGAGACTTCCTACCAGACTGCTCCCGGTCTACCTTATCCTTCTCACTAGGCCCGGCTTACTTTCTGAGTTTTCCGGCGGACTCTCCCCGCCGTCCTGACTACCCTTCTGGTAGCCTTTACTCGGGGCAAACTTCATTTTATGCGTCAACGCATACCCATCCGCTAACTTAGCAGTTGCGGCTAACGTGGCTGCCTCTTTCTCATCTAGGTAGGGTCTCATACCCTCAGGGACACAACCTTTAAACTGCTCAATCAGGATCAGCTGTAGCAGTCTGTCATAATCCCCCTCTACCCCCTTTGACGCGCGCCAACGCTCACAATATGTCTGCATCTCACGGGCACACTCTAAATACGAGCGGTCCCACTGCTTCCTCGCATTCCGGAACCTCTGCCGGTATGCCTCCGGGACCAAGTCATAAATCCTGAGGATAGCCTCTTTCACCACCTCATACCTCTGGGCATCTTCCGCGGACAAAGCTGAGTAAGCTTCTTGGGCTTTCCCTTTCAGTACACTCTGAAGCAAAGCAACCCACTTATCCCTCGGTCAGTCCTGACTTGTAGCAACTTTTTCGAAGTGGAGAAAGTACCGATCCACGTCGGTATCGTCAAATGGGGGACCAGCCTAACCTCCTGGGTCGCCCGGAACCCTCCACCTTGGTTCGGCACGGGCCCTTGCTCTGCCCTTATCTTTAACTTCTCCAGCTGGAATTCCCTTTCCCTCTGTTTCTCCTCTCGCTCCAGCTGTGTCTCTCTCTCTCTCCTGCCTTTCTAACGCTCTCTTCTGCCTTTCTGTTTCTCTTTCTCCCGCCTTTCTAACTGCTTCTCTTCGTGTTCTAACTGCCGAGCCCGGAACTCGTGCTCGACTCTCAGTTTTTCAAGATGCACCTGTACCGCGTCTCCAGCAGGTTTTTCAATAGACACCACCTCCAGCTCGCCTTGGGGAAACACACCTTTAGATACATAGTGCTCTACGATAGCTCTGTGTATCTCCTTCTCTCCTCATTGTCGACTTCCCCTTAGCAAGATTCAACCGTTTGGCCACAGCTACCAATTCCGTTTTCCTGGCATCCTCTAATGCCTCCAAGGTCGGCGCCTTTATAATTTCCTCAGCCTCCAATTCTGCTGTTTGTCTTTTCTTTCTTTCGGGAATGTTGACCCAATCAATTTACTCCGTCCCAAATTTAGCGTTCAAAATCGCGGACGAGAACCCCACTTATGTGACGTACCCCGTAACTGGGTTGCCAAACCAGCAGAAATGGATCACTCAGTTGGAGTCTGGATTACTAGAACTAAGAAAGTTTTATTAAAGAAACAAGCAACACAGTACTCTAATCAAAAGGATAATGAATGCAACAGTTCAGCAATGATAAACATACATGTACACAGAATTCAGATAACAGGATCAATCAAGCTCTATCGTTGTCTAGGGGCAAATGACCAGTTTCGAAGTGACGCAAAGTTCAGTTCAATTTAGTTCAGTTCAGTTCGCAGTAATCGCTGCCGTGGGAGATGGACAGTGTGGGGGAAGGAGAGAGAGAGCAAAAACGAATGAATATTCAAGGCTTCCACACAGACCTTCGCAGTCAACTTTCGGGCGAGTCCTTTGTGATGTCATCTGAGGTCACCGACCGTGATCCCTCCGTTTCCAGATACGATCATTTCTCTGCGGTGAACCTGGCACCCAGGCAAGGGTGGACACACACCAGGTTCCCGCCGATCTTGCCTTTCCACCCTGTGCGTCTATGGCCCGATACTTCCCACCGACTTGTGAGAGACGCACCGCTTCCAGGGTCTTGTTACCTCGGGTGTCGTGTGTGTGTCCTGCCTTAGCGAACATGTCCCTTTTTATCCCCCTGCTGGGGTATCGCCTGTCCATCACTTCAAACAGTTCAGGGTTCAAAGGGAGAGCCGATCTTGACAGCTCTCCTTCCTTCATTAACATCCACAAATGCTGCTCCATTGTTTTCCTTATCCCTCTCTCTCCTGAAGACAGGTGGCAGAATAACTGCTGATTCCACTGGTGCCAGCCCAGGCTAGCTACATCTTAATCTATGTCTATTCTTGTCACACTGTCAAAACAAAAGTTAAAGATAATATGTGCAGAGAACCTTGGGGTTTCAAGAGATATTGAGGCCCTTTCTAAGGAGAAAAAGGAGGAACATCGAGGGTGTTGGCAGCAAGGGACAAATGAGGTACTTCTGGAGTGTATGAACTGCAAGAAACCACTTCAGAAAGAAATCAGGAGGGCAAAAAGAAGGTCTGAAGTTTGCAAAGTGAATAGAATCTTAAGGAATTCTACAGATATACTACGATCAAAAGTATTGCAAGGGTCAAAACTTGTGCTCTGGAAGAACAGAATGGTAATCTGTGCGTGGAGCCAGAGGAGATGGGGAGATCTTAAATCTTTTTTTTTTTTGTTGCGACTCTATTCACTCGAGAAACGGACACAGAATCTATAGAAATGAGGCAAAGCGGAAGCTAAGTCGTGGACTCTATGCAGACATCAGAAGAAGAGGTGTTTGTTATCTCGAGGCAAATTACGGTGGATAAATCGCCAGGACTAACAAGGTGTTCCGTTCAACTCTGTGGGAGGCAATTACAGAAATTGCAGGAGCCGTAACAGAATGATCCTTAGCGACAGGAGAAGTACGGGAGTATTACAGGATTGCCAGTGTTATCCCACTGTTTAAGAAAGGCTCTAAACATAAACGAGGTAATTAAAGGCGGGTCAGCCTGACATCAGTCTTGGAAAAGTTGTTGGAAGGTATTCTAAGGGACCGGATATATGAGTATTTGGATACAGAGGGATTGATTAAGGATGGTCAGCATGGCTTTGTTCATGTTAAGTCGAGTCGAACCAAGTTTTTCGAGGAAGTTACCAGGAAAGTGCATGAAGGCAAGGCAGTGGATGTTGTCTACATGGACTTTAGCAATACATTTGAAAATGTCCCGCATGGGAGGCTGGTCGAGAAGGTCAAGTTGCTCAGCATTAAAGTTGAGGTAATCAAATAGACTAGGCATTAGCTTTGAGGGAGAAACCAGAGAGTGACAGTAGATGGCTAGCTCTCTTCCTGAAGGCCTGTGACTAGTGGAGTGTCGCTGCGATTGGTGCTGGGTCCGTTGTTCTTTGTCATCGATATCATTGATCTGGCTGGTAATGTGGTTATCTAGATCAGCAAATGTGCGGTTGACACCAAGGCTGGGGGTGTAGTGAACAGCGAGGAAGACTATCAGAGCTTCAAGCGCGATCTGTCCCAGTTCGAAAAATGGGCTGAAAAATAACAGATGGAATTTAATGCTGACAAGTGCAGGGTGTTGACCTTTGGTAGATCCAACCGGCCGGATTTACACACTGAACTCTAGGGCACTAAAGACTGTCGGGATTAGTGTTGACAAGCCGTACCCTTCTTTCAAAGGTCAAAGTACATTTATGATCAGTGATTACAACATTGATATCTATCTTCTGACAAGCAGCCACAAAACAAAGAAACGCAATAGACCTGTTAAAAAGGAAGACCATCAAACACCCAATGTGCAGGGGTAAAAAAGAAGTCGTACAAACAATAAAAGTACGTAAATAGCACTCAATACTGAAGTTCAGGGACAGCCACAAAGCCAGTCAGAAAGCTAGAAGCCCAACAGTCTCCTATGTTGTTTGTACAAGGCCTTGGTGAGACCACACCTGGAGTATTGTGTGCAGTTTTGGTCCCCTAATCTGAGGAAAGACATCTTTGCCATAGAGGGAGTACAAAGAAGGTTCACCAGATTGATTCCTGGGATGGCAGGTCTTTCATATGAAGAAAGACTGGATGAACTGGGCTTGTACTCGTTGGAATTTAGAAGATTGAGGGGGGATCTGATTGAAACGTATAAGATCCTAAAGGGATTGGACAGGCTAGATGCGGGAAGATTGTTCCCGATGTTGGGGAGGTCCAGAACGAGGGGTCACAGTTTGAGGATAGAGGGGAAGCCTTTTAGGACCGAGATTAGGAAAAACTTCTTCACACAGAGAGTGGTGAATCTGTGGAATTCTCTGCCACAGCAAACTGTTGAGGCCAGTTCATTAGCTATGTTTAAAAGGAAGTTAGATATGGCCCTTGTGGCTACAGGGGTCAGGGGGTATGGAGGGAAGGCTGGGTTCTGAGTTGGATGATCAGCCATGATCATAATAAATGGCGGTGCAGGCTCGAAGGGCCGAATGGCCTACTCCTGCACCTATTTTCTATGTTTCTATGTTTCTAATAGTATACTCACGTCCCATCTTAACAGCACGGTACCTGAAATTTTCATTTATTTTTTATTTATTTACGTGGCCCTTCCGACCCAATCAGCTGCGCAGCCGAGCAACCCACCTATTAATCTTAGCCCAACCTCAGGAAAAATTATAATATGGATTTTTGGAATGTGTGAGGAAACCATAGCACCCGGTGGAAACCCGCGCGATCACGGGGAAGAACGTACAAATTCTTTACAGAGGACGTCGAGATTGAACTCCGAACTCCGCTACCGAGAGCTGTAAGAGCGTCACGCTAACTGCTATACTACCAAGGCGCTCAATTGGAACAGGCAGTAAATCCTTTTCAAAGGATAGATGCGAATACGTTGACATGAAAAGAATTGTCCGTTTTGCATCTGGGCGGAGGGGCTAATTCTATGTGAACAGGTTACACAGAAAATACCTGAACTATCTAGAGCAGCCTTTCTCAACTTGTTTGCCCTGGAGGAACCTTTGTAAATAGCTTACAGTTCCTGAAATTAATCTCTTTCTTTCCCTTTCATAATTGTTAATAAACTCATTCGGAAAAATTCTGTTAATCAGCTGGCTGAAGGCAAAATGTGAGTTAATTTTTCTGAAGGTAGGCTCGGTAGAATTAACTTATAGCAACACTTTCAGTACGCTGGATGAACTCAGCAGGTCGGGCAGCATCAGTTAGAAACGATGAGTCGACGTTTCGGGACGGAACCCTTCATCAGGACTGAAGAATGAAAGATGGGGAAGGATTTGAAGAATGCTTGTAGCTTCAGTTGAAAGACCAGTAATTTGAAAGACAAAGCGGTTGGGGAGGGGAAACATTGACGTCATAGCCCTGAAAACAATGGGTAGTAGAAGAAGGAGGCGGAACCATGAAGGAGCTGGGGGAGGGGGTAGATTGAAATAGAGATAGAGGAAGGGAGGGGAGGGAATTACCGGAAGCTGGAGAATTCTATGTTCATACCAAGGGGCTGGAGACTACTTAGACGGTGTATGAGGTGTTGCTCCTCCAACCTGAGTTTAGCCTCATCATGGCAGTAGAGGAGGCCATGTATGGACATATCTGAATGGGAATGGGAAGTACAGTTGAAGTGCGTCGCTACCGGGAGATCCTGTCTCTTGTGTCGGACGGAGTGGAGGTGCTCGACGAAGCGGTCCCCCAGTCTGCGTCCGGTTTCACCGATGTAGAGGAGTCCGCACCGGATGCAATAGGTGACCCCAACAGACTCACAAGTGAAGTGTTGTCTCACCTGGAAGGACTATTTGGGGCCCTGAATGGTTGCAAGAGAGGAGGTGTAGGGACAGGTGTAGCACTTACGCTTACAGGGATAAGTGCCGGGTTGGAGATTAGTGGGGATGGACGTGCAGATAAGGGAGTCACAGAGAGACCGATCCCTGCAGAAAGCTGAGAGGGGTGGAGAGGGAAGGATGTGCTTTGTGTTGTGGTCCGGTTGAAGGTGGCAGAAGTTGTGGAGGATAATGTGCTGGATCCGGAGGCTCGTGAGGTGGTAGGTAAACTGGATTAATTTATATAAAGGTTGTAATTTCAATTTTGATTAATGCTATTTACAACGTGCAAAATTATTTGCAATGTTGAAGAAGTGCGTTGTGGCAGCATCAGAATTTTCTATTTTACAAGCGTAACGTCCTGGTTAAGATTTTTATTGCTATGCTGTAGGTATTTCATTTTAGCAGTTCTGTAAGAGCAGTCTGTTCTGCTTTCAGCCTGTTTGGGTTTGAGCTAATTTTAATTTAAAAAATTAAAAATGATAATTGTACATGTTGGCATTTTTAGGTTCTCACCAACTGTGTGACATATTCTTTTCTGGGTAATTGCTTGCTTCTGAATATTTTTACTGACTGTGACTTTATTAACAAAAGCTTTAGTCTGTTTTGAGATTCCAATAGCCAATTAGAATAATCAACATTTTTAAAAACACAAACAACAGGAATTCTGCAGATGCTGGAAATTCAAGCAACACACATCAAAGTTGCTGGTGAACGCATCAGGCCAGGCAGCATCTCTAGGAGGAGGTGCAGTCGACGTTTCAGGCCGAGACCCTTCGTCAGGACTAACTGAAGGAAGAGTGAGTAAGGGATTTGAAAGTGGGAGGGGGAGGGGGAGATCAAAAATGATAGGAGAAGACAGGAGGGGGAGGGATGGAACCAAGAGCTGGACAGGTGATAGGCAAAAGGGATACGAGAGGATTATGGGACGGGAGGACCGGGAAGAAAGACAAGGAAGGCGGGGGGGGGTCCCAGAGGATGGGGAAGGGGTATATTCAGAGGGACAGAGGGAGAAAAAGGAGAGTGAGAGAAAGAATGTGTGTATAAAAATAAGTAACAGATGGGGTACGAGGGGGAGGTGGGGCATTAGCGGAAGTTAGAGAAGTTTGCTTACATTTCACGTACATCTGCTCTCACTCCATCCTCCCGCCTCCCCACTAGGAATAGGGTTCCCCCGGTCCTCACCTACCACCCCACCAGCCTCCGGGTCCAACATATTATTCTCCGTAACTTCCACCACCTCCAACAGGATCCCACCACTAAGCACATCTTTTCCTCCACCCCTCTCTCTGCATTCCACAGGGATCGCTCCTTACGCGACTCCCTTGTCCGTTCGTCCACCCCACTCCTCCCCACTGATCTCCCTCCTGGCACTTATCCATGTAAACGGAACAAGTGCTACACATGCCCTTACACTTTCTCCCTTACCACCTTTCAGGGCCCCAGCCAGTCCTTCCAGGTGAGGCAACACTTCACCTGTGAGTAGGCTGGGGTGATATACTGCGTCCGGTGCTCCCGATGTGGCCTTTTATATATTGGGGAGACCCGACGCAGACCGGGAGACTGCTTTGCTGAACACCTACGCTATGTCCGCCAGAGAAAGCAGGATCTCCCAGTGGCCACACATTTTAATTCCACATCCCATTCCCATTCTGACATGTCTATCCACGGCCTCCTCTACTGTGAAGATGAAGCCACACTCAGGTTGGAGGAACAACATCTTATATTCCGTCCAGGTAGCCTCCAACCTGATGGCATGAACATCAACTTCTCTAACTTCTGCTAATGCCCCACCTCCCCCTCGTACCCCATCTGTTACTTATTTTTATACACACATTCTTTCTCTCACTCTCCTTTTTCTCCCTCTGTCCCTCTGAATATACCCCTTGCCCATCCTCTGGGTCCCCCCCCCCCCGTCTTTCTTCCCGGACCTCCCGTCCCATGATCCTCGCGTATCCCTTTTGCCTATCACCTGTCCAGCTCTTGGCTCCATCCCTCTCCCTCCTGTCTTCTCCTATTATTTTGGATCTCCCCCTCCCCCTCCAACTTTCAAATCCCTTACTCACTCTTTCTTCAGTTAGTCCTGACGAAGGGTCTCGGCCTGAAACGTCGACTGCACCTCTTCCTAGAGATGCTGCCTGGCCTGTTGCGTTCACCAGCAACTTTTATGTGTGTTGGTTGAATCAACATTTTTACATGTCCTATGACTGTGATTTGTAGTTAAGTGCCTTTTTAATTTTGCTGGCGCCATTGCAGGATTTCTACGTTGTTTGCCACAGAGTAGACACAATGGAATAGGACATCTTGGATCGCTAGTCCATGTAATACCCACTGAAAAGTAGCTTTCATTGTAAAGACGGACTATATAAGAAGAAAGGTTTAATAAATAACTGAACCAGAAAACCACAAAAAAATGAAAATTTCACAATACACAAATGAGAGAAAATCTGCAGGTGCTGGAAATCCGAGCAACACACACAAATTGCTGGAGGAACTCAGCAGGCCAGGCAGCATCTATGGAAAAAAGTACAGTCGACGTTTCGAGCCGACGGTAACGGTATGCCAGCAGCTGAGTCTCAAATTTCCTTCTTTAGAATGAAAAGTTCTCTCCAATTTTCTCGACACTGGTAGTTTGTTCGCTCCCATAAGTCAGTCGGCGCGCGTAGAAGGCAGTTGGGAGAGTGAATTGGTAAGGAAGAGGCTGACGTCACAGCCCAAGTTGGGCGAATCCCATTCAATGCTCGGAAAACGCACTTCACGCTCCTCAGCAGCAAACCGTCGTCCCGTCCGTGCAATACAGCATTCACCAATTATCTGCCTACCGTCCTCTATTCCGTGTAATACAGCACTCACCAATTATCAACGACAATCCCTCACCCCCATCTCGCATCAAAAACTGAGAATATCCTCAAGCAAGTAAACATGGTCCTGCTGCGCACTACCATAATGGGCTGAAGGGCCTCTAACGAAATTACTAACGGAACTACTCAGTCACTGCCCACCACTGCGAACGCTGGCACCGCGAATTGCTCGAAGTTCACAAAAAAACGATGTGTTTTTTTCAACCATGATCTCTCGAGGAACACCTGGCGACTCCACTCATGGAACCCCAGGTTTCCGCGGAACCCTGGTTAAGAAATCCTGCTCTAAAGTTTAGAGCGTTGCTTATTCATTCGAAAGTTGCTATTTGAAACCCATCATTTAGAGCAGCTGTCCCCAACCACCGGGCCGCGGACCGGTACCGGCCCGCAGAGCATGCGCTACCGGGCCACGAGGAAGCGATGTGATTTGGTGATATGAGTCAGCTGCACCTTTCCTCATTCCCTGTCACAGCCACTGATCAGCCATTACGCATGCGAGGTCATGACCCGCGCGTCATCCGTGTCAGGGCGGGAAGGCGATCAACTCCTCGAGCTTGCAAATGACAACGGGCTGAAAAGTATGTTTGACATAACATCTCTGTCCGCATTTTGGATCAAAGTCAAGGCTAAATATCCTGAGAGAGCCACGAAAGCACTGAAAACGTTGCTTCCATTTCCAACATTTTTCTGCGAACCGGAGTTTTCTGCAATGAATGCAACGAAAACTAAACTGCAGAATAGACTGGACATCAGGAACCCCCTGCGAGTATAGATGTCTCCCATCACCCCTCGATAAGACGGTGTTGTTGCAGGGAAACAAGCCCAGGGCTCCCACTGATTCAGCGATATTGGTGTGTTGCAATGATTTTATATATTCATACGGGGAAAATATGTGCTGTGCGCTTAATATCCAAATGTTACTTAAAATGTTATGATGCTATTGACTTATAAGTGACCTATATAACCATATAACAATTACAGCACGGAAACAGGCCATCTCGGCCCTTCTAGTCCGTGCCGAACGCTACTCTCACCTAGCCCGCTGACCTACACTCAGCCCATAACCTTCCATTCCTTTCCTGTCCATATACCTATCCAATTTTTCTTTAAATTATCATATCGAACCTGCTTCTGCCACTTCTACTGGAAGTTCGTTCAATACTTACTTCAAGATCCCCTGATAATTGACTTATCATTATATTCGCGCTCTGTGTTTAAGATTATATTCGTTAGATAAACCCTTTTAGAAACAAAATTGAGTTTATTACCCACTTATCACCTATATTCTGGTAATGATTAACACCCACGCCCACGAACAGAATCGCCAAAAAGGATTTGCTGGGGGGGGGGGCGGGGGAGGAGGGGAAATCGGCAGGTCACGACGCGCCTGCGCATTGGTTCCCGCGCAAAGCTTCATGGTTATTGTAGTCTTTTGGGTAAACAACGAATTTGACTGCTACTCTTGTCCGTTGACAACCCTACCCCTTCCCCCCCGGTCGACCGGTCCGCAAGAATATTGTCAATATTAAACCGATACGCAGTGCAAAAAAGTTTGGGGACCCCTGATGTAGAGAACGAAAGGGGTACGCTGGCAACTACAAGCAATTCAACTGCTCATTAATGGGAACAAAATGAAGCAATAGTTTGTATAATTACGGAACCGGAAAGAAGGCACTTGGAAAATAATAATAGGAATGGACTGAATCAGCATGGATTTATAAATAGGACCGACGTCTTAACGACTTGGCCATTCGCCAGGGTCTGAAAGTCTCCAGTTCGAGCCAGCCTCAGTTGAGGCAATATGTTGTGTCCTTGAGCAAGGCACTTAACCACACATTGCTCTGCGACGACACCGGTGCCAAACTGTATCGGCGCTAGTGCCCTTCCCTTGGACAACATCGGTAGCATAGAGAGGGGAGCCTTGCAGCATGGGCAACTGCCGGTCTTCCATACAACCTTGCCCAGGCCTGCGCCCTGGAAACCTTTCAAGGCGCAAATCCATGGTCTCACGAGACTAACGGGTGCCAATTATAAATGGGAATTCACGTTGATCTGGTTTATTGAAGGCTGTTCGTAGCAGAATACAGAAGACATAATCAGTGGCATTGTGTGTTTGGACTTTCAAAAGGCCTTCGGATAGAAGCATAACAACGGGTTAATAGTCAAGATTTTTTAAAAACACCATATTAGAGACAATATATTGACAGGGACTAAGGGTTAAGGGCTCGTTTTGTTTGGGTAATCGTGGTATTCAGGTAGTTTCAGAGCTACCACGACTACTGTTCACAATCTACGTCAATGATCTGTATACGGATACCAAATGCAACACATCCAAATTGTTTGCATTGTGGGTTGTGAGGAGGATACAGTAAAGTGCCGTGTGAATATAAAGGTGTTGTGGAAATAAGCCTATGAGAAATATCTCCTTATCTGATAGTTAGTTAACATGGGTACTGGAAACGGAGGATAACTACCTTAACAGATTCCTAAGGGATATAATCGAACTAATGAAATTGACAAACATTGGAGATATGGCGATTCCAAACCCCTCCTTCGCCCTTCTGATGTTTATTACTCGTTTCCACTGTCTGTGCGTTCCGGGCATATATTAGATTCTGCATAAAACTTAACTCATGTTGAAAATCTGAAGCAGAATACAGTGGATCTTGGAACGAAAAACGCTCAGCATAATGAACAGCTTCTGAGGAGTGAATATCATTTGATGTTAGTGATTTTAGGAAGTATTTCAGCATGCACAATTGCGTTAAGGCGCCCATTCCTTCTGTATTGCTCATCTAGAAAAGTTACCCTTACATGGAAGTGTCACGGTCTGGTCGTTGACTCCTCATTTCAGTTAATTTCCTTTTCCCCGTGTTGCACCGGGCTCCTTAATTAGGGCACCTGATCCTCATGCGAACTGGCAGCATAAAAACTCCAGCTTACATCGACTCGGGGCTGGACCGTCACACCGCAGCCCGTGCAGCAATGCACGTTCCGGAGCCGCCGAGAATACTGGACTCGAAGTTGCTTCGGTGCCTGGGGTTGCTTTGTGAATACCGTCGCTTTCGTGTACAGTTAAGTTTAGCCGCCGTCTGCCGCTACTCCGTGTCAAAATACGAATTCTGTCGTTTTCGTTGGCAGCTGAGAATTGTCCGCCGTTTGCCACTACTCCGAGCCAAGATACGAATCGTCTACCGTTGTTGGGTTTTGTCGTCTCGTGTCCAGCTGAGTGTTGCAGGCCGTTTGCCGCTAATCCAAGTCAAGTCCGAGTCCAGGCTCCGAATCCAAGTCAAGTCCGAGCCCAAGTCGAGTCCAAGTCAAGTCCAAGTCCAGGCTCCGTGTCCAAGCCAAGTCCGAGTCCAGGAGCGGTGTCCGAGTCCATGTCCAAGTCCGGGCTCACTGTCTGAGTCCAAGTCCAAGTCCAGGCTCTGCGTCCAAGTCCTCGTCCAAGTCCAGGCCCCGCTTCCAAGTCCAAGTCCAAGTCCAGGTACTGCGTCCGTGTCCAAGTCCAAATCCAAGTCCATTTTCCGTGTCGGAGTCTAAGTCCAAGTCCAGGTTCCGCGTCCGAGTCCAAGTCCAGGTTCCGTGTCCGATTCCAAGTCCCAGTTCTGCGTCCAAGTCCAAGTCCAGGTTCTTCGGGTTTGTTATCCAACGTCCATGTTTACCTCCATGTAAGCATCTAATCCTCGCTCTCCTGCCTTCCTGACAACTATTAATAAAACACACTTCTGTTAATGTGTCTGTCTCCTGCACTTGGGTCCGCCTCCAACGCCCCTTATAACAGAACGAACCAGTCAAACGCGGACCCAGCAGACACAGACACTGTCTTACAAACCCTCGTTAACCAGAGTCCCCTCCTGCCAAACACACCCCGCCCCAACCGTCGGTAATCTGGGCAAGTCTGTTGCATCGCCTGCAGGCTCCCATTTAGGGGGGAAACTTTCATGGTCCGATCTGTTGACTCCTCGTTTCAGTTAATTTCCTTTCCCCCGTGTTCTACCAGGTTCCTTGATTAGGACACCTGCTCCTCATCTGAACCGGCAGCATAAAAACTCCGGCTTACATCTACTCGGGGCTGGACCATAACACCACAGCCCGTGCGGCAATGCACGTTCCGGGGCAGCCGAGAATGGACTCCTGTGCTATGCGGCAATGCACGCTCCGGGCCGCCAAGAATAGTGGACTCTAAGTTGCTTCGGTGCCTGGGGTTGCTTTGTGAATACTGTCGTTTTCGTGTCAGTAGACAATAGACAATAGGCGCAGGAGTCGGCCATTCGGCCCTTCGAGCCAGCACTGCCATTCACTGTGATCATGGCTGATCATCCACAATCAATACCCCGTTCCTGCCTTTTCCCCATATCCCTTGACTCCGCTATCTTTCAGAGCTCTATCTAACTCTTTCTTGAAAGCATCCAGAGAATTGGCCTCCACTGCTTTTTGAGGTAGAGCATTCCACAGAACCACAACCATCTGTGTGAAGAAGTTTTTCCTCAACTCCGTTCTAAATGGTCTACCCCTTATTCTTAAACTTTGGCCTCTGGTTCTGGACTCCCCCGACATCGGGAACATGTTTCCTGCCTCTAGCGTGTCCAATCCCTTAATAATCTTATATGTTTCAATCAGATCCCCTCTCATCCTTCTAAATTCCAGTATATACAAGCCCAGTCGCTCTAATCTTTCAACATATGACATTCCTGCCATCCCTAGAATTAATCCAGTGAACCTACGCTGCACTCCCTCCATAGCAAGAATGTCCTTCCTCAAATTTGGAGACCAAAACTGCACACAGTACTCCAGGTGTGGTCTCACCAGGGCCTTGTACAACTGCAGAAGGACCTGTCTGCTCCTATACTCAACTCCCCTTGTTATGATGGCCAACATGCCATTAGATTTTTTCACTGCCTGATGTACCTATATACTTACTTTCAGTGACTGATGAACAAGGACACACAATCTCGTAGTACTTCCCCTTTTCTTAACTCGAAACCATTCAAATAGTAATCTGCCTTCCAGTTCTTGCCACCAAAGTGAATAACCTCACATTTATCCACATTAAACTGCATCTGCCATGCATCTGCCCACTCACGCAACCTGTCCAAGTCACCGTGCATTCTCATACCATCCTCCTCACATTTCACACTGTCACTCAGCTTTGTGTCATCTGCAAACTTGCTAATGTTACTGTTAATCCCTTCATCTAAATCATTATTGCATATTGTAAATAGCAGCGGTCCCAGCACCGAACCTTGCGCTACCCCACCAGTCACTGCCTGCCATTCTGAAAAGGACCCGTTAGTCCCTACTCTTTGTTTCCTGTTTGCCAACCAATTTTCTATCCATGTCAGTACACCACCCCCAATACCATGTGCTCTAATTTTGTCTACCAACCTCCTATGTGGGACCTTATCAAAGGCTTTCTGAAAGTCCAGGTACACTACATCCACTGGCTTTCCCATGTCCATTTTCACAGTTACATTCCCAAAAAAATTCCAGAAGATTAGTCAAGCATGATTTCCCCTTCGTAAATCCATGCTGACTCGGACCAATCCTGATACTGCTATCCAAATATGCCGCTATTTCTTCTTTTATAATTGATTCCAGCTTCTTCCCCACCACTGATGTCAGACTAACTGGTCTGCAATTGCCTGTTTTCTCTCTCCCTCCTTTCTTAAAAAGTGGAATAACATTAGCTACCCTCCAATCTGCAGGAACTGATCCTGAATCTATAGAACATTGGAAAATGAATACCAATGCGTCCACGATTTCTAGAGCCACCTCCTTAAGTACCCTGGGATGCAGACCATCAGGCCCAGGGATTTATCAGCCTTCAGTCCCATCAGTTTACTTAACACCATTTTCTGCCTAATGCGAATTTCCTTCAGTTCTTCCGTTACCCTAGGTCCTCTAGCCACTATTACATCTGGGAGATTGTTTGTGTCTTCCCTAGTGAAGACAGGTCGGAAGGACCCGTTCAGCTCGTCTGCTACTTCCTTGTTCCCCATAATAATTTCACCCGTTTCTGTCTTCAAGCGTCCAAATTTGGTCTTAACTAATTTTTTTCTTCTTCACATACCTAGTTTAGCTGGCCTTTTGCCGTTACTGCAAGTCAAGATACGAATTCAGACGTTTACGTGGGCAGCTGAGAATTGCTGGCCGTTTGCCGCTACTCCAAGCCAAGACGCAAATTGTCTGTCGTTGTTGGGTTTTGTCGTCTCGTGGCCAGCTGAGTCTTGCAGGCCGTTTGACGCTACTCCAAGTCAAGTCCGAGTTCAGGCTCCGTGTCCAAGTCAAGTCCGGGTCCAGGCTCCGAGTCCAAGTCAAGTCCAAGTCCAGGCCCAATGTCCATATCCAAGTCCAAGTCGAGGTTGTGCATTCAATCCATGTCCAGGTTCTGCATCCAAGTTCAGGTCCAGGTTCTGCGTCCGTGTCCAAATCCGGGTTCCACATCCAATTCCAAGTCCATGTTCCTCTGGTTTGTTGTCCAACGTTTACGTCTATGTAAGCATCTAATCCTCGCTCTCCGGCCTTCCTGGCAACTATTAATAAAGCACACTTCTGTTAATGTTACCTCCGTGTCTGTGTCCAGCATTTAGGTCCGACCCCAACGCCCCATTGTAATAGGAGGACAGGATAAATATTGCGATATTGCAGAGTTGAATATTAAGTCGTGACATTTAAAATTAAAAGCCGATATTCTGACATCTTCTCCGATGCGCTTTTTCGCTCTGCCCTCTTTAGTTTAGCAGCAAGTAATTTTAATATTAATTTGGATCATATTATTTCATGTTCCATTATGTATACTGTACATTATGTATGTAATTCCATTAAGACCCTGCTCAATGTGCATCTTATAGACCAATATCTTTATTAAATGTTGATTCTAAAGTTTTTTCTAAGTTATTAGCAAATAGACTAGAAAAAGTACTTCCTTCTATTATTTCGGAAGACCAAACGGGTTTTATTAAAGGTCGTTACTCTTTTTATAATATTCGTACATTGTTAAATATCGTTTATACTCCCTCACAAAATGTTCCTGAGTGTGTTATTTCTTTAGATGCCGAGAAAGCTTTTGATAGAGTAGAATGGCCTTATTTATTTAAGGTGCTTGAAATGTTTAATTTTAGCTTGAAATTTATATCCTGGATTAAACTGTTATATCACTCCCCTGTAGCCTCGGTTCGTACTAACTCTTTAAACTCACCTTTTTTCCCTCTCTTTCGTGGTACTCGACAAGGCTGTCCTCTTAGTCCCCTATTATTTGATATTGCATTAGAACCTCTTGCAATTGCTATTCGAGAATCTTCAAATATTACTGGGATAACTCGGGGATTAAAGTCCCATAAATTATCACTCTATGCTGATGATTTACTTTTATATATTTCTAATCCTGAGAGATCTATTCCTGCTGTTTTAGAGTTATTAGCACAATTTGGTCTTTTCTCAGGTTATAAACTAAATCTTAGTAAGAGTGAACTTTTTCCGATTAATAAACATCTTCCCTTATATTATAAATTTCCATTTAAATTGATTAATAATTACCTTTCATATCTTGGGATTAAAATTACTTGTAAACATAAAGATTTATTTAAGACTAACTTTTTACCATTAATAGACCATATTACTCAACTTTCATCTAAATGGTTTCCTTTATATTTAACTTTGGTTGGTCGTATTAATGCAGTTAAGATGTTTTTTTTGCCAAAATTTTTATATGTGTTTCAGGCATTACCAATTTTCGTTCCTAAATCTTTTTTTGATAAAGTCGACTCTAAAATTTCTTCATTTATTTGGCAGAATAAGAATCCGAGACTGGGTAAAATACATTTACAGAAAGCTAAGAGAGATGGAGGTTTAGCATTACCTAACTTTAGATTTTATTATTGGGCTATTAATATTCGACATATGAAATTTTGGTTACTTGACCGGGACATACTATCTATTCCTAAATGGGTAGCATTGGAATTACAATCTGTGCAAGTAATTTTAATATTAATTTGGATCATATTATTTCATGTTCCATTATGTATACTGACCATTACTCCAAGGTGTTGCTGAAATTGTACAGGGTGCTCCCGAGAGTACGGTACATGTGGAATACTGATTGCAGTCTGTTTCTCTTTACCTAATATAGCCTACACATGATTTGGAATGAATAAAGCATAATTTTACTGGTGTACTTCGGCAGTGAAGTCCTATTACCAGATATTTAAGAAGACTGGTGTAACGTCACCGGATTTCAGCAAAATGAGATGATCTCATTGCGACAGGCAAAAAAAAAGCTCTGACAAGATGAATTTTAGAATTCATTTCATCTTGCTGTTTAGGATCTATAAATGAATCACCGAAAATTACTGGAAACAATCTGCAGGAAGAGCAATAGGACATGATAATAATGGTAAAATATCATAGTGGACACACAGTCGCACCTTAACAGGACGTCACCTGAAGATTTTATTTATTTATTTAGAGACACAGCGTCTAAGATACCCTTCTGACCCAATGAGCCTCACAGCCGAGCAGTCCGCCTATGAATCCTAGCCTAATCACAGGACAATTTACAATCCAGATCTTTGGAATGTGGAAGGAAACCGGATCACCCGGAGGAAACCCGCGAGTTCACGGTGAGGAGCCTACAAACTCCTCACGGATTACGTAGGGGTTGAACTCCGAACTCCGGTACCGCTCA